>NC_142716.1:27953973-28259785 GCF_055471065.1 Atractosteus spatula
AGTTCGCACATTTACCTTTCTTTTTTTCTGGACAACACTGAAACCTATATTTAGTGTGGGTTTTGTGGACTCGCACAGATTTGTCTCTTGCCTCGTGTAACTTAAAATGAGTTTGTGCACAATACTTTAGCTATCGCTTACTAAAAGGAATACATATTCAACAAACTGAAAAGGTATCAATGAGAAGAAGCAAACTATAAGAATATGATTAGCTAGTCATCATGTGAACACAGGATAACAATGGCTGTTTCAAACAGCAAATCCACTGGAATTTAACTGTATTCCTATTTTAAATTCACAGTGGCAATATGCTCACTGTGTGGAAAATGATTCAATTTATTTTTTTAAATTGCTCGATATGAAATTGATCATTTTATTACCCTGTTCATTTATGCCGACTGCTTATTTCTAAATTTTGTATATACATAATGTATGTAACTCAGTAGATAGATAGATAATACTTTATTAATCCCGTAGGGAAATTGATGTGTTACAGCAGTCCAGCCCAAGACAAGCAAAACAGACATCAGAATAGTTATAAAACAAAAGACAAACAAAATAAATAAAAATAAATAAATACATAGGTGTGTGCAAAATGTCCAGATCATAGTCGCTGTAAAAACAATAAAATATGTGCAAAATGTGCATAGGTTTATACAGACTGATTGTCCAAAAAGTACAATGGTGCACCATGCTGTCCATAGAGGAGCAAATGAAGGGCTAACAGTCCTAGCCTAGGGCAGCGTTATACACCCTGACAGCCGCCGGGAGGAAAGACCTGCGGAAACGTTCCCTTGAACACCGTAGCTGGAGCAGTCTGTTGCTAAATGTGCTCCGCTGCCCAGTAACAGTCCCATGAAGCGGATGAGAGGCGTTGTTCATGATGGCTGTGAGCTTGTTCAGCATTCTCCTCTCAGCCACCACCTCCATGGGGTCAAGGCTCATCCCCAGCACAGTGCCAGCCTTCTTGATGAGTTTATTGAGCCTATTTGCATCTTTTGTCATGATGCTGCTGCCCCAGCACACCACAGCGTAGAAGATGGCCGCCGCCACCACTGATTCATAAAAAATGTGTAGCAGTGTTCCACACACACCAAAGGACCTGCGTCTCCTAAGAAAATAGAGTTGGCTCTGACCTTTCTTGTACAGGGCATCAGTGTTACCAGACCACTCCAGCTTATCATCCAGGTGTACCCCTAAGTACTTGTAGGAATGTATGCCCTCTATGTCCTCACCCTGGATGGAAACAGGGTTCAGCGGAGACTTATTCCTTGGAAAGTCAAAAATCATTTCTTTGGTCTTGCTGGTGTTAAGCTGGAGATGGTTAAGATGACACCACTCCACAAAACTGGTAATCAAGCTCCTATATTCCTCCTCCCTCCCCTCTCTAATACACCCCACAATTGCAGAGTCATCCGAAAACTTCTGCAGATGACATGTCTCAGAGTTATACCTGAAGTCAGAGGTGTAAAAGGTGAACAGGAATGGAGCAAGGACAGTCCCCTGTGGAGCCCCAGTACTGCTAACAACCTGTTCGGACACACAGCTCTGTAGCCGTACATACTGTGGCCTGCAGGTCAGATAGTCTAGAATCCAGGACAGCAGGGGAGTGTCCACCTGCGCCGCCCTTAGCTTATCTCTCAGTAAAGGTGGATGGATGGTGTTAAAGGCACTGGAGAAGTCAAAGAACATAACTCTCACAATGCTCCCCGTCTTCTCCAGGTGAGAGTTAGCTCTGTGTAGCAGATAGATGACTGCATCCTCCACTCCCAGGTGTGACCGATAGGCGAACTGCAGGGGGTCCAGTGCTGTACTCACCAGGGTTCTGAGGTGGTCCAGTACAAGCCTTTCCAGAGTTTTCATTAGGTGTGATGTAAGTGCCACTGGTCTGTAGTCATTCAAGACTTTAAGGTGCCCCTTTTTGGGTACTGGCACCAGGCAAGATGTCTTCCAGAGCATCGGAACCAGTATACGTGGACAGTAGGTTTGTCAGAAATACAAAATGTTTGGAGACTACCAGGAGAAATAATGTCACAGGTGCAATGTAGTACTACAAGGAGGTACTGTAGATGGATTATGCTTATAATCACAACGTAGTTATACAAACAATTATCTAAGAAGACAGTTTCCAATTAAACCAGTTTAACTGTAATTCATTCTAACTTACCATTTCCTTTGTCCTTCAAAGTCAAAGAAGCCTGGTTTTGCTGTGTTACATGTTCCAACTTTGACCTGAAAAGTCAAACCAGACAGAATTTGAAATCTGAAAAAAAGTTTTATCACATACAATGAATTTACAGTTTCTCTTGCTAGAAAGCATCATCATAAAGTGCTTAACATATTTTAGTCCAAGCGGCAAACATTGTACTGTATCAAGATTATGAAAACAATGTTTGAGGTCATTCTGCAGGAAATACAGGACTGAATTTAAAAGTGGCAGTAAGAAGGTGAAAACTTTTTTTAAAAAACTTATTTTAAGCACTTTCTACAAATTTCAAGAATTAAGAGAAAGAAAAAATAAGCACTGAAGTGAACAAATATAACAATAATTATTCAAGGCAAAACTGGTTAAAGAATTTATTAAGCGATGTCGATCTCATGAAGCAGAGCAAGTCCTGAACTTCTATTCTGTACGTCACAAGAGCTTGCTGCCATCAGCAGCACGGAAATAGAACATTTTGAGATTATGCTCAAAATGAGAATGTGTCCTTGGAAACACAGTGTGTGGTGTCATTGCCTTTATCGTTGCTCATTTTATTCAATTTAAATAGGTCAGCATGTCTCAGATAGGCGTATTTGGCTCAAATAAGGATTAACGTTCAAATATGAATTTGCATTCACAGACTGGATTCACATCTTGTTACTGCTACTTCCAAATTCTCCAGACCAGAGCTGCTTTCCAATCTGATTCATACACATTTAGTAGCTTACAATCATAGTACTTATCCCTGTGTCACATGTTTTTATCATGCCAGTGAAAACTCTATTATTGGTGTCCACACAAATATCTTTTAAAATGGCTGTGTAAAGTATTTATTTCTGCACTTTTCTATATCTGATGTCACGCGAGAGTTTGTTTTCATTAACGATTTTTAAAGCACTTTCATATTCCTCACATTTGCGAATTTAAACAGGTATCATCCGAGTCTTCTGCCGATCAGATCTTGGTCCTAATAAGTCTTTGACTGACGACTTCAAGATGTCATGAGGAAATTGCTTCTTGCCAGTTGTTGTCTTGAAGATGTAAAGTGGGAACTTTCCCCCGTCACAGACTTCAAGAAAAGCAACAACAAGCCAACCCGTTGTTGCGCACAAATCGCGACTTCAGAAAAGTCGTTTTGTACACTTCTATTCAACGTTTGTCAGTTAAATCGATCCCTTGGGAAACTAGAAAATATCGCTAGTGGTTTCTACATCCAAACGTACTCAGTACTTTATAAACACGAAGGTTATCCCTCATTGTCACCAACTACATGACAGAAACTGATTATGCACATGCTGAGTGCACATTTGTAAGGTTTTAAACTAATTGATCCTGAGCCCGAAAACACATCAAACACGCCTTTGCTGCAGTTTATTAAAGAGTTGCCAAAGGTTTGGGGTTGCTTTACCTGTTTATACCTGGCGTACAGGTAAAGCAGCTGTTCTCTGCTCGCTGTCTGCACCAGTCCACGGAGCCGCTCAGCTGCCGCTTCAAACTCGGCTTCGAGCTCTGTCTCTTCCAGGCGATACCCCAGGTCACCAGCACCGCAACCTTCCTCCCCGAGACCCGTCTGAGTCCGAATCTGAACCACCGAGCGGCTCTCCTGTGTCTGGCCGAGCCGGGTCGGTACCTGAACCCGTAGCAGAGTCGGGGGAAGACGATGGAGAGCGAGACGCCATATTTGGAGTATGTGCTATAAATATAAATGTTATGATCGTAGTTTGTATTTCTCGAATGATCTAAATCGATCTCCAGGAACACAAATTATATTAAAATTATGCAGACAGTACCAAGATGCTGGCTAATCGTTTCAGGACTTGTTGCTCACCGCGGAGAGGTCGGCAAGATGGCGACCAGTTCGCACGTGTTTTGTTAAGCGCTGAAAAATTTGGGGTCTTTTTCCCTTAAACTGTTGGTGAAAGGAGAAAATTTGCTTTGATTTGGATGTCTATGATTTTTGACTAACTTTATGTCAATTTTTGGAGAGTTTTAATTTTATTTCTAACCCAAAAAAAAGTTAAAACTTGGATACGATTTTTTTTCTTTCCTCTGAATTGAACTACTGAAAAAAACCGTTATTTTAGGATGGATTCGATCTCTGAAAAAAGCACTGGTGGAAAGAAGCGAAAAGAGAAGGACGTTTCGAAAATGCCGCGGTCTTCAGGAGGGCAGGTGCACCCTGCAGCAGGGGCGAGCGGCGGAGCCGGGGCGCCCCCGAGGCCGAGCACTCGTCCGCCCTCGACAGCGAGAGGAGCTCCGGAGAGCCGCAGCTGGAACAGCTGCTCGACTCCGACTGCGACATTGAGCCCGACACTCCGGAAAAGCCCCTCATGAAGAGGATGAAAGACGAGCCGTCTCTGCTAGAAATGCAGAATAACATCGTGGTGCTTCTCTCCAGGAAGATTAATGAGAGAGCAGATCATCTGGAGGCATTGGTTCGAAAGAACACGATGACAGTTGCTGCCTTACAAAAGTCAGTGGACTTCGCGTTGGAGGAGGTGAGAGACTTAAGATCAGATATGAAAGCAGTGAAGGAAGTGGTTAAAACAAATGCACACATACTGTTGTCAATCTTAGAACTAAAGAAATGTAAGAATGTGTTGCAAAGTTGTGATGAGGCAGGTAATGTGGTGGGGCAGTTTGGCTTGAGCAGTGTGTTGATGGTGGAGAAAACATGTCTGGGATTGTTTTGGTGATTTTCAATGATGTGAGAGAAGTAGGTGGATCTAGCAGACTCTATAGTAACCTTATATTCAGATAAGTAATCTCTCCAAACCTGATAATGTACATGTAGGCCGGAAAGACGCCACCTACGCTCAAGTTTGCGAGAGGCTGCCTTCATGGATCGCAGATGGTCATTGTACCAGGGGGCAGGGCGTCAGGGGTTTTCGTGATTTGACAAAACGAAAGGCTATTTTTTTTGTACTGCAAGAGGTTTAATGCAGATTTTTATTGTTTACAAGAGACGCACGCTTGTTCTTCGGATTTGAATTTTTGGAAGAGTCAATGGGGGAGTGATGTCTGGTTATCATTTGGTAGTAATCATTCTGCTGGGGTTGCAATATTAAAGGGTAAATTTAAAGGTAAAATTATTAGTAGTAGAGTTCATCATTTGGGCAGATGGATAATTCTTGTAGTGGCTCTTAATGGGAAAATGTTTTTGTTGGGGAATATATATGCTTTTAATAATGAACAATATAGCAGAGACTTGTTTCTTGAAGTTGAAGAAGAAGTGAATAAGGTGAAGGACAAGTTCCAGGATATTGAAATTATTTTAGGGGGTGATTTTAACACAGTCTTTGATGTTAAGTTGGATAGATACCCTGTACCTGCTAGATCTCCCCCTCCTGATATGGAGTTGCACAGGTTATGTCAAGGCTTAGGAATTAGTGATATATGGAGATGTAAACATCCAGGACTAAAGGAGTTCACGTGCTGTAACAAGGACAGATCTAAACAATCAAGAATAGATTTTTGGTTAAGTTCAAATGCATTAGAAGGACAGATTAACAAGGTTTCTATTGAACCATCAGTACTATCTGACCATAAAGCAATTTATCTTTCTGTTAACTTGAGTAACAATGAGGATTCTAAAGTCCCTAAGACTTATTGGAAACTCAATAATATGATTTTGGAAAATGACAGCTTTAAAATGGAAATGAAGGAAATTATACAAACATATTGGAGGCGAGCTCAATTAACAAATTCATATAGCCAAAACTGGGAATTTATGAAGTATAAGATAAGATTGATTGCTATAAAAAGAAGTAAAGAAGCTGTCCGCTCTAATAAAATAAAGGAAGAGGAAGTTATTAAGGCAATTTGTGATCCTACTGATGACAGCAATACTGATCAAACAGATGTTTGTAAATTAATTGGACTGCAAGCTGAACTGGATGAACTATACATAGAAAAAGCAAAAGGAGCTTTTGTTAGATCCAGGAGACGATGGTTGGAGGAAGGCGAAAAAAACTCAAAATACTTCTATAATTTGGAAAAAAAGAATGGAGATTATACATCTCTTAGTAAACTTAACATAGATGGCTGTGAAACTCAAAATCCTGTAGAAATTTCAAGATATGTATCAGATTTGTATGGTAAGTTATATACTAGTAAGGCATGTTCTACAGAAAAAATGTGTGATTTTCTGAACTCATTAAAAGAAGACTTTAAAACTATAGATGAAGGGTTTAAAGCCATCTGTGATAAAGAGATATCCATCTTTGAAATTAAGAAAGTTATTAATAAGCTCAAGGTTAACAAATCTCCTGGTAATGATGGCCTTACCACTGGATTTTATAAGACCTTTCGAGATGATTTGGCTGAATTTCTTCTTCTGGTGTTTAAGGAGTCAATTGACAAGGGAGTCTTACCAACCTCGATGACTCAGGGCTTAATAACCATAACTCCAAAACCAGATAAAGATCATTTGTTGATAGATAATTGGCGGCCTATCACTTTGATTAATAATGATGGAAAGATTCCTGCTTCTGTTTTTGCAGAGAGACTGAAAACAGGCCTTGACTCAATTATTGATGAGTCACAGTCGGGTTTCATGAAAGGAAGACATATATGTAATAATATTCGTTTGGTGTTGGACCTTGTAGACTATGGTGAACTTATTAGTCAGGATAGCTTTGTTCTATTTGTGGACTTTTATAAGGCTTTTGACACAATTGAACATTCTTTTATTTTTGAAACTCTCAATTTTTTTGGCTTTGGTGAGTATTTTCAAAAGGTAATTAGAACTTTGTACAATCAAGGTAACAGCTCTGTTAAATTGGCTCATGGAACTTCTCATAGATTTAGAATTGGTAGGGGAATTCGACAAGGATGTCCCATAAGCCCATTCTTATTCCTGCTGGTCACACAAGTTATGGCTATTCATATAAAACAAGATGTGTTTCAGGGTATTCAAATACAGGATAGAGAGATTAAGTGTTCCCAATTAGCTGATGACACAACGCTATTTTTAAGAAACCATGCAGAGATTGAGAAGGCAATTAAGTGTATAAATGTTTTTTCCTCTGTTTCTGGTCTTTCTCTTAATTTAAAAAAATGTGAACTGATGGCTCTTGGGAACTGTGATGTTTCATCTCTATGTAATATTCCTGTAAAAGATGTAGTTAAATATCTAGGTATTAAGATTTCCAAAAATCCAAAAATTAGAAATGATCTAAACTTTTCTCCAATTATGCATTCATTTGAAAAAAAACTTGACTTATGGTTGTTAAGAGAGCTTTCTTTAAATGGTCGAATACTTTTGTCTAAATCTGAGGGTTTATCTAGATTAGTTTATGCTTCACTGGTTCTGGATGTACCACCTGCAACTATTAGGAAAATTGACTCCAAACTTTTCAAATTTATCTGGAGGAATAAACCCCATTATCATAAAAGATAAATTATTTGTCGTCCACAGGCAGAAGGGGGCTTAAATGCTTTAGACTTTAGGACATCTAATGCTATTTTTAAGATTAAATGGATACAAAACTATTTAAAAAATAAGCAAAGTATATGGCATATAATCCCCAATCTGATATTTCAAGAAGTAGGGGGTCTAGAGTTTTTACTAAAGTGTAACTTTGACATTGGAAAAATCCCCTTGAAACTTGCCAGTTTTCATAAACAAGTACTTCTGACGTGGTCACTTATGTATAAACATAACTTTTCCCCACATAGATTTACTATCTGGAACAACAAATATATAAAAATTAGAAATAAAACCTTATTTTTTTAAACTGGGTCAAGAATGATATAATTTGGATTAAACAATTAATCAAGGCTGATGGTAAAATATATAGTTACACCGAGTTTGTTAGAAACATTGGAAGAATTTACAGCTCATATTAGACTACAAGGAAAGGATATTGTGAGTTGTGGATGTAATAACCAATTTTTGAGATCCCTGTTAAAAAATGATAATTTACTTGCGACTACAATATATTGGAATTCCGCATTTGGAAAACGCATTGATTGGAGAAAAATTTGGATGATGCCCAATAAATATTGTATAACCAATAAAATTAAGGAGGTTTCATACAAAATAATTCATCGAATTTACCCAGTTAAAACTCTTGTTGCCCAATGATTTAAAATTAATATAGATGACAAATGTGTTTTTTGTGACAATAGCCCTGAAATTATTCAGCATTTGTTTTGGTTATGTCCCAGGGTAAAAATGTTCTGGACTAAGTTGCAGAATTATATTAAAAAAGAGACCAATATTGATATTTGTTTTGTTGAAAAAGATATTATGTTAAGTTTCAGCCCCAGTGAAAACAATAGAAAAAATTAGTTTGTAATAAATTTAATTATTATACTGGCACATTATCACATACATAAAATGAAGTGGTCTGGGAGGTACCCTGTGTTTGAGTATTTTAAAATGGAAGTAAAGGGGTATTTGCAGACTATTTCGAAATGCAAAAATATGAAAGCGGTGCAGACATTATTTTTATTTAATTTGTTTAATCTTTTTTCATAACTTGAATTGATGTAGTAGTATGTACCCCTGACGACTATTTTATTGTTTTGAATTGTTATATGTACTGTTGTTTGTATTGTAATGTTTGTTCTTTTGTTAAGCATAAATAAAAATTAAAAAACATTTAAAAAAAAGCAAAAAAAACTTGTTGCTCACCACAGTACGTTTACTGTTCGCTCCCCTAAGCGGTCCGAAGGGAAACCAAAAACACAGAGTACATAAGTTCCTAGTTCTACAGTATATATACAGTATAGATGGAAAAAAGAAACGCAACATTTTCTGGAATGAGAATACTATAGTTATAGCTTATGTACTTTCACAAAAAGTTGTCAATTTGTTTTAAGCCCTCTGACCAGCAATACAGCTTGTGCAGTGAGGCATTGCAACTTGCCAATCACACAAAAGTTCATTAGGTGCACTTGTTGTTGCACAGTAGAACGTTGATAGTTCATCTGGCTTGCTTGGTTTTTCAGTAGCTAATTCAGTGGCTAAGTCATTCACGTAACTCGTCTAACCCTTTCTTCAAAGACATCAGGATATTGGCGTCCACATCATAGTTGGGTAGTTTGTTCCAGGCCCCAAACCCTTTGAATAAAAATATGCATTTCCCTGTTTGGTAGATTATTTAAACCTCTTATATTTAAAAAAATTCAAATAGTTTCCCCTAGTTCGTGTTTCACTACTCAATCTTATGAAGTGCACTACTGTAGGTCAGTAGCTTTGAGGATTTTGAATAGTTTGAATAGTTACTTGCTATAACTATGAATAGAATTATGAAGGCTAAGACTGTTGTATTTTTTTAATGGTGTAGTACACCAATAAGATATTTACAGACAACATTAAAACTAACAAACCATTTTGTGATTTAGTTGAAAAGTGTCTGGTCATGGATGTGGTAGTGTGCTCACCTATTTGAATAACACAACATTATACAAAAACATGAATGCAATTATTTTTATTTCAGAAACAGTAGATCAGCTAGGCAAATGAGGTTCCCATCATTAGAACTCCTTTTTTGATTCTTACAGGAAGGCTCTGGATAAAGCGGTCGACATCTTCGACAGCAAAGATGGTTTTTTTAGCATCTTCCTGGAGTTTGGAATTACAGGGATCCCTGGAAACACAGAGTGGTTTGACGTGTCACTGTTCGAGTTTCTTTATTCCATGGCAGCAGGTCAGATAGACTTTGGATACAGTTCTTCCCAGCGGCATCTTAATGTCAGGTTTATTCAATAAGAAGCTATTTGATTAAAGGTGTGTGGTAATTTGGCTATTAGACAACTGTTTTTCAGTCATTTCAATCACATTCATAACTCTAATTCCTCTCATCTTCTATTGGACTATTCACCCCTGATCTGTACTATTACCTGTCCCTTAACCAGTTCAATACATGAATTTCCCTAAATGCCTATTGCCTTTAATTTAAGAAGAACACTATCAAAAACATCTTTAAAATCTAATCATATCATTTTGTATGTTCTGTGTGTTTACTGCTGTGACTTGTTTGAAGAATTTTAACAAGTTGGTAAAGGAAGAATGACCTTTTCTAAAACCATATTGACTACTGCTAGGGTCTTATTTTCATATGAGCGATCCTGTTGTTTAGTTCTAAAGTGGTTTTCATAACTTTACTTGTAAAAGAAGTAAGACGTATTAGCTTATATCTTGTCATATAAGTCACATTTAGTCATATTTACTATACCGAGAGATACTGTAGAAGGGAATGAGGGAGGGCACTGAAAATGGAGAAAACAGAGTACTGTTGAAGAGGACTGCCAAAGATCGATGCACTGGACAATGGACTATTTAGAAGAAGAGAGATCAGGTAAGAGTAGAGCTGCACAGTTAACCACTTGATCAGAGTGGAGTTTAGAGTTCTGCCTCACCATTCCCATGGAGGTAGCAGTGTCAATAAAAAGTGATGTTTGCAGAAGACTAAGGCCAATTTGTGTAAAAATCAGTTTGTTTTTAAAGGATTCTAAATTTAGGATGAATTCCCCCATTCTACATAAATTCCATCCAATGTCTAATTCTGAACCACACTGGTCACTAATGTGCTACACAAAATAAAATCACAGTCACAAACTAAATACTCACCATCTGGAGTGTTCTGAGGCTTGTTCCTACTGAATCTGTCCAAACTAAAAACTTCTTTTTTGAAGAACTATGAGCACACAAAGAAAACAATTAAGGAATATTTCTTCCACAGGTATTATAATTGAACTGTTACGTACTGTATTGATCTTGATAAATTTGTAGTCATTATTCATACAGAATATTCAGCATTGGCCACCATAGCAGTTGCTATTCTTGTTGATTGCAATTAATAGAAATGTCTTAAGAATATTATTTGATGTACAAATGAGCATTCTATTCCAATAATTTCTGTAGTGCTAATATTAAAAATACAATAATGCCCAAATTAATTAATAATTAAAGTTTGGGTAACTAATCCATACCTTGTGTTTTTGAGGCTTGTTGTACTCATCAGGCACTTTAAAAGGTCCAAAGCTTTCACAGCTCCCGCGTCCACTGGATGTTCCCTGGGCTCTTAAGTTTTCCAAAGATGGATTTGTTTCATTCTGAATTCTGAAGTCTTTTGACCTATTACCCATGATCTTATGCTTTATCATGGAGCCAAACTTTTTCAAAGGATGTTTCTTGACTTTCTGGCTCACATTCACATCTTCATCCGGCTTATTAACTGCAAAGGGGATGTTGCTGAGCGAGAGAAGCCCTTCGCTCTCAGACGTTTTGGTCAGTTGCCTTGGGGTCATGTAATGTTTTGCTATGTCAATGCGCAGACCACTCTTGCTTTGGGCTGGACTGACATTTTTGTCCTTATTAAGGCTGGGATTGTACACATACCAAGATGAGTGTCCAGGCAACTCCTGTCACAAAAAAACAAAAAGTTACAGTTCAGTGATTGTTGTTTCAGTTTTAGAAGTAAATCAAAACAAGTAACACTTCTCTTACGGAAAAAAAGATAAGGATTATGGGGTGTGTATATGATTTTAGCACTGACGTTAACACTAGAATAAAGGCAAACAATGAAATATAAACTAATAAAGCAATGTGAATGTTTACAATTGCATGTATAGAAAATAATGCATCTCAATTTTTTTTATGATGCAGACATCAGTTTGGAAATGTAGACAATACTGTGAGCAAGTCTCTCTATAGTAGCAATAACTCACCTGATTGCTTTTGTACTAATTTAATAAGAAAGTGATGAAGCTGAAATCCACAGACAGGTGAGTTTGGTACTGTACGTACGCTATGGACTGACAATAGGGATATTTCTGAGATGTTATACAATATTAGGGAAAACAAATCTGGATTTGTAGTTTTATTGCATTGTAAAGGAAAATGCACAACATAACTATAATCATATTTACAAAATGAGTTCCATCTTCCAGTACTTTCTACACAAATGTCTGCTAATTAGGTACAGAACAGGTCCATCCTACTTTGATAAGAGAAATTTTTACAGGTTTGGAACTGTTGGTCATACCTCATCAACCACATCATGCGAAGAGGACTCCAGAAGTCGTGTTTTCATACTGTCTGGCCTCGAGGAGCTCTTCCTAGTCTTCTTAACTTTGTTCCCTGAAGCCTTACACTGCTGTACTACTTCTTGATCCTGGACTCTTTGAGCCAAATAATCTCCAGGCTTCTCTGGGGTCTCAGAAGCAGAGCAACCTTTTTTCTTATTAGAACAAGGTGTCACACCAACAGCTTCTCCTAGGGAACGCGATGAGCAGGGCTTATCCATAGTGTCTTCTGGCTGGAAACTGTTTTCAAAAACACTTTGGACTGTTGGAGAAAAGCCCTTTGGAGACTTTTTCATAGAAGACTGTACTTTTTTACTTCTGACTGTAGTTACATTTGTGTCCACAATTTTGTCCTGTGTGGACTCACTGGTTTTCTGAGAAATGAGAGATTGTGAAGATGGAATTGAACACCCGCTTCGTAAACCATGAATTGCAATAGTTTCTTTAGCCACACAACAGGCCATTTCCTTGATCATTTCTGGATTCTGTGAGGCAATTCCTACTTGTAATACTTTCTTGCTGCCAATGGATTCCATCAGTTTGCTGTAAACAGAGCTAACAGTTTTCTTGATGGCTTGTTGTAATGGAAGATGTTCTTCAGCCTTTGGTTCACTGATGGTTAGAGTGGAAACCTTTGACAATTCCTTCAGCGCATCTTTGGTGAGTTTCAGTGCCAGGTCCCTGACCTGAGACTCGGACAGCTCTTCCACTTCCCCTGAATAATTTTCTGGGTTGGGGAAACCAGGGCGAATTTTCAAAAGCAGTTTTGCCATGATATCTTTCACTGCATCTGTTCGACACATAACAGGTGAAGGTTCTAACTGGTCCGTTTTGGTGCACATGAGCTGCTCAGTGCTCCAGGTTTCCATATCAATGGCAGCTTGAGGAGTACTGGACTCAGGGCTGGAACAGTTTAGCTGAATTTCCTTTAGCAGATTATCTGTGACTCCATGTACTATTTCGGAAGAAACAAGAGAAACTTCAGAAGACTGAGCACTGGGTGTTGCCTCTTTGTTGTGCTCACTAGTGATTCTAATATCACTCATAAGCTCATCAACCTTCACATCATGCGAAGAGGACTCCAGAGGTTGTGTTTTCATACAGCCTGGCCTCGAGGAGCTCTTCTTAGTCTTCTTAACTGTCTTCCCTGATGCCTTACACTGCTGTACTCCTTCTACATCCTGGACTCTTTGAACCAGATAATCTCCAGGCTTCTCTGGGGTCTCAGAAGCTAAGCAATCTTTTTTCTTATTAGAACAAGGTGTCACACCAACAGCTTCTCCTAGGGAACGTGATGAGCAGGGCTTATCCATAGTGTCTTCTGGCTGGAAACTGTTTTCAAAACCACTTGGGACTGTTGGAGAAAAGCCTTTTGGAGACTTTGTCATAGAAGACTGCAGTTTTTTACTTCTGACTGTTCGACCAATAACAGGTGAAGGTTCTAACTGGTCCGTTTTGGTACACATGAGCTGCTCAGTGCTCCGGGTTTCCATATCAATGGCACCTTGAGGAGTACTGGACTCAGGGCTGGAACAGTTTAGCTGAATTTCCTTTAGCAGATTATCTGTGACTCCATGTACTATTTCGGAAGAAACAAGAGAAACTTCAGAAGACTGAGCACTGGGTGTTGCCTCTTTGTTGTGCTCACTAGGGATTCTAATATCACTCATCAGCTCATCAACCTTCACATCATGCGAAGAGGACTCCAGAGGTTGTGTTTTCATACAGTCTGGCCTCGAGGAGCTCTTCTTAGTCTTCTTAACTGTCTTCCCTGAAGCCTTACACTGCTGTACTCCTTCTAGATCCTGGACTCTTTGAACCAGATAATCTCCAGGCTTCTCTGGGGTCTCAGAAGCTAAGCAATCTTTTTTCTTATTAGAAGAAGGTGTCACACCAACAGCTTTTCCTAGGGAACTTGATGAGCAGGGCTTATCCATAGTGTCTTCTGGCTGGAAACTGTTTTCAAAACCACTTGGGACTGTTGGAGAAGAGCCTTTTGGAGACTTTGTCATAGAAGACTGTAGTTTTTTACTTCTGACTGTAGTTACGTTTGTATCAACAATTTTGTCCTGTGTGGACTCACTGGTTTTCTGAGAAATGAGAGATTGTGAAGATGGAATTGAACGCCCACTTCTTAAACCTGGAATTGCAATTGTTTCTTTAGCCACACGACAGGCCATTTCCTTTATAATTTCTGGATTCTCTGAGGCAATTCCTACTTGTAACACTTTCTTGTTGCCATTGGATTCCATCAGTTTGCTGTAAACAGAGCTAACAGTTTTCTTGATGGCTTGCTGTGATGGAAAATGTCCTTCAGCCTTTGGTTCACTGATGGTTAGAGTGGAAACCTTTGACAATTCCTTCAGCGCATCTTTGGTGAGTTTCAGTGCCAGGTCCCTGACCTGAGACTCAGACAGCTCTTCCACTTCCCCTGAATAATCTTCTGGTTTGGGGAATCCAGGGCGAATTTTCAAAAGCAGTTTTGCAATGATATCTTTCAATACATCTATTCGACCAATAACAGGTGAAGGTTCTAACTGGTTCGTTTTGGTGCACATGAGCTGCTCAGTGCTCCGGGTTTCCATATCAATGGCAGCTTGAGGAGTACTGGACTCAGGGCTGGAACAGTTTAGTTGAATTTCCTTTAGCAGATTATCTGTGACTCCATGTACTATTTCAGAAGAAACAAGAGAAATTTCAGAAGACTGAGCACTGGGTGTTGCCTCTTTGTTGTGCTCACTAGTGATTCTAATATCACTCATCACCTCATCAACCTTCACATCATGCGAAGAGGACTCCAGAGGTTGTGTTTTCATACAGTCTGGCCTCGAGGAGCTCTTCTTAGTCTTCTTAACTGTCTTCTCTGAAGCCTTACACTGCTGTACTCCTTCTAGATCCTGGACTCTTTGAACCAGATAATCTCCAGGCTTCTCTGGGGTCTCAGAAGCTAAGCAATCTTTTTTCTTATTAGAACAAGGTGTCACACCAACAGCTTCTCCTAGGGAACGTGATGAGCAGGGCTTATCCATAGTGTCTTCTGGCTGGAAACTGTTTTCAAAACCACTTGGGACTGTTGGAGAAAAGCCTTTTGGAGACTTTGTCATAGAAGACTGCAGTTTTTTACTTCTGACTGTTCGACCAATAACAGGTGAAGGTTCTAACTGGTCCGTTTTGGTACACATGAGCTGCTCAGTGCTCCGGGTTTCCATATCAATGGCAGCTTGAGGAGTACTGGACTCAGGGCTGGAACAGTTTAGCTGAATTTCCTTTAGCAGATTATTTGTGACTCCATGTACTATTTCAGAAGAAACAAGAGAAACTTCAGAAGACTGAGCACTGGGTGTTGCCTCTTTGTTGTGCTCACTAGTGATTCTAATATCACCCATCACCTCATCAACGATCTCACTTGCTTCTCTGCTAATACTGGTTTCTGGTGAAAGGGATGAACATTGGGAAGCTGAATGTGTCAGCTTGGAAATGTTGGTCACCATAGAGCTGATTATGGTTTTGACCACTGTCTCATTTCTGGAGGCTACAGCTTTCTGTAGAACTTCTTGGGATCCAGTTTGACACAGCAATTCATTGTGAACAGAGCTGGCAACCTGCTGAATCTTGTGTGGTTCATGAAACACATCATTATCCTGTTTCACAACTGTTATCTCCTGGTTTTCGGACAAGTCCTGCAACACACTGTCAAAGAGGTCCACAGCTATCTGACTCAGCAAAGACACAGACATCTTCCCTGGGATTTCTGTAGAAGTTTCCTCTTTTATCAAAGTAGGGTATATCTGTAATAGCAGCTGTGTTATGATGTTTTCCACAGTCTCAGTACACACTAAAGTCATATTAAGTGATTCTGTTGATTTAGCCATAGAACTTTCCTGGAGCCCAACTGAGGAAACCGGTTCAATATTCAACGGTTCTACAGGGACACTGAGTGGTTTGATTTCAGAACTGTTTTCAAGGTGGGAGTCTCTTTTCAGTTCCTCAGAAGAACTCTTCTCAATTTCTGATGTCACCCTGGCTGCTGGTATATTACCTATGGTAACAAAGAGCTTTTCATTTAATGATAGTAAAACAAAATATCAGAAAGTATGTAGAATTGAAACAAAAACTAAATTATATTGAGAAGTAACGAATGACAGGCATCACAAAATATTTGAGTATAAAGCTTCATGTTCCTGTAAAACTATTACATCTTGGAGCTCAGGTAACTACATACAAACAAGCAGCCATATTCACAGATACTGTATATATGGCTACTGAATATATGGCTATATTCACTCATTCTCTCATTCATAGTCATGGCCTACACTATCTTAGTCTAAATACATCAAAAACTTTTAAAAGATACAAGAGATAAAAAATCAAGGTACTGTATATTTACAATACAACACAAGAATTACCCCCAACTTATATTGTGTTAACATCTTACAATATACTGTAGCAATCAATACATTTGTATTTTTTTCTATCGTTCATAGTTTCAGTTCTGTTTTCACATCTTTCTATGAGAAATTGCTCAATATTACACATATCTTTGAAATAACACATATAAAATATTGGGAGCTATATTTTAATAATCTTATGTGTATAAACACAATTTTTAAGTGTCCATTTCTGTAATTGTTCCAATTTACAGTATAGAAACGCAGTATATTCAAGAAACAAGTTAAAGTGCAGTCACTACATTTTTTAACTTGTACTTCATAGCAACTAAAAGGTTAATACACTATTAAATGATTTGATTTGATTTCCTTCTTACCTTGATTTTCACTGTCTTCAGGCTTCATTGATAAATCACACACAGCAGACAAAACATCCATGACAGACTTTACAAGCAAGCTGGAAAGCTGATTAATTGCATCATGGTACATCTGTGAACTGGGCACTGATGGTTCAGTACTTTTCTGTGGTTTGTGATCCTTGGCAGTCAGAGACACTTTCTCTGAAATCCTTTGGGAAGACTTAAATTCCGGATTTGTATCACAATCTTGAAAAAGTGAAACATCTTTCTCATTTTCGTCAAAAGTTGGAGAATCGGGAAAACTGAGGCACTGCTTCAACAGCTTTTTCACTGATTTCTCAGTAAATGAATACAACAACTGCATAGAAAGCTCTGAGGACTTTGGATGGGATAAATCCTGAACAACTAGACGGCTCTTTAAAGTTGGATCTGAATTAGATTTGTGAGCTGTGCCCAATTGTACTGCAATTCCCGATTTCAAAATTAAATGGAAAACATTTTTGACAAGTTCTTCTGAAAATACACGCAGAGATCCACTCGAGACAAGTTGTTCCACTTTCCTTTCAATAGGACTCATTGTAGAACTCTCTGTGGAGGTCCTGACGTGGTCCTTAGGCTCTTCTGAAACCCTTGTCTGTAGTGGGGGGAGATTGTGCTTTGCTGTGGCTCCTGGTACTTGAGATGCACAGGATGCCTCTTCAGCTGAAAGCTTTTCAATGTTCAAGTTAACATTATTGGAGTGGGTTTGAAATGCTATATTCTCAGTGACGAGACCAGCAGCACACTCTGATTTCTTTTGGCTTGCTCTAGACTTGCTTTTTGTATCTGAGGCCTCCGTTACACCAAGTTCGCCCATAATAATGTCGACAATACTCATGGCAACAATTTCAATGTCAGACACTGCAGGCTCTGCACGGGCTATGTGTTCTGCTGAGAAGTCAAGCTTTGCTGAAATGAGAGGGCTTGGCTGGTCTCCTTCTTCAACATTGTCAAGTGTTGTTTTCTCTGAGCCTCTCTTTTGTTCTGCGGTATTTAAGCTGTTTTGATCTGTAAATGAATCTTCTATCACATTGCTTCTGCAAGGAAGTTCCATGAACTCTTGTTCACCCAGTCCCATGTCATTTGAAGTAGAGGGTTTCTTCCAAACCCGGGACCGGGGAACTCGATTGCTTTTACATGTCAATTCATTTTCTTGTTCTGCTGTAGGTGTAGGTTGATGCTGAAGCTTTGATGAAGCATCAGTCAGGGCTCTATAGGGACTGTCCCGACTCATGACTTCTGTGTCATCTGTATAAGAATCAATCACCATCCCAGGCACATTTACGGGTGGGAAACGTTGAGCAGAATATTCTCTACGGTTACTTTTAGTGTACTCTTTATGGACAGTGTCTTCTGCACTAGACATCCTGTCTTTCCCATATTGTTCACCAGAGAGGTGCATTGTTTCATAATCTGGCTTTAAGACCACATCTGAAACTTTAAGATTTTCAAATGTAGATAAAACAGAATCCACCAGTTCACTTGCTTGAAGGGTTTCTTCTGAGGGTTTTGCTCTTGCTCCTGAGCAACATCCTTTGTCATCACCCCTATTTATTTCACTCCTGATTGTTTGCAATATCTGACTGCCAACATCCTTGGCACAGATGATTAAATTTGCCTGATTTTCCTGATTAGTCCTGCTTTGCCTTGAGAAATCAACGTTCATTAACACACCTAAAGGTTCTGAATCTTCACTAAGATGCTTACGGGGTGCTGAGTTTGATACTGACATGCTTTTCTTAGTCAAGTGTGGTTCACTAAAGCTCAGGTGTGAAACTTGGACTGAAGAAGGAAACATCTCAAGTGAATCTGCTGATCTCTGCTCTTTAGCAGATAAAACTTTCCTTGCTTTGAACAAAGACAGGCTCTTCTGATTCCAAAAGTGTTTCAGTTTGTTCTTCACAGTTTTGAAGAGTTCCACAGTCATTGTCCTAAGGTGCTCAGCTGTTCTAGTCTCAGTTTTAATTCCTGATGTTCCTGGTAACAGGGCTGTATCACAACTTTCGAATTTATTTTTGTAGTCTGTTGAGAAAGAAATCTTCTCAAAGCATGTAGCGTAATGTAGTTTTTCTAAAACATCAACAACAATCTCCGAAGCCAGTTCAGTGGTTTGCATATGAGAAAAAGAGTCTGAGGACATTGCTTCTTGAGCATGTTTTGTTGCATCTGGTGTTTTACATACATCATCAGCTGTACTGTTTGGTTGCTCTGGGAGATGGGCAAGTCCAGAAGATATACATTTTGCAGCTGCTTTTTCAATAATTTCACTTATTATCCTTGTTGCTGTACTATGGAATACAGAGCTGGAGGTCCTCGGCATCTTCTCTGATCCTTCACTTTCTGCATCTGATATGATGCTCTCTCCAGAAGAGGAAACACTTAAATTGTCCTCAACCAAGTTCATGTCCATTTGCCCAATTTGCTGTTTTGAAGAAATGTTCTCAGATGACACCATCTTTGGAGGATATCTACAAATCTCCATTGTAATTTGATTAGGGACTTGTCCTGTTGCCTTATCAATATCAGATAATATGATTTCTTCAACAGGACATATCTGGGATTTTGATTGATCTGGATTACTCTCCTCTCTTATAAATGTAGAAGCATCTCTCTCCCAGTCTTTAGGATATGGTGAAGGGCTTTTAATGGTGTCAAAAATATATTGCTCTTCAAGGTACTCCAAAACTGAAGTAACAACCTCTCTAGCCAGAAGGCTTTCATCTGAAGCCTTCTTTGCCACTGTTGTGCAATAAATCTCCTGGTCTAACTCTTTTTTCATTGCTTCACAAATGGCTCCAGCAGTTTCTACTGTATAGGTGCACAAATCTGAAATATCTGACACAGAATCAGAAAACACTGAATTTTTTGGTGAAGAGCTGACACTTGAGCTCTTTGCATTGCTTTGAGCAGGAGAACTGGAACTAGATACATCTTCTTCAGTCTGGGTGAGTAAAGATTTGAGCTTTCCAAATATAGTCCTTACAATGCCTTTTGCAACTGAACTAAAGTCAAAAGTATCATCAATGGATCCTGTTTCTGTGCTGCCTCTAGAAGTTTGCGGAGCAGCAGCAACATTTTTATTGGATTCTTGCAGATATGTATTTGTTTCAATACAATTCAGTGCAAACGAAACATTTTCAAAAACAGAATTTACAATGTCCTTGGCAATAACAGTGACCCTATTGTTGGGAATCTGAGATTTTGGACTTATTTTTTCCAAAATGGAGATTTCTGCAGCTTCTGGGAGCAATAATGACTCTTTTGAGTTACTCTCATGTAAATTGTTACCCACAGGGGTGAAATCCCGCTTTGTTTTTTCAATGATCTGAGATACTATCTGATCAGCAATTTCAATGATTTTGGCTTTAGAGATCCCAAAAGCAATATCACTGTTTGCTCTTTTCATTCCCACACTTGATTCCGAGGCGTGAGACTTTAATTTGACAGATGGGGGCCTACTGCCATTTGTTCTTTTCTTAGTCACTTTTGCCTCATCTCTCTCATTCTGCTGGGCATCAGGACTCTGAAGAAGGTAGTTCTTCTCCACAGATAAGCTGGAGGAGGGTGAAATCGTTTCTAAATTTTTCAGAATTGCTGACACAAAGTCACTCATTGACTGGTTATCGCCTGAATATGTTTCCTTCACGTCACTCATCTCATTTTCAGTATTTGCTTTGCAGAATTCACTCTTGACTTCTTGTAAGACAGTACTGATTATTTCTGTTGCCGTAACCGCTAACTCCGCCTCATCATATTCTTCTGAGTGGAGTCTCTGGGATTGTCCTAAGGCATGTAGGTCACCACCATGGCCACCCAGGAGTCTACAGGTTGACCCTGACTCAACAGCGCTCGTGAAAAAAGGCTGGAGTCTTCCAGAGACAACTTGTATAATCTCACTGGCAACCTCTGAGGCTACAGATTCTGTCTGTGCTTCTAGATTAACACGCACAGTCTTTGGGGTGGGAATTCTTTGCTTATTTTCTGACAAGGCAGACTTGACACGTCCAATAACACCATCCACAAGTTCAGTGGCAAGGTTATTGGATCTGTAGTGGGTAATCAAGACACCTAACGCACAACACTGGGGTTCCATCAGCTGAGCAGGAAGCTGTGCTTCAATGAAGGCTCTGCTAAGGACATCCTGTACTATACGTTCTGCTTTTGTAATTATACTAGACTTAGTGATTCCAAAAAGGTCCTTCAAAGGTTCCGAGAGGGGCTTTCCAGCATCTTCTCCTCCATCAGCAACCACAATCTCCTTCGAGGGTGTTCTGGATTTTAATCTGCAGGGTGTATTTTTCCCCGTTTCTTCTCCTGAACTACCCGAGGACGAGAGGGGTGAAGGGAAGGGAGTGGAGATCCTGCATCTCGTTGACATGAAGCTACTGCTCCTACTCTGGGACTGCCATGTGGACCCCGACTCAGTACCAAGCAGAGAATGAGAACTCAGGGTGGCCTGTAGTGTCTCCTCACTACTGCTGAAGTAAACCGGGGACTCAAAGGAGCAGTGAGACACGCTCCTGCTCCTCTCTTCGTTGTAAAGGGAGATGGCGGGGAGCAGCACTCTGATAATGGATGCTGCCACCCACACCACTATATTCTCCGCCATGCCATTAAGTTCTTCTGTTGTTATCTGTTTTAAAGCAATGGTACAAAAGTAACCACAGAGCACTAAAATGTTCAATATACAGTACACCTATCAATATAAGACCTACTTTTACTTACTTGTCAGGGTTCATTGTTTCCCATGTTAACATTTAGAAATTTGCAACCAAATTTTGAATGCCAGCACAGATGCAACTAATACAAATATACTGTTGTCTATACAGTATAGTAAAAATCTATTATAGATATACTGTTGTATGTATAGAAAAATATATACAGTACAGTATTTCTAATATATAAATGAAGCAAGAACAACAGAATACCAGTCTAACCAAAGAAATAGAATGGTCAGTATTGCATATTTTAAGTGGATCCCTTAATTTATAAATAATTAAATGTGCAGACCCCTGTTTCATTCCAGAGGAGGCAGTGTCAAAGGGTTCTTTTGGCATCGAGTCTATGGTAGAAAGTGAAGTCACCCCCTTGGAACCTGGACAGCTTAATATTCTCTGGCAAAGAGGCGCAGACCTTTGGCATAGTGGAATATCTCTGCTCTGGGGAGTGGCTATGTGGCTCTGACGCCAGGGCAGCCACAATCAAAACCTAGTGGGAGCTGAGCTGAACATGTCAGGGAAGGAACCACTAAGCAACAGCTAGGTGGACTAAATTTCAGGATTTACTGTACTGAAGGAACACATTAACATATTTCTTTACATTTCTTCTTTAGTTATGACACTGTGCATTTTAACCTCAAGGAGCTATCTGGAAAAATAAAATGCATCCATTACATTCAGACAAGCAGTGTACCTTACCTGTCCATATAAACTGTTCTCAATCACCTTTCTTTCACTAAAAAACATTATCATAAAAATTAATTAGTGTGACATTGCTACTACATGGACAAAATGCTAACTATATTTTGCAATCTTAAAAAATGGTGACTAATTAACAATATATAGGCATCTTTTCTAGTGGCAGAACAATTAATCTATTTTAAAGCACATTTCTGTGTAAAAAAGATGGCCTCCTAACCATGATTATGTTCGTACTTTTTCAATTTACCTACTGAATGTCTAAAACTTGCTTAGGTTTTTCACTTTAATATGAGAGGCTTATAAAATAAAAATCACCACAACAAAATAGCACATTGGAAATGATAAATCTTAAACTTCAAACTGCAACTGTTCCATAACACTTTAGCAAGTATGGTACAATTGTGTTCCTATGTGAAGCAAGATCACTGCTAATTTACATCATTGTGTTTTCAACAACAACTACTTGGTCAGGCGCAATGTATCTAACCAGTTTCATACTGGGTACTTCATAATTGACACATGACAAATACAGTTAAATTCAGAAAATAAATAGTAATTCTGCATTGAAATGTGCAGAAATATGTCATGTTTATGTTTGTACCCTGCAGACATTGTGTTAACTTCGTAGAGATTAGACCTTAGAGAATTTAGAGATTCTGTGAAACATGCCGTTTGACCAGAGGTGCCCAAACTTTTGCATACAACTGTATGTTGCTGCTGCATCATTCAGGACAAAGCCCAAAATGCGTTTTCAACACATTTCATGACTTAGTGTTACTTAGTTGTTACTGCCCTCTGGTGGTTGTTGATTGAAACATAACATCCATTCAAACACGACCAGACATTTCTCCCACTGTCAATACTTCAGCAAAACTTCACATTTTATACCGGTGCCACAACATATTGTTAGTTATTATGATAGAAATTTGTTTTAATATGACTAATATATTATTGTTGTAATGCAGTATGATCAGAGTTATACATAAGTACAATACAACAGTTTATTTTTGCGAAGGTTCAGTTAGTGTATTTTGACTGCTGCTCTAGTCATCGTCAATATCAATATTCAATGTCAATGTTCTAGTCATTACTACAAAGCCAGTTTATGGTAAACTATATCTAGGATTTGGAAAAAATGCACATGAGCTAACACAAAGATGTGCACATGTACTGTACTGTTAACAGACTGATTCACGCATTCGCAAAGAGAGAAAAAGCAATTTCACAAACTCAGCTGGAGAAGTGAGCTCAAAACAGAAAACAGTTGCTCTTTAAACATTTACATATCACCATACTAAAATGATTAAAATAAAAACTTTATGTACGCACTGATGCTTAACATACCACAACTGCAGAATGTAGGACTTACCCATCAGACAGCTGACTGATCAGAGGGACTTCATGAAACCATTTGGAATCAGTAGTCACCTCTTCAGTGGAGTCAGGTGAAATATGAACTGACCCAAGAGAAAAGAATTATTGTCGCATTAGAATTCTCATGACATGCATAAAAAAGTGATCAATCCAATTAACATCCAAAAAAGGCAGAAAACATGGATTTATTCATAGAAAAAATAGGATGCCGATTAGGATTTATTTCTCTGTTTACCCATATAATTTCAATCATTTTCACACCTTAGCTCACAACAATTTTACTGCACCAGACTGTGGCACAATGGCTGCCCAGAGATCCCCAGACTTAATTGGAACCTTCTTCAACCTTAACAGTAGATGTTACCAAGCTTTCAAAACCCAACACTTGTGCATTAATCATTTAATATTGATTAAATGACACAAAACAATTGACATGTTTTTATCTGAATAAGCTATACAAATTAAACTGAATTGAATTAAACGGATTTTTGGGATTATATGTTCCATTGTCTTTCACAATATCTTTCAGTATATCAGCACCCACTGAATTTCTCTGCAGCTGCATTGGAAAATTTGTCAAAACATAACTTTTTTCAAAACCTTTATTTTTTCTAGAAACAAATTAAAATACTGACCTTTGGTGATTTTAGAACTCTTCTCATTAGCAATGGTAACATCTCTATTCTCCTTGCTAATGATCTCAGTTGAAGCTGTGCCACAAAGAAAACATCATTTTAGTTGAACAGTCCTTTCAGATAGTTTAGATCAATAGATACTGTAAATGTTTTTATCACAAAATACAAAATATGGATTACAGAAATGTTGAATATAATGTATTTACATGTTGTGGCTGGAAATTAAACAATCTGAAGATAATGAAGGATTCCTTCTTAATGTATTATTTTATGATGCCTGCAACTTATTGCGTGTTTCCCTTTAAAAAGTTTTGATCTCAGTACATACATATTATTCTTTTCAAACAGCCATATGATTGAAAAGCTTTGGAATTTTGTAATTGTAGGTGTTTATTAAACAAATTCTACAGTTCTGTAATCAGTAGTAAACCTGAAGATGTTGTCAACCTGCATCATTCCTTCTGGCCAACAAACTAAAACACATTAAATTGTGAACTAAATCACAGTTGTACCACTGCAAATTATTGGATCTAGAAGCTTACCCTGTTTTCCAGACTGAAGTATTTCATTAAAATATTGCCTTTTAATACTGTCTTGCATTTCTCTCTCAAAATCCTTCCTTTCCTGTAAACTCTCATTTAGCTTTTGCTGCTGGAGAGCAACCTTCCTTTCATAGAGTTCAAATGCCTGGGAATGACAGAAAACCTTTCACAAGTGGCTATTCTTTAAAGAAAAAGGAAAGCTTCTCAACAAAAGATGAAAAGGTCCATCTCATTGTTGAACATCTTGTATTAAAAAGCACATGTTTTTCCATTACTCTAGTATTTAATGACAAATGAACTAGCTTGCAACCCAACATGTTGCTAGTAGAAAACTTCCCGTCCATAAGGTCACATTTTAATTTAGTATCAGACAGAAGCTGTTGGGCACCACCGAAATTCCAGCTCAAGTAAAAACTACAGGAGACTCCAATCTCATATCAATCTACAGCACCCTGAAGCTGGGAAGCTGGGTCTGGTCAGAGCTCAGAAGAAGAAAGGCTGGGTCCGACATTACTTGGATGAAAGACTCTGTGGGTAGTTCAGAACCTTGCAGGCTGGGTATAAGAGGCTGAAGCAGCAACATCTCTCCTCTAATGCTTAGGTAATGAAGAGGAGAGATCATCAACCACCCTCTTGGAGATACCCCTGAGGGATACGTTAGAACAGCCAATTATGCAAAGCAGCATGTCTCTGGGATGGTACTTGGAATTAAAACCCACTACACGCAGAATAAATGCCACACAGGCAGGTGCCCAAGGCTGGAGATAAACCATGGGCTTTGGAGATGCAGTGCTATAACCATGAATTGGAGGCACCAAACACTACCAGAATATGGTGCTTTGGCACCTCTGTAGCATATCTTGGCATGACCACCCTAGAGAAGATGCACAATATAAGAGGTGCCAACATACCACGCTCATTGTGGACACTGAGGATCCAAAAAGTATTAGTTTAGGTTATTAATTTCAACCTATAGGTGGTCATCTTGGAAATACAACAAAATATAGCTGCAAGCTCAGTGTCAAGTCCGGAATTTGCATAAAGAAAAGTACACCTTAAGAGGATGAATCCAAACATCCATTACTCCAGTACCTTTTTGTGCCTTCTAGCTCTGATCTCTTTCTTCTGCTGGGCCTGTCGCACCTCCCTCCGGGCATCTTCCTCTATCCTCATCTGAAAAGCTCTCTCTCTGATTTTCCACATCTGTAGAGCCGTCAGTGAAAAGGCAAAGCCGATGAGAAACAGCAGAAAGCTAGATTGTGTTAAGCACAAAACAGCTACGCTACCAGACTTTTATATTTATATATGTCACCTGCTTATAGGTGGTA
The DNA here is from genome assembly GCF_055471065.1 of Atractosteus spatula. Taxonomy (NCBI): domain Eukaryota; kingdom Metazoa; phylum Chordata; class Actinopteri; order Semionotiformes; family Lepisosteidae; genus Atractosteus; species Atractosteus spatula. The sequence goes on from NC_142716.1 coordinate 27,980,300, forward strand.
CATTAAATATTGAGGATTCTGTTAGATCATGTGGAGCTGAATCTCTCCCCTTTTTACAATCTAGCAAATGAGGCCTTTGGGTATTTGTCAGCATATTAGGAGCATTCAGCAGCTGAATGTGGTCTGGGAAGCCCAAAGACAAAATAACTGGGAAAATAACATACCATACAGTAATGTACAGTGAGAATGTGAAAAAAAAAACATGATTAAGAAACATGATTAAGCTGATGTAGAAAACCGATGAGGCTAAATACTGTATATAGATAATGCTGGTGATTTGAAAGCTGATAAATCAATGAAAGGGGTGAATAAACTATGTGTTTTAAAAGTGAGTTAAGCTACAGTGTGAAATGTAAGATTCATAAAAGCATATGAAAAGTGTCTGAAGTCTAAGTGTGACAATAAAGTAACATGATTTACTAAGGGTATCTACTCTGCAGAAATCTGTTCGGCTGGAAGAGGCATATACAGAATAAGGTGAGAGAATTTTTTTAATTAGCATTTTGCAACATTAATGCTTAATTACTTGTCAGAAAGACAACATCTTTTAAAATAGTTATGCTAGAGATCCTGTTTTCTTTTGCTTGCTCCCCAATCAAGCTGTATTTACAGAGGTGTCACAAGGTCACTTGCCAGAGTAGATATAAATGTCTCTAATCAGTTTAAGATGCAGAAGGAAACCAGCTATTAAAGATCTCCCATCCAGGTGATGACCAGGAGCAGCCCTTGGTCAAAATAAATCAAACTGTATTCTCATACCTCATCCTGTCCGGTGTACTGCAGACCTTTCATACGCTGTATTTCACCACTGCATATCTCCTCGGTTTTCGGAGCTCCTGCCTGGTGCCTTCATAAACAACAACAGCAAAGAAAGCTTAATCCACAAGGCAAGGTCAAAATGTCAGACAGCAGCAGAGGAATTTGTGAATGTGGTATTTCCGTAGAGCAAATGTTCATCTTTTGGAAAACTTTGACTCAGTCAAGACTTCCACTTGCTTGCACAATTAATTCACTTAAGGCAAACCTTTACTTACAGTTGTATTCTTGACATCCAATGTTTCCACATAACAGTAATATTTACAGCGAAACAAAAAAAAAAGTGATACAAATATAACAAATCAGGGAATCTAAAAGGCAGGAACTTGCTGTTAAAGAGTGAGGAGCTTCCGTATGTTATTACCTGTCTCTGTTAGCCATAATCTGGTCTGAAATATTCTTGGATCCTTCCTCCAGGAGCCATTCCCTCACATCGGTGAAGCTGATATCCCTGGGAATCTTGTTCTGCTCCTGGAGCTCCAAGAACTTCTTCACTATTGTTTTCTGAAAGCCAGCACAGCCTTTTACTAGAGCGCCACACTCCCTTCATTGCAGAGTTCTCCTAAGCACTATTATAGCCGAGTGTGCACTTCAAAACCAACACTGACTTTTTCCATTAGATTTTTCATTTGAACTCACACCGATAGAATGTGTTTGTATATGTATAAGAGTGAAGGCTGAGCTACTGTAGTTTGTTGATCTAAACATTTCGATTTAAGATGTACATCTTGGATACAGTGGTTAACCTTGTTATCTCGCAACACTGGGGCCAGGGGCTCTATTCTGGGCCTGAGGTGTTGTTATCTGTGTGGAGTTTGTATGGTCTCCCCATATTCACATGGGTTTTTCACGGTTTGCTCTGGTTTGCTCCCACAGTCCAAAGCCATACTATACTGGTAGAAAAAAAGGTTTCTAGGAAAATTGGTTCTAGTGTGAATTTGTGTCTGTGTGTGCCGTGCAATGGACTAAATTCTGGTCAAGGGTGTATATCGCCTTAAGCCCGTTGCTTTCTGGGATAGGCCCCGGCTCCCTGCAGCCCTTAGATGAGGCAGTTAGATTAGATGACGTGGATGGAAAGGGATGGATGGAAGTTCAAGTCGTTTTTCAGCCTTGTCTGGCAAAGAAGACTTATAAATTCTGTTTTGGACTACACACAAAAGCTGCCTGTATTAACGTGTTTGGAAAAATATGTTTGTTTGCACTGAAAATGGATTAAACTCTACAGAGCAGTACAGATAAGCACTGAATGCTCCGATTGGGGTGGTACAATTAGTGGTTTACCACAAAGAAAGACATCCAGATATATTGCCCAGCCTCAATGAATAAAAAAAACTCTCTTTTTTTTAACTCTGTTATCTTGAACAGAGACGACTACAAGGAGACCTGTTTCAAATATTCAAAATCCTCACAGACAAGTCTGCTTGTTGAACGCTGACTTCTTTCAAGAAACAGCTGGATGAGACTCACAGACCAATTAGCAAGTAATTACCAAACAGGCTAAGGAGCTTCCTCTCATTCGTAACTATTCTTATGATATGAAACCCATATCCTGCATGCAGAAAGGACTATATGGGCTATAAACAACACAAAGTAGCATGAAAAGATGTACAGTATGGTTGAACTAACAAGAAGAAGCTAAAATAGGCTAGAGCAGTGACAAACATAAGCAACAACATCATCAGCGTCAAAACACTAAAACAGAAATGAGCTTTATAGCAATTAGAGAAGAAACTGAAAGAAAAAACTGAAATTGATCCTTAGAATACAAACACAGTCAAGGTAGAGACCTCCTTGAAGAAGACATGATGACAGCAATATATTCAAAGGTGCATAATGGAGAGATCTTATGGAAGCCTTCATCCAGAAACGTTACTGATTGAGGGCTGGATAAAGGCAGAAGTCTATGATGAAGAGTCAGAATCAGATGGATGGTTGTTTAAAAACATCACACTTACCTGTTTAGTCGCATAATTTTTGTCATACTGCAACTTCACATTGCTTAGGTAGTTATGATATTGATTGTATTCTTTCAAAGAGCAGAGGACCTGAAAACAGACAAAACATGTTTCAAGTACTGTCTAGGAGGTTAAAGAAAATGTTTTTATTTTTATTTTACAAATCTAGAGCACAGTCAAGTACTTATTGAGCATAAGGACTTTAGCACAAACCATAGGCCTGCTTTGATTACATCTATTATTACATGCTTTGATTACAACCATAGGCCTGCACACCGAATACATCTATGCTGTAGTGCAGACATGAGTTAAATCACACTACTGGAAACTATTACAGCTAAATGAGCTAGAACCTGGTCTATGTTTTTTTTTTTGACAACACCTCACTCCTTCACCATACCAAAAAAGCCTCATTCTTTGCACAAACTCCAAACAGCCTTACTTTTTTCTGCTCATTGATTAAGCCTCTGTTCTGCAGAGACTCCTGCATGCCCTTGCGATGGTAATAGGTGCGCAGGTGGGGGTCATGGAGGCTGTTGTACTTCGAATCCAAAAGGAAACCGCGGGGATCAGTCAGAGTGAAGTCAGGAGATGGCTGGTGCAGCTGAAATAGAAGGTAAGTATTTTATTAAAACATGATATGTATAGGTAAACACAGATATGTATCCCCCTATGTTTCTGAACATAAAAATGAGAATGTTTTTTTTCTCCCCCCTCTGAAGGCTGTCGCCAGTTTCTTGGAAGACTACTCCAGAATCACTGTTACCATTTTTCCTACGTTCTTCAACATCAAATTCCAATTTCTCAGTCATTGTAGCCAACTAAAAATGACTGAATTTCAAAAAGACAATAAGCACAATAAGCTTTAAGGCATACAGTACAGCTGAATTTCAATAATGTGATCAATATACTGCGTCTAGAAAAATATATAACCTTACTTCTGATGTTATATGCACAAAGATGCCAAGGGAGGACAGCTTGCTTACAGTTTAATCATTACAGCAACCACATTATACTAACACACACAGAAATGTGTTAATGTGTCCCAGGTATCATTTCATATTATAACATTTTACATGTTGGTTTACCCCTAAAAAGAAAGAAAACCATGAATAAACATGTCATTTTTTACAATTTAAATGTTTAGAATTAAATGAGAATAAATGTATTCATGCTTTTCATTTTAGGTTACACTTACTTTCTCCGAAAGAGCAGTCCTGCAAAATTGAGGTTTAGACCCTGGGATTAACGGCAGTTTAGTGCCGACGGGTCTCTCCAACAGCTGCTGCTCTCCCCGCAGTGCATACAGCATGGTGTAGCAGCCCTGAAACACAGAACATAGCTATCGTACTTCACAGAACCACAGCCAAAACGCCAGAAAAAACAAGCAGAGCTGATGGCAGAAATTATTTCATCTGTCACAGAGTGAAATAAAATGGCTGTGGGGGCAACAGCAGGTATCAAGGACAATGTTGACTTGAAGTTTGCATAGAATGACCAGTGACTTCGATGAGGGTGGTAATATGTGTCTTTCTTTGTTCTGGGGCTTCCTAATGATCAAAGATGCTTGTTAATTACCACACAGTTCAGAGAAGACACATGGAATGTCAAAACTGGCCTAGCTGAGCCTCAGACTGAGGAGGTGGGTCTAGAACATAACAATTCTAGAAAATCTAGAATGTTCTAGAGCAATGTTACACTTGGCCATCTGTATATAGCCATTTGATCAATGAGCCCCAAGAAGTTAGCTCTGCTTACACCCAAAACTATCAACCCCCACCTCCCCCAAGAAAGGTAGGGAGGCTTTAATAACCCCAGTGACAGAGCACACAGAAACAGAAGAAACAGGAATAACCAATTTGTACCACAGCACCCAGGAGAGGGTTTGGACACCAGGGACTCTCTACAGTGAGCAAGGGAGGAAGGCTTTAGCATTGTCTTCCTCCCCTCTCCACTCAAAAAATTGACTCAGAGACAAATGGGGGGGGCATATTAAAAACCAGACTCAGCCAGGACTGAGGAGGATCCCTAAGACTACACAGAGTGTCTTTGCTATGACAGAAGCAGGCACACCAGGTCTCCAACTGGGACTGGGTTTGGGAGAATATTTGCAGCTGGACTTTTCCTTTGGAACTCTGGTTTTGGTAACTGGGCTCAAATGGGGCTCTTGAGCTGGTCTGCAATGTGTTCTGTGAGTAAGTAAGTACCTCTAGTGGATAAGTTGTCATATGTGTTCTGTGGATTAGGCTATAATAGATACTGGAATTGCAAAGTACTGTAATAAAAATGGAAATTATGTAGGATGACTGTCTTGTCTGGTCTGTGGATGCACTGGTGGTTCTGGAAGATAAAAAGAACTTGTTGCTGGGGGAAAAGGTCTTTAGAATTGCTAGGTGGTATAATCAGCTACAAAACTACCTTTTAAAAGCAGTCCCTGCATTTAAGGGTCACGGTTCCTGACATATCTTTTTATAGATAACTAAGAAGAGTTACCCTAGGGTGTTTAGAGGGCTAAATCAGTTCATAACATTCTTTTTTTTTTCTTCTGCACAAACGAGTTGATTCTCTGCATCTGGGCTAAGGATCTAAGTCTGTTTAGAGGTTTAGATTAGGAAGGCATATTCTCACGCAAGACATTTTAAGACAACAAAAGAAAAGTACAGTACGTATATTCCCATAAAATACAGAAAGGGTTAACAATAAATTATTATACCACGATTTCAGAAATAGAACACATAGCTGGAATTTTAAAATCACGTTCCATTTATTTTACCTTCTAGAGCTTTTAAAACAGTATTAGAAATATTACTACGTTTTTACTGTTTTACTAAACCTTACATTTTAAAGCTAAACTAATGCTGATTTTTTTTTACAATTCACTACCTAAAAGTTGAAATATATAAACGTATGGATAGTACACTCACAGCTCCAGATCCCGGTTTCTTTCTCTCCATTTTTATCCCTGATCTCGTTCCATTAATCCATTAATCAATTAATCTATTTTGAGAAAACAATTCCGTCGTGTTCGTGAGCGTTTCAACTTTATTTTGTATAATACGGACTTGAGCATAAACCACCGTATAACCAAAATGTTGTCTATTATTACGTCAGATCTGCAAAGCAGTTGCCTTATCTGACGTATCCAGCGTGTACAAGTTAAGTAAAGACGTCATTAAAAGCTGCCGCAGGGAAGCTACAGTATTCGTCCCTGTACGGACTTGTTTTTTATATATATATATTTATAATTAGGTTTTCATTAGAAAATCCAGACAAAAGGGCGATGTCCGATTTAATGTTTAATTTGAATGTCGCCATTCTAACTCAAAGCCTTCACGGTATCAAACCTGTGTGGTCGCACGTCCCAAACAGTCTGGCTCTGCCAGTGGAGCCTGGAGACCCCAAAAATATAACACACGTTTTGCCTTTTAATAAATTACACCTCTAATAATATTATTATTATTATTAATAATAATAATAATAATAATAATAATACAAAGTAATAAACACCTTGTTTGAAAAGCGCGGACTGATTAGTAATTTGTACAGAGCAACATAACAAGACAGTGGCCACAGTACATACGGAAATCTCCAACTATACTATATTTAAAAACTGTATCTTTTTTCTGTATATCAAGACCTAGTTTTCAGTGACTACCGCGATACGCCCTTCAATTCCTTACTTTGTTATAGAAAGCAAGTGGCGCTGCTGAAGAAAATATCCTAAAAATAACTACTTTTTGTAGTGTCCGTAATGTGACGAGGGGTCCGGTTCACCTTCAGACTTAATTTCTTATATTAGTATATTGTATATACAGTAGGTTTTACAGTCTGATAAAACCCTTTTTTTCGAAGCGTTTTATAACGCTACTCTTGCACTCTGCTGTCTCCTCGTTCCTTTCAGTCGGGCTTCACCGGTGAAATAAGGATGAAAACATCCTCTCTCTGCCCAGTCTTGCTTTTTGGCGGTTGATGTGTCTTTTCTAGATATGTCTAAAACGGCACCTAATCTGCAGGAAGAAGCTGTTAAATTGGTAAACTGGTATCTGTAGCTGGGTAGCTGCAGAAAGGGATTGAAAACGCACCGACAGAAACTTTTTAAAAACAAATCTGGGCGCGACGGTAGGATGACGTCACAACGGAACGGCCATTTCACGAGGTTCCTAACTCCTCAGCCTCGAGATGTGTTCTGGTTGTTTTCGGTTCGGCTGAAGGTATTTGTACCGTAGCAATGCCGTGCTTTAAATTTCATACTTGGTTATTTAAGATCCCTGTTTATAAGAACAGGTGTGTTAACCCCTCTGTATTCTGGCTAGATTTCACTCTGGAATTCTTAATCTGGCCTTCCTAAAGTTTTTCCTTAAAACAATTGGTGAAGAAATTTCTCACTTTTCAACCACTTTTCATCTGTAGCTCTGTAGATCTGGGATGGAAAAGAAGTGTAGAAATGCAATTTTAATTATGGTCAATTATGGCATTGCAGCCATTTATAGTTATACAGGTCTTGTCCTCAATATTCTCAGTCACAGCATGACACATGGAATATTATCCATCCATTGTCTAATCACTTGATCCAATTCAATGCTGTGGAGAAGGGCTCTGCAATTACCAGAGGTCAGTTTCTTCATTTCTGTTGCAGTGTGAGAGCAAAGAAAATTACAGTCATCAACAATTATACTGCTTATCTGTTAAGTTGCAAGAGGATTATCCTTTCTTTTGGACAGAATATGCATTCGGATTTGTGACCAAGATTACATAATACAAATGCCAAAGCTTGGAACGTCTGAAAAAGACTCAGTGGATGACAGAGGGATCAAATTAGCTAACTGAATGTGTGTTCACTGATTGATCTGCAGAGTCGCGCCGTCAGGCTGGGTGCAATAAGATGTGGATACAGTCCTTCAAATTCACACCCCTAGTAAAAAAAAAGAGCATACAATCCATTTTATCCAGCAGCCATATCACTCTACAACTCACAACTGGCAACCTACTGAAGCTAAGCAGGGACACTATATTGTAAACAGGCGCCATCCTTCGGATGAAACGTAAAACTGAGGTCCTGACTCTCTGTGGTCATTAAAAATCCCAGGGCATTTCTCGAAAAGAGTAGGGGTGTAACCCCGGTGTCCTGGCCAAATTTCCCATTGGCCCTTACCAATCATGGCCTCCTAATAACCCCCATCTATGAATTGGCTTCATTACTCTGCTCTCCTCCCCACTGATAGCTGGTGTGTGGTGAGTGTTCTGGCGCACTATGGCTGCTGTCGCATCATCCAGGTGGGGCTGCACATTGGTGGTGCTGGAGGGGAGTCCCCATTACCTGTAAAGCGCTTTGAGTGGAGTGTCCAGAAGAGCGCTATATAAGTGTAAGCAATTATTATTATTATTATTTTAATACCCTGAATGTATGAAATGAGCACATGCTTGTTTTTAGCCTAGTCTTACTGACAATCACATTGCTGGTCTGATCACCTGCAGGATACGAGAACTCCGTTTCTATAATATTTTGTCTTTGAAGAACTGGCATCTGATTCATTTCCAGTAGTCTCTCTCATTACTTGACTGTCTGTTGGGAACTGTTAGTCCTGCTTGTGTTTATTCTGCAGTCTGGTGAACAACAGGTCGTGAAATTAAGATCTATTTGATTAATTGTCTTTTATCCACCCTTTATCAGAAGGCTACTTATTCCTGTTTAAGGGTTTGCTGACCAGGAGTCTATCCCAGAATCCCAGAGGTGTAACTCGGCATTAGTAGTATACTTGTCCCCTTGTAGGGTACATACACAAACACACAGGGCGATGTAGACATTCCAGTGAACCGAACAAGCATGTGTTGAAGATGGAAGATGGAGGGAATCACCCAAAGGAAGATTATGTGAAAGCAGGGAGAAGACACAAACCCCCTACATAAGGTGCACACGTCTGGAATCAAATTCAATGACCCCCAAACACGTTCACCAATTTTATTTCTAAAAAGATAACTTTCTGCATTATGATAAATGATGAATGCACCCTCGTGTTTATTAAAATTTAATTCTAAATGATTTTAAAAAATTGTGTTATTTTTATGTAAGAACTATTTCAATCAAACGCACTAGAAAAAGAAAAACAATATTTTAGGAAATGCAAGATGGTTGAAAAGCCTGGAATGCAAGTGTAATCCTCACTTAAGGGGAGCCGGGATTTAGAACTGGCTATAGTTGCTCACGGACGTCGCGTTGTCTTTATGAACTACAACTCCCATAACGCACTGCTCAAGTTTACGTCACAGTCCCTATTCTGCCTGGCTGTGGTGACCTCTAGCGGGGCCCTCTCAGTTCTGGCAGCTTTACCGTTGATCGTGTGCACTCACCGGCGCGCGCAAGAGGAACTCACACACGGCTCCCTTTTTTAAAGTTTATTTTCTAAAAAAATAGAAAAAAACACGGGAGGGTTTCCAGAGATATGTACAAGTCAGGTTTACAGCAGGCTGGAAGCGAGAGTCAGACTCCTACCCTCATACATGTTGTTTTCCCCTGTTTAAGACGTTTACTATAACACCATTTAAACGCGACACAACATAACAACTCAACTCACTAAGAACTTAACTCACAACACACAGACAGTTTTCATCTAGCGACTTCACACAGTTAGCTAACGAAGTTCAATTTCGTCTCTGATAACCCGCAGAGCCCGAATACACTTTTGATACTCCTAAAACAAATATAAACGCGTAAACCTTAAACCGAAACTATGACATCAGTAAACATAAATTTACAGACCTTTTAAAAAAGCCTTATTACTTCAGATCTTACCTAAAAGATTAGAAAGAGCCATGGGAGAGTTTCCAGAGATACGTACAAGTCAGGCGTACAGCAGGCTGGTAGCGAGGGTCTACCAGCCTGCACGAGGCGCTGTTCCCGATTCCCGGGCCCAGCTGCTCATCACCTGGTTGCACAAGCTTTGACTTTTCATTTTCATTACTATATTTTCACGTTGTGTTTTTCATACCACTACCGAAAAAAAAACATATTTTAGAGGAAGATGTCAGCTTGATTAAAAAAATATTACTCCTTAAGCCTAGTTCCTTACTGTGCTAATTCTGCCACCTACTGGACAAGGTAATAAATAAAACAAGGAGAAAATCATAGAATATAACACCCACATTACAGGCCAGCCAAGTAAAGGGTGTAAGATGACCAGGGGAAGGGTCATTCATAACAGGTATTTTCGGAATAACCTACTTAAAATACTAGATATGGACCTAAGCAAAATGGCTGCCAAAAAGAACCAGCTGACCCGTATATGGAAAGGGTCTACCCTGAGAAACAATGAGACACAGCTGAGCCGCATCAGGAACCGAAATATAAGTGGCCCGGAGGCAGTGGACAGGGCGGAAACCGATCAGGTGAGAGCGGAGAGCGGAGAGCGGAGAGCGGAGAGCGGAGAGCGGAGAGCGGTTTATGTTAAAGATCGGACTAAGGAATAACGGACTACTGAAAGGAGAAAAGGTTTATGGTTTTTGGATTGCGGATAGTGGATAAGGATACATCGCGGATTGGCTTTATTACGGATTTTTGTAACTCGGATCGGAACAGGATTAAGAGAGCGGATTACGGACTGGATTTGGAAGATAATTGGAGGAAGAAACGCCACGAAACTCAGGAAAGAAAAGTGTGGTGTGAGTACTTCTCTCATTTACATAACCTTTCCCCCGGAGGCACCACAAGGGATATCTGAAGGACTGGAAAGAAGTGCACTGATTGTCACATTATCTAAGGTTGTCTTTTAAAATGTACTTGTATTCCATTAACAGCATCTATTGCATTGCCTGAGAAAATCAGAAATTACTGTATGTAATCTGTTCGAATTGGGTTTCTATGAAAAAGACTTGTGAAGAAACCCAGCTGGGACTCAAAACCCTTGGTATCTTGTCAGAAGAAGAGAATGCAATGTGCCCCAAGCAGTATGATTTTCAAAACACAGAGAGAGGTAAGAAGGGAAAGCAAATGAAAGAAAAGTCCAGAATAGGCTGTAGGCTGTAGAAAAAATGAGAACAGAATATGACATATTCCAAGGAGAAGTCGAAACAAAATAAGACCTTAAAAAGAAATCAGCCTATCACTGTTTGCTGGGAGAATGGATGAATCCTGTCTAATGCTCAGCTGACACCCTGTTAAAAGCAATAAAAGACAATGTTAGTCCTCCGTGGTTAACCTACATTTATGCTGTTGCTTTAAAACAATAACAATGGAAGAACTGAATGACATGGTGGAGAATATAGTGGCGTGGGTGGCAGTGTCCATTATCAGAGTGCTGCTCCCAGCCATCTCCCTGTACAATGAAAAGAGGAGCCGGAGAAGAGTCTCTTAATCACCTGCTGCAGATCTAATAACCTTGCCTCTGAATTGTGGATGGTGTTCTTGAATGTGTCAACTCTCCCTTGTCAGCAAATACGAAAGAATTCCCACCCCAAAGACTGTGCGTCTTAATCAATCTGCAAACTCAGAGACTGACCGTGAGATTTTACAGGTTGTCTCTAAAAGCTTGAACCACTTTCACTGTATGTATTGAGTCAGTGTCAGTCTACGGTCTCCATATTAAATGAGATGTAAAGTCTCAAATTGCACTTAATGAGCATGTTTTCTTTAGTGTTTCAATGAGACTTTTGGGCAGCAGAATGTACTGTATGTGGTGTTTTTTGCAATGGAATGCACAGCAGCACTGTTTCAGAAGGATATACAGTACAAAAGGTAAAATGTAATATTGTGGTAAAATAGTTGATAGCTGAATGGATATGATTTAAAATTACAGTGGTTTCCAGTAGTAAAATTAGTGTTAAAAGGAAAGAATTCTCTAAAGGTTATGAAGGTTTTAATCCATCCATTTTCTAACTGCTTTATCCAACACAGGGGAGCCAGAAGCAGGATTCACTCACACCAGGGACAATTTTCACAAAAGCCAATTAGCTGAAGACAACCCAAGCAAACACATGTAGAACATGCAAACCCCAGGTCTGAGGACGAACTCATGGCCCCAGTGCTCTGAGCCATACACATACCAATAGAAAGTCTTATACTACTGTTTGTGCAACAGTACATGAGTATAGTTATTAATTTATTTAGATACGTGAATCCATATTATATTCCCTATTAATCAAATTCTGAAAGTATGCTTTTGTTTACTCCGATAGCGAGCGTATTCGCAGAAAAGGTTAAAATATCACTTTTCTCACAAAGTATATAAACAATATGGTCAGAAGGAGCACGTAAAAACGTTTCCGAAATAACCACATGTGAGACTTTGCTTAAAATGTTTAGGGAGAAATGGAATACTGGTGTGTATTTTTTCTTTAAACTACCAATACCAGCAATATACACTTTACTTAATGTTTATGTTACTAAATTAATATCGTTTATGACCTATAACCAGATGCATTATGCTCCTATTTTTTTTATGCTCAGCTACTAAAATTTCCCTTTAGTGGTAAAATTCCATGTAAATATTCAATACTAAGCGGATTAAAACGTGCACAGTAAAGAGATGAAATGATTCAATCTTTTCACTACCGACCAATGCCCCACGAGTGCCCCTGTCGGTCATTTTGGCCAGCCAATCACGTACCGCGGTACGGCGCGGGGGCTTGTGCATAGTTGCGTGCGGTATGGGGTTTGTACCGCGAACTTTGAATGGCTGCATCTGTATTCAATTAGTTTTTCATTTTGAAATGTAAAATTGTTACTTTGAAATTAAGACTATGTCTCCGATTGATTTATTCTGATTTTCCAGCCTCACGATGACCCACTTTAATGGCATTAACACTTCTTTGGTCCTCATGTTGAGAGACAGCAGGAACAGACTCGATGCAAATGCTACATCTAGAACCAGCTCTAGACCTTTTGTTAGCTCTCTTGCGCATGAACTAATGATGCAAATACACACAGCTGGCCAAGAAACAGAGCAGCCAAATGTCCAAATACTTTTGGTCCCCTAAAATGGGAGGACTATGTATAAAAAGGGCTGTGATTCCTATATGGTTCACCCAATATAGACGTAAATATCCTCGAATTAAAGCTGACATCCTGCACTTTAACCTCATATCCATTGTTTCATTTCAAACCCAATGTGCTGGAGTACAGAGCCAAAACAAGAAAAATTGTCACTGTCCAAATACTTACGGACTGTATTATATATAAAATAAATGTACAGTGAGTTATCTAAATTAAGCAGGTAGATAACTGTGTGAATAAAAGATGACTTAGTTCTATTGGTCTAGAATCTGGGCCATCTAAATCAACATCCAGATGGAAGGAAGTGAAATTCACTGTTCAAGGGGTGGTCATGACAATCAATGATTATATTGGCCTTTAGCGCTATTTGCTTGATGTAGTTGTCTGAAAGCTGTAGTTGTACACCAATAATTTTGTTAGCTAGCTTCACAATCCTGCTCAGTTTGGTTTTATTACACCTGTATGAATGAATGTTAAGACGGATTCAAAGAAAGTTCTAAAGAACAAAGTCATTGTTGTAGTACATGCATTAAAAGAGCAGATTTTTCTTAGGAGGAACTATCACTGTTGTTTCTTTTTACATATGGAATCTGTGTTTTCCTCAAAGGTTAGTTTGTAATTAACAACAGTGCCAAGATATTTGTAACTGTTGACAACTTCAATTTCTTGCTCTTCAATAACTGTTGGTTTTGCAGCTGGTGGTTGCTTTCTCTAATCAATGATCATGTCTTTGGTTTTTGACACACTATGCTGAAGGAAGGAGCTGTTACACCAATCAACAAAATAACCCACGACAGGCCAATGATCAGTGTCTGTGTCTTGGAGGAGACTGAAATTGACAAGTCATCAGCAAACCTAATGATGTGCCTGTCCACTAAAGGGCTTCTACAGCTGTCTGTATACAGAATGTTCAGGATAGGGGACAGCACACAGCCCTGAGGAGACCCCGTGGAAGAACAAAGCTGCCCTGATACAAGACCACTTACCCTCACTCTTTGTGATCTGTTGGTCAAAAGTCTAAGATCCAGACTACAGTATTAAAGTCCAGATTAAAATTTGAGAGTAATCGCTCCACTAACAAGCATGGTTGAATGGTGCTAAAGGCTGATCCGAAATCTGCTGTATAAATCAATCTCTGGCATGTGTCTTGGGACCTTTCAGATGTGAATTAATTAATAAGAGATTCAGTAATGTTAGGGTAGCATCTTTGACCAGCAGGTGCTCTAAGTGGTGGGGAACATGCCTTTTAACAATTTACTCAAATCATTTTATAACTAAAAAGGACAATGCCACTGCTCTGAAATCATTTAATCTTGGGGCATTTGTGTTTTGCAAGTGGCATGACTGTTACCTGTTTCCCCAATTCTGGGTAATTTCTGCTGATTCATACACATATTGAAAACATAATGAAATACAGTACAGAACTGCTCAGCACATAACCTCAGTACCTCAAGTTCAAGTTCAAGTTTATTGTCATTATACTCATATACAGGTATATGGTATAACGAAATGCTATTTAGCTAGCTCTCAGACATAAGTAGTACAAAGAAAAAACAACAACAACAACAACAACAATACAATTGTATAACAAAAGAAAGACAGAGACAACAGGCAGTGTGCAAAAAAACAACAACAGGCAATGTGCAAAACAGCAAAAAGGTAGCCGGTTATGTGCAAAAACATGCATCAACAGAATGAAATAAAGGGATAGAAATTATGGGGAGTGAGCTTTTGAGATGTATGGTAGAGATAGATTTTCAATGTGTGTTTGTGGTTTTTGGTAAGAAAGAAAGAAGGCACTGTGAGGTTCAGATCATGGGTGAGAGGTGAGGTGAGAGTGAGAGAGGCTGGGAGTTTAATAGTTTGATAGTGCGGGAGTAAAAACTGTCTCTGTCTGGTAGTCCGGGCCCGAATGCTCCAGTACCGTTTTCCAGATGGTAGCAGATCATAAAGTCTGTAGCTGGGGTGTGTGGGGTCTTTGATGATGCTTAGAGCTTTCCTCAAGCACGGTCTCTCATAAATGTCCTGTATAGATGGGAGGGCAGCCCCAGTGATGGACTGGGCAGTTCTCACCACCCGCTGTAGGGCTTTGCGGTCAGCAGCACTGCAGTTGCCATACCACACTGTGATGCAGCCTGTCAGTGTGCTTTCTGTAGTGCATCTGTAAAAGTTAGTGAGGATCTGGGGACATATCTTAGCTTTCTTCAACCGTCTTAGGAAGTACAGGCGCTGTTGCGCTTTCTTGATCAGGCAGGTGGCATTGAGAGACCATGTGAGGTCCTCGGTGATATGGACGCCAAGGAATTTCAAGTTACTGACCCTTTCCACTTCAGTCCCATTGATGTGGATAGGGGCATGTCCGGTTTGCAGTTTCCTGAAATCAACGATCAGCTCCTTGGTTTTGCTGACGTTGAGGGTGAGGTTGTTGTCATCACACCACGTTGTAAGGAGATTGACCTCCTCCCTGTAGGCCCTCTCATCATTGTCTGTGATCAGACCTACAACTGTGGCGTCATCGGCAAACTTGATGATGGAGTTGGTGTTGTGTTTGGCCTTACAGTCGTGGGTGTAGAGGGAGTAGAGCAATGGACTAAGCACACACCCCTGGGGGACCCCAGTGTTCAGAGTTAGTGTGCCGGAGGTGTGGTTTCCAAGCCTGACAGCCTGAGGTCTGCCTGTCAGAAAGTCCCGAATCCAGTTGGAGAGGGTGGTGTTGAGACCCAGTGCACTGAGTTTCTTGACTAGTTTCTCTGGGATGATAGTGTAAAAAGCTGAACTGAAGTCGATGAATAGTAGTCTTGTGTATGAGTTCTTTTTGTCCAGATGGGATAGGGCACCTGCTCACTGAGGTTATGAGGTCTGAGACTTTTCCTGACTTTTCTTGAAAATGTCTCGTTGAGTATCACCTTGAGTTACATTGAGTATCAAATTCAACCTTGGTGTTGGCAGCGAGCTTCTCTTTAATATTAAAGCAATGTTTGTCAAATGTATGTTAAAAATGCAAGAGGCAGAACAGACAAATCTTAACAGCATAGAACTTAAAAGTCACCACTACATTTGTTTCACATTATATGCATTAAAAGATGCTACCATGGGACATGTAAAAGTCAAACTGAAGAGACAATGGCAATAAAGCTCTAGCAAGTAAACATACAGTATAGTAATTACCTTCTGGAGAAGGATCAAGTCACCTTTGATAAGAGTATCTCCTAAGCTTCAAATTACAGTATTCTGGAGAAGTTATAATACAGAGAACTTCATAACAATATCAGCTCTAATATCCATATGGCTGTCACTTAATCTTTTCTTGCTCTGCATTAATTAATTACTATTACTGCAATTATTACTTGATAAATAATGTCTTTGTTAGTGCTTTTCATCCAAGAGATCCCAAAATGGTTTACATACAGAAAGGGCTGCTCTTCATCTGCCACCTAGGTCCCCCCTAGGTTTTAAAATAAAATAAAGGTTTTATTTACTTATAGGAATGTTACTTAGAAACGTGGACGTTTCTTTTTCCACGGTGGGTCTAATGTGAGACATATTTGGTTTAACATGTTCAGTGTTCAGTGTGTGGTAGTTTGTTTGGTGCGAGTGAAGTCTTATTTAATCTCTGACCCAGGGAAAAGTGTGGTGTGGACGGCTGAGGACAGAATGCAGGCTCGCGCTGTGTCCGTTATTTTGATTCTTTGTCTTCTTCTTGCTTGATCGGCTAGTTTACTTTTTTTGTTTTACCAATAAAGTTTGATAATCGGCCAGTAAAAGCTCTGTTGTCCTTCACCTGAATGCCCGAAACATTTTACCGAACCCAGGATTTTACATATTTGGTGGCAGCGGCGGGTTTATTTTATTTGTGTGTGTGTGTGGTCTTCACGGACAAAAACTTCAGCACCGTGCCTTGCCGTTTGGACATTTCTTTTGGATGATTCGCTGTTCGCAAAAGGACTACACGTGAGTTTACTACACTGCTTTGGCATTTCATGGATTCAGTAGGATGAGCATCATTATCTGACTGAGTATTTTAATGACTTTAGGATATATGTTTTTATCAATATTACCTTGAAACGAAACATACTGCAATTCGTTACTTGTTCGCCTCAAGTAAAATCTTCAAGTTAAGAACTTTTAACTTTAATACTGCCATCTCCGATCACATTTTGGATATTTTTTTTTGGCTTTGTGTTATTCTGTACTTTGCATACGGATTTGTTGGGGTTTTTTTTTTTCGTCCGGCCAAAATCACTATAATATTTCTGAAGATTATTGGAGTGAATCCGTTAGGAGAAAGTCACAGTTTTGAAACTGAGGATGTCTACAGACATGTCTGACGATGACACATTCACTGCTGTGGTGCACTTCAAAGCCGTTTTGCCGGCGGATTTCACTGGTGAAGGAACCGAAAGTTTTTCACAGTGGGTTAGACGTTTTCAAGTGTGCTGTGAGACTTCAGGTATGGATAAAACACAAATAGCTAAAATTCTTCCATCGAGATTGGCGGGTGCTGCATTTAGTTATTGGGACAGTCTCCCAGATACAGTGAAATGTGATTATGATAACACTTGCAAGCACATGCAATCCGTTTTCGGACAAAAACAGGAACTCAGGACATTTCAAACATATCTGAATGCACGGCCGCGTCAGCCTAATGAACCTTTGGAGGTGTATGCAGCAGAGTTGCGTCGCCTTGTACTGCAAGCTTTCCCAGATTATGGGCAAACTGCCATTACATGAGAAATCCTGAGGCGTTTCATTGCTGGACTTGACCTTGAGTTACAAGCAAAATTGTACTCAAGTTTGGCGTTACCACTCTTGATGAAGCTCTTAAGGTAGCTGGCCAGTGTGAGAGAGCGTGTTCCACATTCCATGGCATCTTCCCAGCAGCAGTGTCAATGACTACTCCACCGCCTGCTCTCTCCACCCCAGTCCATAGCTTGACTAATACCAGTGTTGACAAGCTAGCAGCCCAGCTAGACAAACTTACACTTCAAGTGGACAGATTGCAGTCAGCTGTAACATCACTGACTCGCACCCAGGCATGTACCCATTCTCATTCCCCGGAGGTCCAGTCTTCATCTGCTGCACGTAGGAGACCACAGTCCCCAGACCACAGCAGAGGCAGATCTCCTTCACGCAGCTGCATCAGTCAAAGCCGACCTTTTCGCAAGCCCCAGTCCTGGTGCCAGGTCATACCAACAACACCACGGTTATCATGAGCCTTTACACTGGGACCGGCAGGTGTCAGGCCATCATCAGACACATGAAGCTTGGGACACGTTGCTGAGATCCATTCAGTTTGCCTACAATACAAGTGTACATGCTAGCACTGGGTATACACCATTCTATCTGGTGCATGGTCGTGAGGCTCGGTTGCCAGTTCATCTATTATTTTTGCCTAAGGCTGAACTATCATCTGCATCTCCAGGAACACCAGCTGAATATGCTGCATTTGTTTGTCGTAAACTCCAGCATGCTTATCAGTCCAGCCAGGAACATTGTGAAGCTGCACATCTACAACAAAAGACCCAGTATGACAAAAAAGTAAAGTACTCACCTTACCACAAGGGAGACTTAGTTTGGTTGAACGATCCAGCTCATTTACGGTGTAAACTGGCGCCACGTTGGAAAGGGCCATACTGTATCATACAGTTAATACGTCCTGCTGATGGAGATGGGGTGCTGTATGTCATTAGACAGAAAGACTCCCCTGATGGACCTACCCAAGTTGTTCATCACAACCGTCTGAAAGCTTATTTGACACCTGGTTTTCCACAGACAGAATGTCTCCCTCCAACTGCACCTGTCGAGCTTCAGCAGACTCAAAGGGTGCAACCCCAGGACAACCCAGATGTACAGGTACCTAGTGCTACCCCTGAGTTGCTTTCTATCATTTTCTCTGGTGTGAAGCAGTGCCACCATCCTGCCAGACATACAATTAATGAACAGTCAACTGCACAATGCGTCCAACACCTGAGGCTGAAGACTCAGCTGTTGAAAAGTAGAGCTTTGAGAGCTCTTTAACCAAAGATACAATAATGGCATTGGACACTTCATGATTTTTGGACATTACTGCTTTGTATAATGCAATAAGGGAGCCATTTTCTTGCAGCAAGTCATTGTACACTTTTTCAATCATTTGGTCTGCATCCGAAGGCTGAAGAAAGATGCATCTGTCATGCTCAGCTGTGCCTATAGTAATTCCTGGAACAGCTGATAACTGCATGATCACAGATTCAGTAATACTTATAACCATTTCACTCAAGGTTTGCAGAGGTCTCTTCAGATCTTCAGTACTGGACTCAGGGCTGGAACGGTTTAGCTGAATTTTCTTTAGCAGATTATCTGTGACTCCATGTACTATTTCAGAAGAAACAAGAGAAACTTCAGAAGACTGAGCACTGGGTGTTGCCTCTTTATTGTGCTTACTAGTGATTCTAATATCACTCATCAGCTCATCAACCTTCACATCATGCGAAGAGGACTCCAGAGGTTGTGTTTTCATACAGTCTGGCCTCAAGGAGCTCTTCTTAGTCTTCTTAACTGTCTTCCCTGAAGCCTTACACTGCTGTACTCCTTCTAGATCCTGGACTCTTTGAACCAGATAATCTCCAGGCTTGTCTGGGGTCTCAGAAGCTAAGCAATCTTTTTTCTTATTAGAACAAGGTGTCACACCAACAGCTTCTCCTAGGAGACGTGATGAGCAGGGCTTATCCATAGTGTCTTCTGGCTGGAAACTGTTTTCAAAACCACTTGGGACTGTTGGAGAAAAGCCTTTTGGAGACTTTGTCATAGAAGACTGCAGTTTTTTTACTTCTGACTGTTCGACCAATAACAGGTGAAGGTTCTAACTGGTCCGTTTTGGTGCACATGAGCTGCTCAGTGCTCCGGGTTTCCATATCAATGGCAGCTTGAGGAGTACTGGACTCAGGGCTGGAACAGTTTAGCTGAATTTTCTTTAGCAGATTATCTGTGACTCCATGTACTATTTCAGAAGAAACAAGAGAAACTTCAGAAGATTGAGCACTGGGTGTTGCCTCTTTGTTGTGCTCACTAGTTATTTTAATATCACCCATCACCTCATCAACGATCTCACTTGCTTCTCTGCTAATACTGGTCTCTGGTGAAAGGGATGAACATTGGGAAGCTGAATGTGTCAGCTTGGAAATGTTGGTCACCATAGAACTGATTATGGTTTTGACCACTGTCTCATTTCTGGAGGCTGCAGCTTTCTGTAGAACCTGTTGGGATCCAGTTTGACACAGCAATTCATTGTGAACAGAGCTGGCAACCTGCTGAATCTTGTGTGGTTCATGAAACACATCATTATCCTGTTTCACAACTGTTATCTCCTGGTTTTCTGACAAGTCCTGCAACACACTGTCAAAGAGGTCCACAGCTAGCTGACTCAGCAAAGACACAGACATCTTCCCTGGGATTTCTGTAGAAGTTTCCTCTTTTATCAAAGTAGGGTATATCTGCAATAGCAGCTGTGTTATGATGTTTTCCACAGTCTCAGTACACACTAAAGTCATATTAAGTGATTCTGTTGATTTAGCCATAGAAATTTCCTGGAGCCCAACTGAGGAAACCGGTTCAATATTCAACGGTTCTACAGGGACACTGAGTGGTTTGATTTCAGAACTGTTTTCAAGGTGGGAGTCTCTTTTCAGTTCCTCAGAAGAACTCTTCTCAATTTCTGATGTCATCCTGGCTGCTGGTATATTACCTATGATAACAAAGAGCTTTTTATTTAATGATAGTAAAACAAAATATCAGAAAGTATGTACAATTGAAACAAAAACTAAATTATATTGAGAAGTAACGAATGACAGGCATCACAAAATATTTGAGTATAAAGGTTCATGTTCCTGTAAAACTATTACATCTTGGAGCTCAGGTAACTACATACAAAGAAGCAGCCATATTCACAGATACTGTATATATGGCTACTGAATATATGGCTATATTCACTCATTCTCTCATTCATAGTCATGGCCTACACTATCTTGGTCTAAATACATCAAAAACATTTAAAAGATACAACAGATAGAAAATCAAGGTACTGTATATTTATATACAGTCACTACATTTTTTAAATTGTACTTCATAACAACTAAAATGTTAATACACTATTAAATGATTTGATTTGATTTCCTTCTTACCTTGATTTTCACTGTCTTCAGGCTCCATTGATAAATCACACGCAGAAGACAAAACATCCATGACAGACTTTACAAGCAAGCTGGAAAGCTGATTAATTGCATCATGGTACATCTGTGAACTGGGCACTGATGGTTCAGTACTTTTCTGTGGTCTGTGATCCTTGGCAGTCACAGACACTTTCTCTGAAATCCTTTGGGAAGACTTAAATTCCGTATTTGTATCACAATCTTGAAAAAGTGAAACATCTTTCTCATTTGTGGCAAAAATTGGAGAATCAGGAAAACTGAGGCACTGCTTCAACAGCTTTTTCACTGATTTCTCAGTACATGAATACAACAACTGCATAGAGAGCTCTGAGGACTTTGGATGGGATAAATCCTGAACTACTAGAGGGCTCTTTAAAGTTGGATCTGAATCAGATTTGTGAGCTGTGCCCAATTGTACTGCAATTCCCGATTTCAAAATTAAATGGAAAACATTTTTGACAAGTTCTTCTGAAAATACACGCAGAGAACCACTCGAGACAAGTTGTTCCACTTTCCTTTCAATAGGACTCATTGTAGAACTCTCTGTGGAGGTCCTGACTTGGTCCTTAGGCTCTTCTGAAACCCTTGTCTGCAGTGGGGGGAGATTGTGCTTTGCTGTGGCTCCTGGTACTTGAGATGCACAGGACGCCTCTTCAGCTGAAAGCTTTTCAATGTTCAAGTTAACGTTATTGGAGTGGGTTTGAAATGCTTTATTCTCAGTGACGAGACCAGCAGCACACTCTGATTTCTTTTGGCTTGCTCTAGACTTGCTTTTTGTATCTGAGGCCTCCGTTACATCAAGTTCGCCCATAATAATGTCAACAATACCCATGGCAACAATTTCAATGTCAGACACTGCAGACTCTGCACATGCTATGTGTTCTGCTGAGAAGTCAAGCTTTGGTGAAATGAGAGGGCTTGGCTGGTCTCCTTCCTCAACATTGTCAAGTGTTGTTTTCTCTGAGCCTCTCTTTTGTTCTGCAGCATTTAAGCTGTTTTGATCTGTAAATGAATCTTCTATCTCATTGCTTCTGCAAGGAAGTTCCATGAACTCTTGTTCACCCAGTCCCATGTCATTTGAAGTAGAGGGTTTCTTCCAAACCCAGGACCAGGGAACTCGATTGCTTTTACATGTCAATTCATTTTCTTGTTCTGCTGTAGGAGTAGGTTGATCCTGAAGTTTTGATGAAGCATCAGTCAGGGCTCTATAGGGAGTGTCCCGACTCATGACTTCTGTGTCATCTGTATAAGAATCAATCACCATCCCAGGCACATTTATGGGTGGGAAACGTTGAACAGAATATTCTCTGCGGTTACTTTTAGTGTACTCTTTAGTGTACTCGTCTTGGTGGCCATGGACTATTTTACGAAGTGGCCGGAGGCCTACGCCCTCCCGGACCAGAGTGCCCCCACGGTGGCCGATGCACTTCTGGAGGGGATGTTTGCCAGGCTGGGGGTGCCGAAGGAGTTACACAGTGACCACGGGTGTAAGTTCGAGTCCCAGGTCTTCGCAAGAGTGTGCCAGCGCCTGGGGATCACTAAGACGCGGACCACCCCGCTGCATCCCCAGAGCGACGGGTTGGTGGAGCGGTTTAATCGGACGCTCGCCACCCAGCTGGCCACCCTGGTGTCCCGGAACCAACGGGACTGGGACCGCCACCTCCCCCTTGCGCTCTGGGCGTATCGGACCGCGGTCCAGGAATACACCGGGTGCACCCCGGCCTCGCTCATGCTGGGCCGGGAAATGCGAACCCCGGTGGACCTGGTCTTCGGCCCGCCGCCCGGAGACGGGTCGGCACCGCCGGCTGGACCGGACTACGAGTGGGACCTGCGGCAGCGGATGCGGCGGGTGCACAGCTTTGCACGGACCCACCTGACTCAGATGGGGGTCCGGCAGAAGCGGCACTACCACCTGCGCTGCAGGGGGCCTGCCTTCCAGCCCGGGGACTCAGCCCTAAGCTGGCGCCATCGTGGGAGGAACCCGCTGAGGTACTCGGGGTGGTGGGCGAGGTCTGCTACCGTGTCTGGTTGCGAAGAGTGGTGGGAGAGTGGTGGTCCTGCACCAAGGCCACCTGGCCCCCTACCGGGCCCGGGAGGAGGAGCCGTGTGGGGAGGCTCCAGACTTATAAGTGTATAGCGTGTTGTTAAGTAATTACCACCCTAAAGATGTGTACGTGTTCCATCAGTCTCCTCATGTGCATGTATATCCTGTGTTTGGTTTTGTGGTTGTTAATGAATAAAGCTATCCCTTGGTTTGTTAATCGCGTCTCCACTGGTCCTTTGTTCTGAAAAGAACCTGTAAACGCTACAGTATATTGTATATACAGTACAGTAGGTTTTATAGTCTTATAAAACATTTTTTTCGAAGCGTTTTATAATGCTAATCTTGCACTCTGCTGTGTCCTAGTTCCTTTCAGTTGGGCTTCACTGGTGAAATAACGATGAAAACATCCTCTCTCTGCCCAGTCTTGCTTTTTGGCGGTTGATGTGTCTGTATGTGTCTTTTCTAGATATGTCTAAAAAGGCACCTAATCTGTAGGAAGAAGCTGTTAAATTGGTAAACTGGTATCTGTAGCTGGGTAGCTACAGAAAGGGATTGAAAACGCACCGACAGAAACTTTTTAAAAACAAATCTGGGTGCGATGGTAGGATGACGTCACAACGGAACGGCCATTTCACGAGGTTCCTAATTCCTCAGCCTCGAGATGTGTTCTGGTTGTTTTCGGTTTGGTTGAAGGTATTTGTACCGTAGCAATGCCGTGCTTTAAATTTCATACTTGGTTATTTAAGATCCCTGTTTATAAGAATAGGTGTGTTAACCCCTCTGTATTCTGGCTAGATTTCACTCTGGAATTCTTAATCTGGCCTTCCTAAAGTTTTTCCTTAAAACAATTGGTGAAGAAATTTCTCACTTTTCAACCACTTTTCATCTGTAGCTCTGTAGATCTGGGATGGAAAAGAAGTGTAGAAATGCAATTTTAATTATGGTCAGTTATGGTATTGCAGCCATTTATAGTTATACAGGTCTTGTCCTCAATATTCTCAGTCACAGCAGCATGACACATGGAATATTATCCATCCATTGTCTAATCACTTGATCCAATCCAATGCTGTGGAGAAGGGCTCTGCAATTACCAGAGGTCAGTTTCTTCATTTCTGTTGCAGTGTGAGAGCAAAGAAAATTACGGTCATCAACAATTATACTGCTTATCTGTTTAGTTGGAAGAGAATTATCCTTTCTTTTGGACAGAATCTGCATTTGGATTTGTGACCAAGATTACATAATACAAATACCAAAGCTTGGAACGTCTGAAAAAGACTCAGTGGATGACAGAGGGATCAAATTTCCTGACAAAATGTGTGTTCACTGATTGATCTGCAGAGCCACACGGTCAGGCTGGGTGCAATAAGATGTGGATACAGTCCTTCAAATTCAAATCCCTAGTAAAAAAAGAGAATACAATCCATTTTATCCAGCAGCCATATCACTCTGCAACTCACAACTGGCAACCCACTGAAGCTCAGCAGGTGTGAGCCTGGTCAGTACCTGGTTGTGAGACCTCCTGGCAAAAACTAAGGTTGCTGCTGGAAGAGGTGTTAGTGGGGCCAGCAGGGGGCGCTCACCCTGCGGTCCATGTGGGCCCTAATGCCCCAGTATAGTGACGGGGACACTATACTGTAAACAGGCGCCGTCCTTCGGATGAGACATAAAACCGAGGTCCTGACTCTCTGTGGTCATTAAAAATCCCAGGGCGTTTCTTGAAAAGAGTAGGGGTATAGGATTTCCCATTGGCCTTTACCAGTCATGGCCTCCTAGTAATCCCCATCTATGAATTGGCTTCATTACTCTGCTCTCCTCCCCACTAATAGCTGATGTGTGGTGAGTGTTCTGGCGCACTATGGCTGCCGTCGCATCATCCAGGTGGATGCTGCACATTGGTGGTGGTGGAGGGGAGTCCCCATTACCTGTAAAGCACTTTGAATGGAGTATCCAGAAAAGCGCTATATAAGTGTAAGCAATTATTATTATTATTATTATTTTAATACTGGACTTTTCTTTCTAATTTTAATGTATGAAATGAGCACATGCTTGTTTTTAGCCTAGTCTTACTGACAATCACATTGCTGGTCTGATCACCTGCAGGATACGAGAACTCCATTTCTATAATATTTTGTCTTTGAAGAACTGGCATCTGATTCATTTCCAGTAGTCTCTCTCATTACTTGACTGTCTGTTGGGAACTGTTAGTCCTGCTTGTGTTTATTCTGTAGTCTGGTGAACAACAGGTCGTGAAATTAAGATCTATTTGATTAATTGTCTTTTATCC
The DNA here is from genome assembly GCF_055471065.1 of Atractosteus spatula. Classification (NCBI taxonomy): domain Eukaryota; kingdom Metazoa; phylum Chordata; class Actinopteri; order Semionotiformes; family Lepisosteidae; genus Atractosteus; species Atractosteus spatula. The sequence continues at coordinate 28,005,570 of NC_142716.1, forward strand.
ACCCTTTATCAGAAGGCTACTTATTCCTGTTTAAGGGTTTGCTGACCAGGAGTCTATCCCAGAATCCCAGAGGTGTAACTCAGCATTAGTAGTATATTTGTCCCCTTGTAGGGTACATACACAAACACACAGGGCGATGTAGACATTCCAGTGAACCGAACAAGCATGTGTTGAAGATGGAAGATGGAGGGAATCACCCAAAGGAAGATAATGTGAAAGCAGGGAGAAGACGCAAACCCCCTACATAAGGTGCACACGTCTGGAATCAAATTAAATGACCCCCAAACACGTTCACCAATTTTGTTTCTAAAAAGATAACTTTCTGCATTATGCTAAATGATGAATGCACCTTCGTGTTTATTAAAATATTATTCTAAATGATTTTTAAAAATTGTGTTATTTTTATGTAAGAACTGTTTCAATCAAACTTACAAGAAAAAATCAATATTTTAGGAAATGTTGGAAAAGGAAAAGATAGTTGAAAAGTATGGAAGCCCGTTTCCGCCAGGGAGAAAAAAAAAACGCGCTATGGTATCTCAGAATTCCGATTTAGTATCTCAGAATTGCAACTTAGTAACTCAGAATTCCAACTTAGTATCTCAGAATTGCAACTTAGCAACTCAGAATTGCGACTTAGTATCTCAGAATTGCGACTTAGTAACTCAGAATTCCGACTTTATATCTCACATTTGCGACTTCGAAACGGGCTTCTATAGAAAAGCCTGGAATGCAAGTGTAATCCTCACTTAAGGGGAGCCGGGTTTTAGAACTGGCTATAGTTGCTCACGGACATAGCGTTGGCTTTATGAACTACAACTCCCATAACGCACTGCTCAAGTTTACGTCACAGTCCCTATTCTGCCTGGCTGTGGTGACCTCTAGCGGGGCCCTCTCAGTTCTGGCAGCTTTACCGTTGATCGTGTGCACTCACCGATGCACGCAATAGGAACTCACACACGGTTTCCTTTTTTAAAGTTTATTTTCTACAAAAATAGAAAAAAACATGGGAAGGTTTCCAGAGATATGTAGAAGTCAGGTTTACAGCAGGCTGGTAGCGAGAGTCTGACTCCTACCCTCATACATGTTGTTTTCCCCTGTTTAAGACGTTTACTATAACACCATTTAAACGCGACAACATAACAACTCAACTCACTAAGAACTTAACTCACAACACACAGACAGTTTTCATCTAGCGACTTCACACAGTTAGCTAACGAAGTTCAATTTCGTCTCTGATAACCCGCAGAGCCCGAATACACTTTTGATACTCTTAAAACATATAAACGTGTAAACCTTAAACCGAAACTATGACATCAGTAAACATAAACTTACAGGCCTTTTAAAAAAGCCTTATTACTTCAGATCTTACCTAAAAAATTAGAAAGAACCATGGGAGAGTTTCCAGAGATACGTACAAGTCAGGCGTACAGCAGGTTGGTAGCGAGGGTCTACCAGCCTGCACGAGGCGCTGTTCCCGATTCCCGGGCCCAGCTGCTCATCACCTGGTTGCACAAGCTTTGACTTTTCATTTTCATTACTATATTTTCAGGTTGTGTTTTTCATACCACTACGGAAAAAAAAACATATTTTAGAGGAAGATGTCAGCTTGATTAAACAAATATTGCTCCTTAAGCCTAGTTCCTTACTGTGCTAATTCTGCCACCTACTGGACAAGGTAATAAATAAAACAAGGAGAAAATCATAGAATATAACACCCACATTACAGGCCAGCCAAGTAAAGGGTGTAAGATGACCTGGGGAAGGGTCATTCATAACAGGTATTTTCGGAATGACCTACTTAAAATACTAGATATGGACCTAAGCAAAATGGCTGCCAAAAAGAATCAGCTGACCCGTATATGGAAAGGGTCTACCCTGAGAAACAATGAGACACAGCTGAGCCGCATCAGGAACCGAAATATAAGTGGCCCGGAGGCAGTGGACAAGGCGGAAGCCGATAAGGTGAATGCGGTTTGGAGGAAGAGAGAGGAAAGAGGTTTATGTTAAAGATCGGACTAAGGAATAACGGACTACTGAAAGGAGAAAAGGTTTATGGTTCTTGGATTGCGGATAGTGGATAAGGATACATCGCGGATTGGCTTTATTATGGATTTTTGTAACTTGGATCGGAACAGGATTAATAGAGCGGATTACGGACTGGATTTGGAAGATAATTGGAGGAAGAAACGCCACGAAACTCAGGAAAGAAAAGTGTGGTGTGAGTACTTCTCTCATTTACATAAACTTTCCCCCGGAGGCACCACAAGGGATATCTGAAGGACTGAAAAGAAGTGCACTGATTGTCACATTATCTAAGGTTGTCTTTTAAAATGTACTTGTATTCCATTAACAGCATCTATTGCACTGCCCGAGAAAATGAGAAATTACTGTATGTAATCTGTTCGAATTGGGTTCCTATGAAAAAGACTTGTGAAGAAACCCAGCTGGGACTCAAAACCCTTGGTATCTTGTCAGAAGAAGAGAATGCAATGTGCCCCAAGCCGTATGATTTTCAAAACAGATTTAGTACCAGAAACAAATAATTTGTAGCTATTTTATAAGAACCTTTCATCTTGTGTTTTAATTGTAATACAGTGTAGTAAAATGCACAATGGTTTGGTTTTGGGAGAGAGAAGGAATAGGAGGGAGAGAGGTAAGAAGGGAAAGGAAATGAAAGAAAAGTCCAGAATAGGCTGTAGGCTGTAGAAAAAATGTGAATAGAATATGACATATTCCAAGGAGAAGTCGAAACAAAATAAGACCTTAAAAAGAAATCAGCCTATCACTGTTTGCTGGGAGAATGGATGAATCCTGTCTAATGCTCAGCTGACACCCTGTTAAAAGCAATAAAAGACAATGTTAGTCCTCCGTGGTTAACCTACATTTATGCTGTTGCTTTAAAACAGATAACAATGGAAGAACTGAATGACATGGCGGAGAATATAGTGGCGTGGGTGGCAGTGTCCATTATCAGAGTGCTGCTCCCAGCCATCTCCCTGTACAATGAAAAGAGGAGCCGGAGAAGAGTCTCTTAATCACCTGCTGCAGATCTAATAACCTTGCCTCTGAATTGTGGATGGTGTTCTTGAATGTGTCAACTCTCCCTTGTCAGCAAATAAGCCAATAAGAAAGAATTCCCACCCCAAAGACTGTGCGTCTTAATCAATCTGCAAACTCAGAGACTGACCGTGAGATTTTACAGGTTGTCTCTAAAAGCTTGAACCACTTTTACTGTATGTATTGAGTCAGTGTCAGTCGACGGTCTCCATATTAAATGAGATGTAAAGTCTCAAATTGCACTTAATGAGTATGTTTTCTTTAGTGTTTTAATGAGACTTTCTGGTAGCAGAATGTATGTAGCGTTTTTTGCAATGGAATGCACAGCAGCACTGTTTCAGAAGGATATACAAAAGGTAAAATGTACTGTAATATTGTGGTAAAATAGTTGATAGCTGAATGGATATGATTTAAAATTACAGTGGTTTCCAGTAGTAAAATAATGTTAAAAGGAAAGAATTCTATAAAGGTAATGAAGGTTTTAATCCATCCATTTTCTAACTGCATTATCCAATACAGGGTTGCAGGGGAGCCAGAGGCATGATTTACCCTGAACTGGACACCTGTCCATCACAGCGCACACTCACACCAGGGACAATTTTCACAAAAGCCAATTACCTGAAGACAACCCAAGCAAACACATGTAGAACATACAAACCACAGGTCTGAGGATGAACTTATGGCCCCAGTGCTCTGAGACAGCACCACTGCCCCACTTTTTTATGCTACTATATTCCAGTTAAATACCAGAGTTTACTGTTGCTTATTTTAGCCTGGAAGAGATACATTATGATCATTTGATACTGGCAAATATTCTTGTGGCACAAGGAAAGCGGTACAAACATTATATTTCCACTTGGCAACACTGTATTTTTATGGTATATAAATGAGTTATTTCTGGATAATCACTTCAGGAACTCACTTTATCCCCTGAACAGTAGTCACTGTAAATATAATTTGTCTTTTACTTCCCAAAACAATTCAATATTTCCCACTGTACTGCATACAGTATTTAGCCTCTAGAATTTAATTTGCTCAATGGTAGTCTTGAAGCATGTAGTTAGTACTGTATAGGTAATATCATTTAACAGCATTCATGAGATACATTCAAACAGAATATTAATTCCATATATTCAATTGAACCTTTCAAAGAGAACAACCATTTCCCTGTGAAATTAGGCTTTTCTCTGTCACTTCTCAGGTGGCTCTGACAATCAGCTGCCGTTAAATTGTGGCTGTGGGCATCTGTTTCAATGGAGTTTCTACTCCCTCTTTAAGTGTGATATTAGAAATACATCTTTTTTTGCTCAAAAACTGCTTTTTACAAATTAAAGATACGTCTATAAATTAATATGACGTTTTGGCTGTGAAGCCTTCTTAAGGTGTGTGGAGACACACCTGAAGAAGGCTTCACAGCCGAAACCTTTTCTCTCTTCTCTTTTCAGCATGGAATAAACCTATTGTTCCTTTACAGACTACGCATGCTGACGCAGCTACCCACCTGCACTACTATAAACGAATATAGCATACAATGGCATCTAATTATAACAACTTATACTTGGGATTTTTTAAAGAATCTTTTGTTTTTAATCCATAGCATAATATTACATTATGAAAGACAGTTTTGTGCAGAAAAAAAAGCACCTTTACATTTTACTTTATTTATTTAAAAACTAAGAGCTTTTTTTTAAGTGGTAAGAATGGTAAATTGTGCCATGTGAAGTTCATTTTTCAGTTTCCACTGTCTACATTCCCGGGCACGGCTTATATGTGGGTTAATATTTACCTATCGGATTAGCAAAGGTTAAAATAACACAACTGAAACAGGATGAGGAAATGTGCACACACTCCTCTGACATACTCATGAGAGAGAGTCTTTCCCCACTTGACATGCTTTGAGCTTATAAAAGAGAGATCACCCACTGGAGAAGAACACGACTGTGAGTGACATCACTGTGAGGTCATAGGCATTGAGCAGGTCAGACAATCAAGACTGCAAGGGGAGACTCAATCCTACCCAACATTAGAGACATGCCTGCTTTTGCAAGTGCCAGCTTGATAATGGTTTAAGTTCCTCAGATATTTTTTAACTTCAGCTAGGCGTATGGCCTTTGACTTAAAAATCAGTAAATCATTAAGGAATGCTGGAAGGTTTAATAGACTTAAGATATTCTTACCAGATCGAAACACCAGCACGGCACTGTAACCTTATTCTTTATAAAAATGTGAACATAAACTCTCTCTTTTAAACTGTACAGGCCTATTACAAAGCCAGTCGAAGTGGACAGCTCCACAGAGTAAACAGTCATATAATCCAATGCTTCAAGTTGATCAATAATGTAGTAACTGTACTGTATATGAAGATGTGGTGATTGTTTTTATTTAACCTTATCCACCTGTTCTGAAAAGCATAGGTTGTCTTGTGTTTTGCAATACGTAGTCTGTGGTGTTATTGATTTAGCTAGTAAAAATATATATATTACTCATCCATTGTGTGGTTTCTGTGTAAAGTGTTGTCAGCATTACACTATTAATATATTACAATACTGCTGTGAAAACAAACTTATTGATTATGTTTAAAAGACACTGGAGATCACTTGCATTTGCAATATTTTGAGAAAAGTGTAGTGTTGAAAGCTAATACACACGTATATTCCCCCCCGATATATTCAGTACTTCATTCAAAAAATGTTTTTTTAGATGCATGACTTCCTCATGATACATATCCTTTCTAAATACATTTTACTTTTGCTATTAAGGTCAGTACTGAATAGTTTTGGAACATGTAAAGGTTTATTCCATGCTGAAAAGAGAAGAAAAGAAACAATATTTCAGCTGTAGAGTCTTCTTCAGGTGTCAGTTCCCGTTTCTTTTCTTCTCTTTTGCAGCCTACGCGTGTTGACGCACTACCTACTTGAGCTACTGCAGAGTTTTCTTACATATTACTTACCACCATTTGCTTTGACTTGGAAAAACTATGCAGTATCGTTTGAAAAGCAGCCCTTTCTTGTTCGTCTATTTCTGCCAGCCACGTGTTACTGGCAGTCCTCAAATGTGTCAACTACTGTGAGGAAGGCCTTCCACACTCCAGGCCTGCTTGTGCACACAGCCCCGCCTCCTCTTCTCGTTTGACTGATCTCTCGGTTCGTGTCCGCGATGCAGGTCCAGTGCGGACCCCCGCCCTTCGTCACACACCACTTGGAGTGGTCCACCATGATGCCGAAAGGCCTGGCCTCTGGCAGCTGCATCGTCGTCACGTTGTACACCTTGTGCGCCACGGAGCAATTCGACGGCAGAGGCCGATGAAGCTTCCCCCAACTTTTGGCAAAGAAGTCGTCTCCTAAATAGTTAACCAGCAAACCCGAGTAGAGATCTGAAACGGAACAGAGTCACAGGTTCCATGTTAGAATCTGTCCCAGGCACACTTTCTACCCAACCAAAAACAGGAAGTGCACTTGCTACCAAAACGTCAAACTGGAACCGAGAACAAGTGAATGTGTATTTCTCCCCCCCCTCTCTGAATGCTGTACTGTACTGGCTGCTACCCAGAACGTTCTTTTTTAAATCAACACCACCAATATACAGTAGTTCAAGTGTGAAGTGTGACATATTGCTTTTGAAGGGCGGTGTTTGAAACTTACTGGATTGTTCCTTTTCTACATAACCTTTATTTTAAATGTATTTAAATAAAATATGACAACCGTTTCCAATAACCTTTAAAGTAACAGCAGAATGAGATCCTTGGATCAATTAATCAATTTCTTTTCAAAACTAGTTGAGTTTAATGGAACAAACTGCACGTGTTATTTAAGTCCTGGTTCCTTTCAAGAAACAGCAGGATGAGATCCTTGAATGAACTACTAAGAAATTAGCTAAATGGGCCAAATGTAACCTCTCGTGTTCTTAGGTATTAAATGGTATCTAAAGAAGCTACACAATTTATATTTTTATCCTTTCTTATGTTTAAATCAACATACCAAGAAAAAAACATTTGTTTTAGATTGTTGTATGAATAAAAGATTGAAATATTCTATTAATCAATTTCCTCAAGAATTGGGCTTTACAGAATGTTAATAAAGCACCTACAAACTACCTCAGACACAAATCCTAAACCTAAATTACTACTGAATATAAATGAATGCTTTACTAACATCCCATAAAATCTCTGTTGAAAGAAAGCGATGCTATGAAACCTTAAATCTAAAGTGTAACCGCAGAACCATGTAGGAAAGTTCAGTTGCCAGGTGGCAGATTGAGAAAGTTTCACCAAAACGAAGTCTGCTTTTTTATATAAATACATCTTCAATTGGGAAAGGCTTTGACTAAAAATAAACTGGATATTGTTCCAACAAAATCTTTGTGAGAAAGTGGGTCTTGCTGGCTAGAAACGGCCAACATACAATAGAGTTAGACTTTGTAAAAATTAAATAAATTCAGATTCTGAGAGGCTCAATAAGTGCTTGTTCAGAGTAAATCAGACATTGTTGTCCGAGTTTCAGCAGTGATACATAATTCACAGAATACCAACACCAACAGGGCTGGGCACTTTGGGATATCCAAGCGATCTCAGACGCGTCCGATAACTGCAACCTCTATGACCAGCTGGGCACCAGTGCTCTTGTAGTGTTGTCAGTGAAAGAAACATCATTGGTACAACTTATGCCAACTCCGACACTTAGCATCACTGTGGGGCTGTTATAGCACATATTTTGAAGGAATAAGTACATTTCGTCATCTCTTCCAAGCTGGTACTGGTCTGGAACTGTGATAATTCATTTGTGATTTTAAAATGTAGAGGCATGCAAAAAATTAACTATTGATTCCAAATATCTAAAATGAGAAAAATAGCTGATGTGACATTTTCACTTCTCCAGGAACAAACTGCAATAATGAAGCACAGAGATTGTTTATGGATCATGGCAACTGTGTTGTTCACTACTGTTTCTGTATTTTGAATTGGAGAATAGTTTCTAAAGAAGCGATCAGTTGGGAAAAAAACGTGATCCATAGACTTAACTGATTTTTTTTGCAGACTCTAGCTCTGCCTTGGCTTTCTTTTTCTGAACACTGACAGGTTTTGTGCCTTCGCAATGTTGTTTCCCCCCATCTCACACATTGTTTGAGCAGCTTTTGAAAAGAAATGCGAATGAAGGGGGATGTCTGAAGTAAGTTGTAGAACAGAAAAATACGTTTTGTTTAATCTTAAAACCAATATCTGGCATTGGTATGGGTGGTAGTGCCATTTGCATATGGGAAATTTCAGATCAACTTGCATTTATCAGAAACTTCATGAAAAGGAATTGAGATTCGAGAGGGAAGAAGTGGTGCTCACCGTCGTTAAATCTAGAGTATTTTGCAAAGCTGGTGAAAGTTTCCCCTGCTAAAGATGTCAGGGGCAGCTGCATAAACCAAGGCTCTTTCCTGGGATAGCATGTTCTCTGAGCCACACACTGAAGGTCTCTGTGGAAGGTTTGGGGGATGTGATAGTCAAAAGAGTATACATGGATATACTGGAGTTGCACAGCTGTAGAGACAAGAATGAAAAATAACCAAGAGTAAGCATGGCATTTTCATACATCCAGGTCAAATGCCCCCTTTCTTTTTCCATTAGTTTGGAGAGTTTCCTTTATTTATTTTCATTTGTTAAACTATCCTCCAAGTTCTGAAATGTTGACATACATTTTCAGCAGCCACCATACACATCATTTAGATTTAATTAGAAAGTCTAAGGCTATTTCGGTATTTATTTTCATCTGTATACACAATGAGGTGTAAGTCTATTAGTGTCCACCTATTCTCAGGGTTATATTAAGCGTGCATATGAAATTGAACCACCAACAGATAATAACAGAATAGACTGGTTTTTGCCCCACAGGTAAATTTAAAATAGGAAAAGAACAGGTGCACCAAACCAGAACAAAAACTGCCAATACTTGAATCTTAAAATCTGGAAAAATTGTACCAAAGGCTTTCAGAAAGTGATAGACAGCTGCGATGTCAATGCCATGTACATACTAAAGCTGTATGTTCATGTGAACGCCTACCTATGTCCTTGAAGGTGCTGTATGTGTAAGTCCCGCAGAAGAAGGTCTGTGAATTTTCATGCCCACTGGAGGGCCAGAATGATGTAGAATGATTTTTCACATCTGGAAGCTCTGGGGTGCTGTGAACCAGCCACACTCCTGTCTGTCTGTCTAACATCACAATCCCTGAAAAAGGTCACACAAGATACATTCAAATCTCAAAATTTGATCGTTTTTGATCCGTCTGTTTTTTCAGTTTCAATCTTTTTAAAGGACAAGTCTGCTCTTTTTGAACAGAGTCCATTATCAAGCCTGCTTCCAGCTGACGAATTCAATTAATCAATTCAGTTCAAGAATCAAACAAGAACTGTATAATTGATCAAACTAAACAAAAAAACTTCTATTTTGGGCTAATTTCAATTCTCTTAATCTGACTTTTGGCTTTTTTGTCCAACCGAATTTAACTGAACATACTTCATGGCCAAAAGTCAGATTAAGAGAATTGAAAACCATAGTCCAAAATAGGACTATTCTTAATCCTATTAATTATTTTCAGTTCTCTTGAACTGACAATTGGCCATGAAGTATGTAGATTTATTTCTTAATCTCAACAATTTAATTTACTGTATTCATTTAGAAATGGGCTACTGTAAATTCAATTCAATAGAAACCTAGAGCCCAAAACAAGCATCTTTAGTTTTGTTTTACCCAGCAGATGAATCTTTTATTATAAACATCAGTATTATATTGACTTACAGAAGTGTTTTTAAACTCAGTGATTTTCACCAGGAGAAAAAGCTCTGATGGCAACAGATTTGTTCTTAGCTTATGTGATGCCTCAGTAAAAGAAATGTAAATGGGGAAAAAAATAATGAACAAAAACAAGATGGAAATATATACTTTAAAGCTTTATGATTCAAGTTTTAAAACCAGAAAACACAGAAAGCTGGTGTTGGTATTCTTCAGAAACAGTACAGTATATACTTCGGACGTGCCATCATGTCTTGACCATATTGAGTAAATCATAAAATAAATGTTTTCTACTGAATCAATGATTTGGACAAAATCTGCAGAATCACACATGTAAATGTTCTACCCTGAAATAGTGTAAATTTTAAAATATTTTATTTTAGATATATATAAAATGAACAATTCACATCCTGCATATGTAGCAAACATTGCACTTGGCTTTAATCATAGGAATAAGCAAGCAAACCCAGCAAGTATTACGGATACAATTATATTGTTTGTTGTGCTGTCTATGATGTTTTTTCCCCCCCCCCCCATTTTCTGTGTCCTTCTGTCTTGTACATTATAAAATGTTACTTACCTTTGCTGTGTCCAAAAGATGAAGGAGCAGGTTTAAATGACTTGGGAGGTTGATCGTTGTATAGAAGATACCCAAAGTCCACAGTCTTTTAGGAAGGAATATAAAAAATATCAATACAAAGTTTGTATTTGTATTGCACAAAAGGCTTTTGAATTATAAGAGAAACCTGTGAAAATAAACACATCGAAAAGACAATGTATATCCTGACCTCACTTTCTGGGAGATGACACAGATTATAAATAAAGGTTTCTTACCTTTTTATGAATGTAGGACAAAAAAGGCTGCAAAGTCTGCCCCACTGCACTCTTGGAGTCATTCACCAATTTCTTCCCATATACCCAGCCATTGGTATGGTCATCCATGTAGAGGTATCGCAGACCTCTTCCTTCATCGTGGACTGGCAGCTTATACAGAATAAACCTGTATGATTCCAAAAACACATAAGAGTATTACATACTGTATACTGCTCTAGAACTGTGACACTGTACAATGTGTCCTGGGTGTTGGACAGACAGTGTTAACTGTTGTGATCACTAGAAAATAAAAAGGGCACTTAAACAATACTAGTGTCTGTTGCCAGTCTGTGGGTGCACTGGTGCTTCTGGGAGATGAACAGAACCTGTGGCAAGAGAAGAAGGGTCAAGCAGCCTTGATCATTTCTAGGTGACGTAGTGGCCTACAAAGCGAAAATAGCTCTTGTTTTTAGGGGTCGCCCATGTTTGACATGAGCATTGTGGAAAAACTGGAATAATCTTATGCGATTAGAGCTCATTTTCTGCATTTTAAACCAGCAGAGCTCTGTAGAACTGAACTGCAGCAGTTGACAAAGAGTCAACAGTTGACTAAAAGAAGCGAGGCAAGGCAAGCATCTCACAAACATTATTCTCCTCAAGAATACATTCTGGTGAATCGTTTCAAAACGAACTATTGAAAGGAAAAAAAAACTTTAAAATCCAATAGTAATTTCTTTATGACAAAAAAAAATCATAGACACTGTACCCTGGATTTACAGATGCAGCCATTCAAAGTGCGCGGCACAGGCACGTACCGGGGGTAATTGGCTACGTCATCGCGCATCGTGACGCGAGATGACGCAAAATACCGCGGTACGTGATTGGTTGACCGACAGGGGCACTCGTGGTGCGTTGGTCGGTCGAGAAAGATTTAAATGTCTTTACTGTGCCCGTTTAAGTATTGAATATTTATATGGAATTTTACCACTGAAGGGAAATCTTAGTAGCTGAGCATAAAAAGAATAGGAGCATACTGTAACGCATGTGAAGGCCATAAACGATATTAATTTTGGAACATAAACATACAGTATATGGCTGGTCTCGGTACTTTAAAGAAAAAATACACACCAGTATTCCATTTCTCCCTAAACATTTTAAGCATCGAAGTCTTTAACTAACGTGATACCGGAGTCAACAAGCATACTTTTAGAATTTGATTAAAAGGGAATATAATATGGAATCGCGTATCTAAAGAAATTAATAATGATATAATTATATTCATGTACCGCAACACAAGAATAGTACACGCTGTACGATATCTGTTGATAATGTTTCTGTAGGGCTTTTTCAACAGTCCTCATGTGACCTTGCCAGTGGCGCTGTGGGTTAGGTTCCTAACTCACACATCACACGTTGGGTGTTTGAATCCAGCCAGAGCCGTGACTTTTTTTTTTAACAAACATTTCTTTGAAAAAATAAAATAGGGTTAGTGTTAGGGTTACTGTCAAACTAAATCAACAACTGATTTAAGGACGATCTGTCAAAGTGCAATGAAATACAATATTGTTGTTGTTGTTATTGTTGTTTTTATCCTGTAAAGCGTTTTGAGAAGCCACCTTTAAAGGCGCTATATAAAAGCGCTGATTCTTATGGAATGTGTTTTCTTTCTTCTTTTTTTCAGCATGGAATAAACCTATTACTTGATTCTTACGGATTCCCGGTTCCACCGGGGATTAAAAAAAAAAAACCATGGAATCTTGTACAGTATCTAAGGAAATAGCAGAATAACCTTATTCATGCACAAACAGTGGCATGTTACATTATTAATTTGGGTGTCTCCTCTTGCCAGAAAGCTATAAATTGCATTTTGAGTGCGGTTTTTGACTTTTTTTAAATTACAACCCATAAATAAAGCTGATACTGTTTAGACTTTTAATTATTTAAAACTGTATTACAGCAGCACAATGCACAATGCAACGTAAATCGCTATCTTTGTCTTCTGCGTAATAATGTTCACCTCTCTGTCCAGCAAATTAACAATAGTAATAATAATGAACTTTATTGTATATAGCGCTTTTAAAGGTGGCTCCTCAAAGCGCTTTACAGGATAAAAACAATAACAACAATACTGTTAGGCTGGGCAAACGATTTTTATTTTTTTTCAGGAGTGTCTCTAACCTCCCAATCCTCCCCTGTAATGCGTCGTACTGCTCCCGCTGCTGCCGAAAAGTCTCCATACAGGTGCTGCCTCTACAGGCTGGCACCCTTGAAAGCTGCACGTATGCGACTTCAATTAACACCAGTATTAAATGTACAGTATTACACTGTATTAATCAAGCCTTGTTTCCTTGCTAATAGTTTATCTGTTCTTGCATATTGACATAGAACTTGAACCTTATTGCATGTACATGTACTGGTACAATGGAATCCTTAATTACAGAAAGTTAGGATAGTTATGATCGGGTGTGAATGAGGAATGTTGAATGGTATTGAATAGTTTGACTTTTGTGAAGGCAAATCCATGAGAATATTTTGTGCTCTAATCCTGCATTTAACATGATAAATCAAGTTAAAATAAGTTCCCAGATGCTTCCCTAGTTAATCTACTGTTCTTATCATAGTTTACTACAGTAAGCAACACTAGATCATAACCTTATCGTGTGGTTTGGTAAGCCTTCAAACTAATTTTCTCGAAACACATAATTACAATACACTGTATAATAGCAGAATAACAATAACATCTTTTAACTGGATTTGATTGCTTTCAGAGTTCTTTTATAAGGATTGTGCCTTTGTTTCTAAGGTTAACACTGTCCTTTCATTACAGAAGTATCATGAGGTCCAAGCAAATAAACACACATGCACATATAAGTGACAAGTAATAGGTTTATTCCATGCTGAAAAGAGAAGAGAGAAAACACAACGTTTCAGCTGTGAAGCCTTCTTCAGGTGTGCAGGTGTGCCTGCTTCTTTAGCACACCTGAAGAAGGCTTCACAGCCGAAACGTGTTTCTCTCTTCTCTTTTCAGCATGGAATAAACCTATTACTTGTTCCTTTGAAGACTACACATGCTGACACAGCTATCCACCTGAACTACTTGCACATATAAGTGTTTGCAAGCCTGTATCTATATATTCCTGGTAATATACTTCTATTTATGTAGTAAGAAAGGAATCAGAAGAACTGTTTATAAAGTATTCTTGGTAAAACTCATCAAATCATCTCACTTTTAAATAACTTAAAAAAGTTGCCTGATCACTTTCTTCTTGCTCCTCTTTTGATAAAGAGGTATTGTTGTTTTTTTTAGGATAATGAAATCATTGTGAGAAAGATGTTTTAAAGAATTCTACAGGATATTTTAGCAAGTTAGCGAGATAACACTAGTAAGGACCCTGATAATTAGATACTAGTTATTTTTGTTTGGAAGTGTATCTTAGCATTTCATAGAACAGCACAGCATGGCATAGAAAGTGATGCATTTGTATCACTATATTACGAATATTCTTTCAAAAACATCATCAATTTTTCTATATTAAACTATAATAAAAATTCTATAATAAAATCAGTATAAAATTAACACGGATTTATTGTTTATTAGATTTAATGTCTGCTAAAGACTTATAATTATTAATTATAAAAGACCATGTTATGGCAATTAGAATTTCGAACGTAGTGGAGTATAAGTGGCTCAGCACTGGGAATACACGTTCTTTGATGGGCTGGAAAAGTCCCGTACATCACTGTGTAGGGTCAATAGGTGTATGACTGTGTAAGAGAGGTTGGACAAACCTGGGGTCAAAGGTCATGGGCATGAGCAGAAATGTACAGATAAAATTGCCAATTCTAATTTGGGTGGGTATAAAATTACCACTACTACTACTACTACTACTACTACTAACCAGGCAGCACAGTAGTACAGTGGTTAGCATTGCTACCTTACAGCACTGGGGCCCTGGGCTTGATTTTGGACTCAGGATGCCATCTGTGAAGAAATTGTCTTTTCTCCCAGGGTTTCCTCTGGGTGCTCCGGTTTCCTCCCCTGGTCCAAAAATATACTGGTTGGCTGATTGGCTTCTGAGAAAAGATTAGCTCTAGTGTGTGCTTCAGTGTCTGTATCTGCCCTGCGATTAAGTGGCTTCTTGTCCAGGGTGTCACCTTCCTTGTGCCCATTGCTTCCAGGGATACAAACATCAGTATCATCTTTATCATTGCCACTACTAAATTAAACACAATGTACCTCACAACTGGCAGCCCACTAAAGCTCAACAGCTGTGAGCCTGGTCAGTACCTGGATGGGAGACCTCCTGGGAAAGCTAAGGTTGCTGCTGGAAGAAGTATAAGTGGGGCCAGCAGGGGGTGCTCACCCTGCAGTCTATGTGAGTCCTAATGCCCCAGTATTGTGATGGGGACACTATACTTTAAAAAGGCACTGTCCTTCGGATGAGACATAAAACCGAGGTCCTGACTCTCTGTGGTCATTTAAAATCCCAGGGCGTTTCTCGAAAAGAGTATAGGTGTTACCCCAGCATCCTGGCCAAATTTCCCATTGGCCCTTACCAGTCATGGCCTCCTAAGAATCCCCATCTTTGAATTGGCTTCATTACTCCGCTCTCCTCCCACTAAATAGCTGGAGTGTGGTGAGTGTTCTGTGTACACTTTGGCTTCACATTGGTGGTGGTGGACGAGAGTCCCCAATACCTGGAAAGAGCTTTGAGTGGAGTGTCCAGAAAAGCACTATAAAAGTGTAAGGAATTATTATTATTATTATTATTGACCTTTTCAAAGTACTGTGTTAACGGTAATAACTTGCAATCCATCATCTACTGACTCTTCATAAATCGATAACTGCTGTTCATTGCAAGTATGAATGAATAGAATGTGATCTGTTATCTCGGTGTGTTGTAATATCTCTTTGTGTGTCCACACAGGAGTCCTACACTTTGATCAGACTTAGGGTTTGTGGCTCAGTCACAGTGTCCCCCACTTCCCTCCATTCCCAGAAAGGGGGTACAGCTGGCCGTCCTCGGGAAACTGAACGGCCGGACCGCACTCTGTATCACTTACAAATCTACACAATTCCCTCAGATAGGTGTGCAACATAGGGAAGCTAGCATTATGCTATTAGTAAAATACCATTTTATTTTTATTTGTATCACTCAGTTCAAATTGAAAGAGACGACAATGCGAGGCCATTTACCAGATTCAATATTTGTTGGGCCGGATTTTTTTTAATTATTTTGAACCGTGAGCCGAGCCATAGAATGGAATGTGTGGGGTAAATTGAATGTGTAGTCCTTGCTTCATAGGACTGCAGACTTGTGCTGTAGCCCAGCAGTACAATGGAATTATTGAGTGTGGCGGGTCTTCAGATATAGCAGGCAGTGTTAAGAAGCTGGGGAAATCCAAATTAACTGCTTCTGCATCAGAAAACTTAATGTCTCTCTTCTCAATGGAGAACACAATTTCCCCTTCTAGCTTCTTTGCCTCCTTATTCCACAGAAGACGTTTTGTAGTGTTACCTTCCTCAGTTTTGTATTTATTGATTTTAATCATACAAAAATGAAGTTTATTTTTCCTCACAGTTCAGTGACATGAAGGTATGAAAAAATAAAACCGAAGCCCTCCAGCACCTCTGTGGGCTGTGGGTGTTCCGGCCCGGGTATAATGGTTACTGTTGTAACAACATAAGGTGTTTGCATTGCAAGTGAGAGGATGCGATTTAGCCAACAATAAAGTTGTTTTCCTTTCTCTTTCCTCAGCCGAGCAGCTGTTGTATTATAACCCCCGCGTGTACAACTGCTCCTTGCCTGAAGTCTTTCGCCACGAACTGCCCAGAATGAGCTGCATTTGCGAGGGCTCTGTAAAGCCCTGGGTGCAGGGAAGGACGATGGGGAAACTGCTGTCAGCTCAGGGAGAAACCTTCCTCAGCCTTGCCAAGTCTCGCTTCTTTGTGGATGGTGAGAGTGGTTTTCTTTTAAAACCACCAAGACTGTACAAAAAGATCTGTGATGAAACACCCACTACAATCTGACATATCAGCTGTCCTTATCAAAGGTTCTGTACCAGGATATGCATTTGGAATCTTTTTCCTGGAATTGAGCATTTGTTTGGTCACGTAGGTTTCCCATTATTCTGGAGCTGGTTAAAGTTCAGAAACCTTCCTGGACAGCACTGATTTTCATTCTGCACTGAGGAGAAGAGTCGGATAAAAACAGTCGACTCCGACTCTCGAAACGTCCAGAAATACATTCACATTTAAAGATGTTGAAATACTCCATGGTAGTTATGCTTACGTTCCAGTGATTTGCAATTCACCAGTGTGGACAAGTGGCCCCTTTGAACTTATTCAGATTTAATGTGTTGTCTTAGCGATGTATTACAGTCTTCTGTCCTTGCAGTCGTCTGTTGCCAGGCCACTGCCAAATGCATATTCATTTTTAGCACGTATTCTCTTCTTTATGGAAGTCTGGAGGCAACCCAAGTAAATGCACTTTTAAGTCCTAAAAACAAGCTAGCTAAATTCCCTTTGAATTCCTGTGCTCTCACATTAAAAGTGTGGCTTGGCTGTCTTGAGAAGCATGACAGAGACTTCCATCACCTTTCACAGGCCAGAAAATTGCCCAGATTTTGGTCCTATTAAAAACATAGCTCAGTCCTGCACACCTTACTGTCATCACAACCTCTGCTGCAATTGTTATTGTAAAGATTGCAAATCCTGTAAAGCAATGCGACTGCAAGATGCTACAGATATTTCAGAACCAGTGAGATACTGTACATGCAACTTCCTGGTCATAGTTTTTACTCTTTACAGCATGATGACGGGCTTTGCTTATATTTTGGCCAGTGGTTGCATGTACAGGTTTGCAAAAGGCCGCACATTGTTAAGAGCCAAACATGAAAATGACAAAAGAAGAATGAGACAAATTACATTTCTTCATCCCAGACAAACATTAAAAATAAAATGCAGACAGCGAAAAGGGAAAACAATTTGGTCTTGACTTTATTCAAAGCTATCCATTACATGGTACAATGAGTTTATATAATGGTATATTAGCCACCAATATAATACATAAACTGAAACAAACTTTTCAGATTTGGCAAAAAACAATCTTAGTTTGATCATTTTTAACTAAGCTTAGTTAAAAATCAATTTCAGATTAGATGCAATAATAATATCAGAATGGAAAAATATTTAAACCATACAGTATATGTGTCTGTTTTCATAATCTTGCAATAACATAAAACATCACATTCGATAGTATATCACCAGCAATAAACTGCAAAGTGTGTAATATTGCTAGAAGCAGAATACATCCCAAGAAAACAAGACCTAGGTCCAAAATAATCATTTAACAGAGTTCGCATAGTTTTGAGATGAAAAATCCACTCCACCTACAGTGAATCATCCATCAGTCTTCTAACCACTTTATCCACTATAAAGTCACTGGGGAGCCAGAGCCTATCCCAGCAAGCAAAGGGGAAGAAGGCAGGATACACACTGGACAGGATGCCAGGACATCACAGTGCATACAGAGACAAAAACACACAGCACTTACCCAAGAGTCCATTTTCCCAAAAGCCAATTAACCCAACTAGTCTGTTGTTTTTGGACTGTGGGACCAAAAACTGGAGCACCCAGAGGAAACCCCTGCAAACACGGGGAGAACATACAAACTGCACATTTGTAGTTCACATCTGTAGGGCAGAAACACATGTTGCGCTTCTAAAACTGTCTTGCTACAAGGGCTTTCCAATCACTACCAGTAGCTCTTTTATGTTGTTCTGTTGTGATTGTTATTAAAACATAAAAAGTTCTGAAAGAACTCAATTGGAAAACAAAGCACTGAAAACCGTTTAGTAAGGGGAAATGTTTCATTATACAATGTGAAAATGGCAGTAAAATTAAATTCCAGACCGGTAAGAGCTTTTTTTTTACTTTTCACAGAGTGTTTCCTTTCTCTTTAAACCAAGAAAGAGCCCTGTCTGGAGAGCCATTGTAGATGCTGTTAAATGCCTTATATTTCTACTTTGTTGACATACTTGAGGGTTGTCTTTTACAGACATCTACACTGGCTGGGCTGCTCAAGTTTTAAAGACTACTCTGTTGACGGAAACCTGGCAACGAAAAGAGCATGAACTGCCTTCAAACTGCTCCCTTCCTGAACACGTTTTAAATATCAAAAGAATTAAACTGCCGGGACCTGTGGAGTTCTGCTCTCACTTTGATCATGCCAAGTGGTGTGTATCCCAGGAGGATGGAGACCAGTGGATCTGCACTGGAGATCTAAACAGAGAGGACTGCCAGCAGTGGAAAAGTGGAGGACTTATTTGCTCACAAAACCCTGTTATCTACCACGCTTTCAGGGGGGCTGTGTCCTGGTTTGTTAGGTGCAGAGACATGTTTAAACTGTAAGAGGGGGAATGTTTGACCCTGTTGTTGCAATTCAGTTACGCTGACTCTTTCTGTATCTATTTGTTGCAGATGCAGAGCAGTGTTAATTGCGCTCAGGTTTAGCAAATGCTGTTTGATATTTTGAAGCTAATGTTTGCTGAAAAGCAAGAAAAAAAGTTGCTCAAATGCAAATGTGCTTCTTTCCAGAACAACTAAAATGTATAGGTTTAAACATGGGTTGATGGCTAACACAAAAGAAGAAACACCCAACGACTGCAATTATCAATCCATTCATCTATTATCAGAAAGTAGCTTTTTTTCCTGTGAAGTGTAGTGGCAAAGCTCTTCATTTAAAATAAGAGGACACTGGTTGTAAATGTCAATCAGAATTACGTTGCGCAAATGTTTATTCTTTTTAGGTTTGGTTGGGTTACCACCAGCAGTTCTGTGAAATCTTTCCTCATTTTGTGCTTTTGTCTTCTGTTGTGCGAATCCCATCTACAGCCAATAAATGATGGTGCTCGCAGCTCTGAATATATTAAGATTAGTGGAATTCCTGGTCTACCAGCACTCTTTTGTTGTGTGCATCTAATCTATAATCAATAAGTTAAGATAACAGCATATTATTTGCTGAGGTACGCAGATATTCCTGACTTCCATTGTTGGTGGAGCTGGGTCATATTTGCCTGGGAAAAAATGTGCACAACATGATTTCTTCTAAAAAAAACGTTTCTACTAGCATCTTGTGCTGTGTTCCTCAAATGTCTTATTTTTCCTGTTGGCACTGTTTTTCTTCCCGTTTTCTTCTACCACCTTACAGTGTGCTCACAAATTATTGTCACCCTTAATGAAGAACAAAAAACCCCATATAAAATAAACAGCACAGATAATGACTTATATTTTATATACCCCAAAACTGGGTAAACTAGTGAAAAACATTGATTTTGTTTTCTCTCAAACATTTCTTAGTTGATTTTTAAATGGTGTGTTTAGGATCACTGTCATGCTGGGAGGTCCACCAGAGACCAAATCATGCTGTAGCTTTCTGGCATAGGCAGCCAGATTTTTGCCCAGAATATCCTGATATTTAGTAGAGATCATGATACCTTTGTCCTTAACAAGGGCAGTGGCATCACAACCACCCCACAACATCAATGTTCCACCCCCATATTTCACAGTGAATATATGTTTTTTGTGTGAGTATGCATCCCTCTCCAACACCAAACGTACTGGTGGTGTGAGTGGCCACACACTTCAATTTTGGTCTCACCTGACCATAGCACCGGGTTCTAGTCAAAGTCCCAATGGCATTTGGCAAACTCCAGACACTTCAGTTTGTTTCTTGTTATCAATTCATATTTTATCATATTGGGTAGCTAATGTCCTCTCTTTGCTAGTTAGTGGCTGTGTTTCTGCATTGGGTAGCAACGGGTAACTGTTCTCAGGCGGAAGATGTAAACAGCTTAATGTTCGTGTTAAATAATTTTTTTAAATTAAAATTCATTCTATACAGCAATCGCATATTTGAGTACCGTTTCATAAAACTTTCATGCTTAAAATGTTTAGGGAGAAATGGAAGACTGGTGTGTATTTTTTCATTAAACTACCAAGACCAGCCATACACAGTACAGTTTACATACATACAGTAATGTTTATGTTCCTAAATTAATATTGTTTATGACCTTCAGATGCGTTATGCTCCTCTTCTTTTTATGCTCAGCTACTAAAATTTCCCTTTAGTGGTAAAATCCATATAAATATTCAAAACTAAGCGGATTAAAATGTGCACAGTAAAGACATTAAATGATTAAATCTTTGCACTACCAACCAATGCACCACGAGTGCCCCTGTCGGTCATTTTGGCCAGCCAATCACTTACCGCGGTGCCCTCCGGTGCCCTGCGGTGGCTTGTGGGTAGGTTACTGTACCGCGGGTTTTTACCGCGCATTTTGAATGGCTGCATCTGTATTACAGTCTTCTGTCCTTGCAGTCGTCTGTTGCCAGGCCACTGCCAAATGCATATTCATTTTTAGCACGTATTCTCTTCTTTATGGAAGTGTGGAGGCAACCCAAGTAAATGCACTTTTAAGTCCAAAAAACAAGCTAGCTAAATTCCCTTTGAATTCCTGTGCTCTCACATTAAAAGTGTGGCTTGGTTGTCTTGAGAAGCATGACAGAGACTTCCATCACCTTTCACAGGCCACAAAATTGCCCAGATTTTGGTCCTATTAAAAACATAGCTCAGTCCTGCACACCTTACTGTCATCACAACCTCTGCTGCAATTGTTATTGTAAAGATTGCAAATCCTGTAAAGCAATGCGACTGCAAGATGCTACAGATATTTCAGAACCAGTGAGATACTGTACATGCAACTTCCTGGTCATAGTTTTTACTCTTTACAGCATGATGACGGGCTTTGTTTATATTTTGGCCAGTGGTTGCATGTACAGGTTTGCAAAAGGCCGCACATTGTTAAGAGCCAAACATGAAAATGACAAAAGAAGAACGAGACAAATTGCATTTTTTCATCCCAGACAAACATTAAAAATAAAATGCAGACAGCGAAAAGGGAAAACAATTTGGTCTTGACTGTATTCAAAGCTATCCATTACATGGTACAATGAGTTTATATAATGGTATATTAGCCACCAATATAATACATAAACTGAAACAAACTTTTCAGATTTGGCAAAAAACAATCTTAGTTTGATCATTTTTAACTAAGCTTAGTTAAAAATCAATTTCAGATTAGATGCAATAATAATATCAGAATGGAAAAATATTTAAACCATACAGTATATGTGTCTGTTTTCATAATCTTGCAATAACATAAAACATCACATTCGATAGTATATCACCAGCAATAAACTGCAAAGTGTGTAATATTGCTAGAAGCAGAATACATCCCAAGAAAACAAGACCTAGGTCCAAAATAATCATTTAACAGAGTTCGCATAGTTTTGAGATGAAAAATCCACTCCACCTACAGTGAATCATCCATCAGTCTTCTAACCACTTTATCCACTATAAAGTCACTGGGGAGCCAGAGCCTATCCCAGCAAGCAAAGGGGAAGAAGGCAGGATACACACTGGACAGGATGCCAGGACATCACAGTGCATACAGAGACAAAAACACACAGCACTTACCCAAGAGTCCATTTTCCCAAAAGCCAATTAACCCAACTAGTCTGTTGTTTTTGGACTGTGGGACCAAAAACTGGAGCACCCAGAGGAAACCCCTGCAAACACGGGGAGAACATACAAACTGCACATTTGTAGTTCACATCTGTAGGGCAGAAACACATTTTGCGCTTCTAAAACTGTCTTGCTACAAGGGCTTTCCAATCACTACCAGTAGCTCTTTTATGTTGTTCTGTTGTGATTGTTATTAAAACATAAAAAGTTCTGAAAGAACTCAATTGGAAAACAAAGCACTGAAAACCGTTTAGTAAGGGGAAATGTTTCATTATACAATGTGAAAATGGCAGTAAAATTAAATTCCAGACCGGTAAGAGCTTTTTTTTTACTTTTCACAGAGTGTTTCCTTTCTCTTTAAACCAAGAAAGAGCCCTGTCTGGAGAGCCATTGTAGATGCTGTTAAATGCCTTATATTTCTACTTTGTTGACATACTTGAGGGTTGTCTTTTACAGACATCTACACTGGCTGGGCTGCTCAAGTTTTAAAGACTACTCTGTTGACGGAAACCTGGCAACGAAAAGAGCATGAACTGCCTTCAAACTGCTCCCTTCCTGAACACGTTTTAAATATCAAAAGAATTAAACTGCCGGGACCTGTGGAGTTCTGCTCTCACTTTGATCATGCCAAGTGGTGTGTATCCCAGAAGGATGGAGACCAGTGGATCTGCACTGGAGATCTAAACAGAGAGGACTGCCAGCAGTGGAAAAGTGGAGGACTTATTTGCTCACAAAACCCTGTTATCTACCACGCTTTCAGGGGGGCTGTGTCCTGGTTTGTTAGGTGCAGAGACATGTTTAAACTGTAAGAGGGGGAATGTTTGACCCTGTTGTTGCAATTCAGTTACGCTGACTCTTTCTGTATCTATTTGTTGCAGATGCAGAGCAGTGTTAATTGCGCTCAGGTTTAGCAAATGCCGCTTGATATTTTGAAGCTAATGTTTGCTGAAAAGCAAGAAAAAAAGTTGCTCAAATGCAAATGTGCTTCTTTCCAGAACAACTAAAATGTATAGGTTTAAACATGGGTTGATGGCTAACACAAAAGAAGAAACACCCAACGACTGCAATTATCAATCCATTCATCTATTATCAGAAAGTAGCTTTTTTTCCTGTGAAGTGTAGTGGCAAAGCTCTTCATTTAAAATAAGAGGACACTGGTTGTAAATGTCAATCAGGATTACGTTGCGCAAATGTTTTTTCTTTATAGGTTTGGTTGGGTTACCACCAGCAGTTCTGTGAAATCTTTCCTCATTTTGTGCTTTTATCTTCTGTTGTGCGAATCCCATCTACAGCCAATAAATGATGGTGCTCGCAGCTCTGAATATATTAAGATTAGTGGAATTCCTGGTCTACCAGCACTCTTTTGTTGTGTGCATCTAATCTATAATCAATAAGTTAAGATAACAGCATATTATTTGCTGAGGTACGCAGATATTCCTGACTTCCATTGTTGGTGGAGCTGGGTCATATTTGCCTGGGAAAAAATGTGCACAACATGATTTCTTCTAAAAAAACGTTTCTACTAGCATCTTGTGCTGTGTTCCTCAAATGTCTTATTTTTCCTGTTGGCACTGTTTTTCTTCCCGTTTTCTTCTACCACCTTACAGTGCGCTCACAAATTATTGTCACCCTTAATGAAGAACAAAAAACCCCATATAAAATAAACAGCACAGATACTGGGTAAACTAGTGAAAAACACTGATTTTATTTTCTCTCAAACATTTCTTAGTTGATTTTTAAATGGTGTGTTTAGGATCATTGTCATGCTGGGAGGTCCACCAGAGACCAAATCATGCTGTAGCTTTTTGGCATAGGCAGCCAGATTTTTGCCCAGAATATCCTGATATTTAGTAGAGATCATGATACCTTTGTCCTTAACAAGGGCCCCAGTGGCATCACAACCACCCCACAACATCAATGTTCCACCCCCATATTTCACAGTGAATATACGTTTTTTTGTGTGAGTATGCATCCCTCTCCAACGCCAAACGTACTGGTGGTGTGAGTGGCCACACACTTCAATTTTGGTCTCACCTGACCATAGCACCGGGTTCTAGTCAAAGTCCCAATGGATTTGGCAAACTCCAGACACTTCAGTTTGTTTCTTGTTATCAATTCCTTCTGGCAACCCTTCCAAACAGCTTTTTGGCATGGATGTACCATCTAATTATTGATTTGGAGACTCAAGGACTCCAAGATGCAACCAGACTCTGCAGTTCTCCAGCTGTGACCCTTGGATTCTTTACCATTTGTGAAGATCAATACTAATTTGTCTCTTAATTTGTCACTTCTTTGCCTTTCCCCATGGTGGTGGATGGCCAAAGTTTTTATTATGAGTGTTTACCTCTTTTTATACCCTGGTGAAACAGCAAGTCCAGAAAATGTTCCTTTTGACTGAGTTATATTTAAAAAACCATAAATTCATTTCAGATTTTATTTTGTTCAGTTTTCTTAAAGAAAAGTGGGGGATCTGATAATTCTGACATTAATGTTTCTGAAAAAAACATGTATTACTCATTTTCAACATTTGTTTTGAAATAATTCCCATTGTCTGGGCATAAGATAGACTCATTATCTGTGCTGTGTATTTTATACAGCTTGTTTTGTTCAACTTTATCAAGGGTGCCAATAATTCTTGAGCCCACTATACCTGCTTAGATAAATAGAATCACTATTACACACAAAGAAAAACACTCAAAACACTAACTTCTGTTCTTGGAAGTATAGTGTTCAGTCCAATTTTAATGCATCACTGATATTTGAAGAAAGTGAAAACCGCTTTGCACTGTTTGGAGATGATTGCTAAGATCATCCAGGTGGATGCTGCACATTGGTGGTGGCGGAGGGGAGTCCCCATTACCTGTAAAGTGCAATATAAGTGTAAGCAATTAATTACTGAGCTTAATTTTGTGGGTCTGTATAAACAAAATTGCAAGTAGGATCAGATTTCAAATATTGGTCTGACAAAGTGTAAACCCAGAAAAAACTCCCCTTATGCAAAACTGGGTGAAGGGACTTATACCTTGATCACAACTGCTTCCTCAATGTGCGGTTTTAAACTTTCAATTTTGATAAAGTTCTAGCCCAGGAATGTTAAAAGGTTACAAGCGAGAGAAAGATATTCTGCCCATCTTTTCTGTTTGGTTGATAGTAACTATTGATAAAAGATTCTTTGTAGCAACGAGTCCACATTCTCAGTTCTTTTCAGGATTTTGAATACTCAAGTCTCCACATCTTCAATCCTCCAGCCAAAAGTGATAAAGTTGTTTTAACCTCTCAGTTTACAACACAATACTGTACCTTTCAATGTGGGAGTTATTCTGGTTTCTCTTCCTTAGACTGTTTCCAATGTCAATTATTGTAATGCTCTTTTAATATAAGGACTCCTACATTTTATCTTTAGCTTTCCAATATGCCCATTTCTAATATACAATGAAGTCATTGTTCTCTGTATTAAAAAACAATATGAATACAAGCTAATAAAGGAAGACTGAAATAGCGGTTTGAGACAAGCCAGCCTCTTCAGACCTCATTAGGCCCCAGCATATGGACAAGCCACAACAGAAAGGAAATTCTGCAGAAAAAATTTAAGTCACAAGCTGCCCCACCACCACCAACAACAACAAAATCCTCCCATAGAACTATTTATAAACTGTACCAAACCTAGGCTAATTGACACCATGTGAGAATGTGCCTCTCACCCTTCACTAATTTGCTAATTCACCCCCACGTGGGTCTATGTACACATGATTGAGGCCTGAACCCCCTCAGCTGAAACTAGTGCATCAACACTGCTGACCCACCACACTGTTGTATTTGAGAGCTTCCTTAAATAGAGGTGAAATGTGCTCTCACTGTCCTATTCAAATTCTTTGGTTCCTGAAATGAATAGTAGCACAGATGTAAAGAAAGAACAATTGGATACAGCAATCGCTCAGCAGGTCTTTTTAAGCCTATGTGAGTTGCATTGATCGGGCAAAATCACTGTCCATGCTCATATGTCCTCGCATGTTGGGAGTTAGGACACAGAATTTTTATTTTTATTGAATTAAAACCCTGTTGTGGTGAAAGAACATCAAGACTGTTATAAAATGAACACTCATTGATATGTTATTTTGTTTCACAAATGTAGTAATAGCACTTTGTGATGATATTATTTTAAACTGCTTTAATGATGTCAAAATAATCAAAGTACCTAACTGAGAAATTCTGCTCTAGATCATAGTCTGATTTACAGTGTCCTTTCACGTATCTTATACTGGATATACCGGAAAATCAGAACTGCAAATAGTTCTTTGTCTTTCAAGGTCAATTGCAAAATGCCTTTTTTGGCATTCTGTGCATTCTTTTAGGCAAGTTTTGGTCTGGCAACACTTTCGGATTTCGTGGCCTGAATTGGAGAAGTGAACTGAAGTAGCTGCCTGTATTGTCTCTCCTTAGTCTTGAAAGACTAAAAGCTGCTTCAAGGCCACACTCATGGTAAGTGTCTGTTTTTCTTTCATTAGTTTTGAAAATTGAATTAGAATGTTCCGTGATTGAATTTAGTCACACAAGAAGTATCGTTCACAAGCCGTGTTCACTCACCCTCTGCAGTACGAGTTGGGGATTGTCTTGCTTAAGTTGGCATCTGGGCTCCTAACTTTAGACTTTAGTTATGTAGCCTTTGAGTCCCTTATTACTCCATCATTATTGCATTGTTATTTTTGCAGCTATTAACATCAAGCCTACATTTCATTTTCTACCATTGTGGTAGTTCTGGACTTAAAAACTAGAAAATGACTATGGGATGCCTTTATTGGAAATCTCTCAAGAATTCACATACACTTTTACCTTTGTTTGTTGGGAATGAAAGCATAATAGAAAATGCTGAATGTCCATTTAATGACTGATCGCATAGCACTACATCCATATTGCACTACAATAAATTACACATTAATCCAAGAAAGAACTGCACTGTAACTTATAGACCATAAATAGACTTAAATAGACCATAAATGCTGTGTATGAAGTAAAGTGTGAACTGAAATGTCTTTCTTCACCAAATATTACTGTCTTGTGTGCCAGCCTTAAGCATGAGATACAGTACAAGCTGGAAAGGTTTGACTCAACATGAATACATTTGTTACTACATGCAAATTTGTCTTGAAAGTTAAGACTTGAAAGTCTAGGTTTGAAAAAATGATGGGCATTTTATAATGAAGGAAAACAGTTTGGTACTGATTTATTATTGCATTTTTCTGTAAAATTCGATGGTTTGATTGTAGACAATTGAGAAGGACAAACCAGATTTCTTGAGCCCTTGTTTCCATTAGGATGCCGTTTGGATGCTGCTGTTCTGGCCGCTGATGATATCTGTATACTGTGGGCTCACTGCTGGTGCAGCTGTGTCCTGCAGGAACGAGCAGGGGGAGTCTGTGGACTGGTGAGTGGTTTTCTGCCTTTACTAATTAGCCAGTATACATGCAACAGCAAAGAGGTGTAAATTGTAATAAACAGTAGATGGACACATTCTTTCATTGCGTGTATTAAACATTACAATTTAGAATAAATAAAAGCTGAAAAAAGAGAACCAGCTTAAAGCATGTGTGTCCAACTATAGTTCTGGATGCCATGATCCAGCAGATCTCGGGTTGCTTTGGCCGTGTCTCAATATGCAAGGGCTTAGGGTGTTTCATTTCTAAATTTGTCACAAGGATGCTCACCAGCACCGCCAATGCGGACTTCTCTGAAGGGAATTACCCCCAATTGCTCGCGGAATGGTGACGTTCCACATTCTAACGTATCAAGGCGGAGAGAAGTTGCCATGGAGAATAAAATATTCATGTATTAGCAAAATGGAACTTTTTTTAAGTTTTAGAACTCATAATATTGTAACGCATACGGCCACCATTGGTTGTGAGAGCCGGCTTACCAGCGCGGTGACGTCACCGCCCTTCCCTGTGAATAGCAGGGACCGCAGCCGCCGGGCTGATGGGAGATTTCCCTTTAGTTCAGCTGGCTGGGTCCCTGTTGAGTGACGCCGGAGGCCCGGGTTCCAGTCCCCGATGGTGGGGGTTCGACCTGAGGCGGCAGAGGAGTGGGCCCATACCCACGTGAACTCCGGAGCGCTACAATTTTTTTGAAAAACTTCATTAGGCTACTTTAGATTCAAATTGTATGTATTCTACGTACAAAGTTTTGACATAAAGCTTTTATTTCGTCACCCCCATTTCGACTGATGTATATTTATTCATTTACCTGCTTTGTATTTTGTACACGGAGTATTTATTTCGTATTTAATAGTACAAGCTTTGAGGTATAGCCAAGTTTACCTTATTTAGTTGAATGAAAGCGTTATGTTCCTCGTACTGTCATTTTTGTACTGGGACAGACGAAATGAAATGTATTTAATGGTACACAGCTTGGAATAAGCAGCGATATTGCCAGTGATTCCTTAGTTTACTTCGCCTGTTATGAATCGAGGTTAAGTTTTCAACATGAATGAACACAGTGTCGAGATAAAATTCAATTTAATCAAACTGGAAGCGGACAACGAAAAAATTAACAGCCGACTTGGATTTCGACCCTCCTGAGCCGTGTGACAAAACAGTGACATCACGCGAGGGTGCTTTTGACCTTTTTGTACTAGTGCGCCCTTTAATACTGGCGCACTTGAAGTCCACACTTGCGCTACATCACAGAAGTGCGGACTTGTAGAAATGGCTTAGGGCGCAGGTCGAGAACTGGGACATGGCTTTTATCTCTGAAGCACCCAGAGATTTGGGGAAGGACATTAAACCGTTGTGGCTAAGCAAATAATTAGATTAATTGGGTAGGTAAGAGCCGAGTTGGAATTGAAGATTCGTTTAACTGGTGAATAATTGAATACTGGAGTCACACCTGAAGAAGGTTCCACGGCCGAAACGTTGTTCTCTTTCTTCTTTTTTTCAGCATGGAATAAACCTATTACTTGTTCCTTTGCAGCCTACGCATGCTGACGCAGCTACCCACCTGAACTATCAATGTAACATTACTTTTTCACAACAATTTTATTATCAGAGAACAGATTATTCAATCAGAAATAGTTCCAGTTGCTCTTTGATTGTTGTACTGTCTTTTGATTTTTTGAATCTTAATTTATGCATTTGTACACTTACGTTTTAAGTTGCTTTAAAAATAATGAGGTAGTGAACACCCCACCTACCTTGACAGGTAACAAACTCTTTGTTTTGTTTTTCTCACATAAAAATGTAGGAGAAAAATGTTTGACACTTCCAATTTTTGTTTAACCTGTTATTAACATTGACACATTTAGCCAATTTCTGCCTGGAATTTCCTCCTCCTTAAACATTTGTTATATCTCTGCAGCAGAACATAGCAGGAGCCTGGTTCAGGTCTTAAATTGAAGGTAACCCCCTTGGCTTTGAGTGTGAACAGTCAAATTTCTAATATTTCTTAATGTGTCCACTCAGCAGACAAACATATGAAAAAAAAACAGCAGGCGAAAATGTTTTTTTGGTCTTCAGAGGTCAGATTTTTCAACTATATGCATGTCAAGGGCCTGGGAATGATTTGAAAACCTTGTTCTAGGTGACTGCTAGCTTGGATACAAATTTGGGAAAAATTGATCAATTAGAAAAAATTCTACATCATGTTTTGTGAAGACTGAACCTGGAATGAAATTTCACGCCTATAATAAAAAATCATAAAAATATTGAAAATAAGAATAATAACCATTGCAATTGCTATAAAAACCATTAGACACTGCTAGAGAGCCTTTATCTGCTGTTATGCAATGGAACAAAACCTCAGAGTTGCCTTCTGGTGTGAAAAAA
Organism: Atractosteus spatula; assembly: GCF_055471065.1. Classification (NCBI taxonomy): domain Eukaryota; kingdom Metazoa; phylum Chordata; class Actinopteri; order Semionotiformes; family Lepisosteidae; genus Atractosteus; species Atractosteus spatula. Next base: position 28,035,615 of record NC_142716.1, read on the forward strand.
AGGAGCACTGATAAGAAACTGATTGATTACCCCTTCTGAGTCAATGATTGACAGCTAAAAGGCAGGCGGAATGCAGCTGGAGGCTTCTAGAGGAAGTCTTACCCCCTAAGGGCTCTGAATGGCTGAAAATACAATGAATGACAGTGGTTTTTACCAATCAGATCGCCTTAGTTCTAGCGGTCGTTCTTCAAACATTTACTATGAAGTCAATAACCTTCAAGAGTTAAACTGGAGATAAACTAGTCTGGGTTATTTTGGATATATATCATGCTTCAGAATAAGATAAAAACATGGAATATATATACTGTATATATATTCGCTGGTTTTTGCTTTTGCGGTTTTGTTGGTAAAAATGTATGATATTGACATGCTGTGCTAGCCGGGTGTTTTTATTGGGATTCTGCTAGTTCATTAATTTATTGGTTTATTGCATAACAGTGTCATATCTGTGGAAACAAACTTTATGGTTTTGTTGTGATGATATTGGAGAATACGTGCATGTGAGAAAATTTGTGGAGCAGTTAAAAAAAATGTCGTTTATCTTGCGTTTATCTTAAAAATAAAAAGTGTCATCTGGGGGGACAGGCGTGGTCACCAGTGACCACGATCCGGGCAAACAGGTTTTTTCAATTTTTTTATTGATATCACATTACGTTATAAATTATAGAGCTTAACTTTCTGTATGCATCATATGAAAAAAAATGACAGAAAACCTCTACAACATGTTCATTGACATAACGATGTACTATTCAGTACTGGAATTTATTTTTTTGTTTAGATATTTTTTCTATTTATAGAACACTGCATTAATAATTATTGAACTTAATTTTCTATGTGTGCTTCATATGAAAGAAACTGACCGAAATAACATCATATGTTCACTGACATATTGATGTACTGTACACATGTATGCATAGCCCGTGGGGTGTGATTAATGGGCATTTCGACTTATGTAAATTTCTAGTTACATAAGGGTTTCTGGAACGGAACTATTATGTAACTCGAGGTTTGTCTGTACATTTTTGTCTCTATCCTTAAGCTCTAGAATGTTACTGTGAAATTAAGACATTTGGGTCTTCAATTCATAGACTGAAATAGACACCTGTTGCAAAAAAACTGACCTAGGACCTCAAGCACTTAACTACCACTATGTGCTCAAGTTGCCTTTTCTCACAAAAACTCTGAAATGGACAATGCGATTTAATTCTAATTGCATCTTGTATCTAATGAGCTCTCTGAACCTCTTCAGTTGGAGTTTGGATCCACAGTACAGAAACTACCATTGTTAAGTAAGTTAATGATTTTCCAGTGGCTTCTGGATCACTTAATGTGCTTTTTATTCAACTAAAATGCTGCTGGTGTCAATCACAGTCCCACACTGGATCACATGGAAACTTATCTTGGGATATCTGGCACATCCCTTCCTTGGTTTAGCTCTTATTTATCAATACCACAACCAGAAACAAATTCATCAATCCTAGTTAAAAGTGATGTTATTGCACTAACCCGAGGTATTACATAGAGATTCTTACTGGAAACTTAACTATTTAATATTTATATACTGCTCTCGGGCAAAGTTTTTACCATTATGGGCTTGGGTTTCACTGCTATCCTGCTGACAGATTAATTTGAAAATCAAATTGGATTACTACTATTCTGGTTTCTGTACTTTACAGGTGTCTGTCTGAAATTAAGATATAGATACAAAAGAAACATTTCTGAAAGCAAACCGTGACAAGACTGATATTAGCTCAATGGCTGAAAAATTAGTGCTATAATATTGATATGTGCCGTTATTTTTTTGTGTATTATGTGTACTACTGTAAGGAGCTTTGAGGGTTATTTAAAAACACTCATAAATTAACATTATACTATTATTATTGTCCTTCAATGCATAGTCATGAGAATTGTGAAGAGAGAAAATCTTGCAATACTTCACTCACCACTCTGGGCAAGATGGCAAATTTGCCAAGCATGAACTGCAACTAATAGCACCAATGGTCATAAGAGACGCTGACACATCGAGGCCACTCTGCGTGGCCTCTATGAACTGGGCTGTTAAATCTACACAAGAGCTAATGCTGAATTCAAACAATTCTAATTCCTTAATGCCATATCCTCTTCATTAAAGTCCAGGCACTACTGTTTTGTAAATCCTTTAGGCACCTCAAAATTGATACCCAAAATATAAACAAATAATTGTTCCACATAGACATGGAATACTTGTTTATTCTGAAATATAACTGTTCTATCTACATACACTTCACAGTTTAAACTATAAATCCCACCATTTTCTAACTGCTTTTTCCAATACAGGGTTGCAGGGGAGCTGCAGCTTATCCTGGCATGCAGTGAGCGCAAGGTGGTACAGTATACATGCTGGAGGGGACAGCAGTCTATCACAGGACACACACAGATAGACACACACAACCTCACACCAAGGCCAACTGTCCCAGAAGCCAATTAAACTACCAGCATGTCTTTGGACTGTGGGGGGAAACCCACACAAACATGGGGAGAACATACAAACTCCACGCAGACAGCACCCCAGGTCTGGAATTGAACCCAGGGCCCCAGTGCTACATGGCAGAAGCGCTATCCACTCCACAGCCATGCTGGCCCTTTATATAGATTTTAATTTTCTTTTCATTGTGTTCCAGAGTACTTATTCTCAGTAGTCATAAAGGTAAGACAATGCATACTGAAAAATTATTTTATTTTCTTAAATGTAGCACAAAAGGGACAACAGTGAACACTAAATCCCTGATCCACCCCTCTTCATATTATACTCACTGGATATATATGGCATACAGTATATATGGGGAAACAGCCAAGTCCTGTCAGCTGCAAATGGGCAGGGATGTTTTTGGTAACATTTGGTAGAAAACAGACCTCTTGCTCTTTGAGTAAGCAAAACATGCTGCTATCTGGAACCCGATTCTCAGATTTTTTTAAGGAGCATATTTGTGATTTTTGAAGTGGGCCTAAGTTTCTTATCATTAATATTCATGTTTGTTTTAGGTAAGATGATTGTCACTATCGTTGTTGCTGTGTTGAGAAAGGTTAATGTTACAAATTACTGCCAGAATTACTTCAGTATACAAACTACAAAGAACAGAAAAACGCAAGAGAGGTTACAGACACAAGTGGGCTGCTCAAGTGACCGTATTCATTAGGTTGCTAGTAGCTAGTAGTTTACTGATGAATCATGTGAAACTGTCTCTTGTACTGTAGGAATCCCAGGAACAGGTTTATCTCTAGAACAAATCTGACAGCTTGTCCCAGAGACAGTTCACCCTCTCAATGCATGACGTCATCCTGGCGCCCAAAAGCTGACACCAAACAAATAGCAGGTTTAAGTGATATTGAGTCAGAAGTCCCTACCTTCTGGCCTCCTTCTGGGTCCAGCGAATGCACACACGCTACATACTCCTGCATGGCCTGTTCTTTGCTCATGTCCCCGAGCTGCTTCCAGGCCTGCCTGCAACATCACAGCACAATGTGTAACCCATCAGCAGCCTTACAGAGCCCAGCTGGTAGAAACCACACTCTTAACCGCTTTTCAGTAGGGCAAATGTTTTGTTTTCTATTTTTGATACAGTTCGGCAAGGAGACTGTCAATGCTAGAACTCATCTTCTCGGGTACGTAATCTAGTCACAGTCTATCCCATAAATTGACTGACAGATGTTACTTGCCTAGGATGTTACTTAGCCTTTAACAACTGAAATCCTACTTACAGTCCCTGGTCTGTTGGGTTTCTTACAATCACTGTAAAAGTTCGCACATTTACCTTTCTTTTTTTCTGGACAACACTGAAACTTATATTTAGTGTGGGTTTTGTGGACTCGCACAGATTTGTCTCTTGCCTCGTGTAACTTAAAATGAGTTTGTGCACAATACTTTAGCTATCGCTTACTAAAAGGAATACATATTCAACAAACTGAAAAGGTATCAATGAGAAGAAGCAAACTTTAAGAATATGATTAGCTAGTCATCATGTGAACACAGGATAACAATGGCTGTTTCAAACAGAAAATCCACTGGAATTTAACTGTATTCCTATTTTAAATTCACAGTGGCAATATGCTCACTGTGTGGAAAATGATTCAATTTATTTTTTTAAATTGCTCGATATGAAATTGATCATTTTATTACCCTGTTCATTTATGCCGACTGCTTATTTCTAAATTTTGTATATACATAATGTATGTAACTCAGTAGATAGATAGATAATACTTTATTAATCCCGTAGGGAAATTGATGTGTTACAGCAGTCCAGCCCAAGACAAGCAAAACAGACATCAGAATAGTTATAAAACAAAAGACAAACAAAATAAATAAAAATAAATAAATACATAGGTGTGTGCAAAATGTCCAGATCATAGTCGCTGTAAAAACAATAAAATATGTGCAAAATGTGCATAGGTTTATACAGACTGATTGTCCAAAAAGTACAATGGTGCACCATGCTGTCCATAGAGGAGCAAATGAAGGGCTAACAGTCCTAGCCTAGGGCAGCGTTATACACCCTGACAGCCGCCGGGAGGAAAGATCTGCGGAAACGTTCCCTTGAACACCGTAGCTGGAGCAGTCTGTTGCTAAATGTGCTCCGCTGCCCAGTAACAGTCCCATGAAGCGGATGAGAGGCGTTGTTCATGATGGCTGTGAGCTTGTTCAGCATTCTCCTCTCAGCCACCACCTCCATGGGGTCAAGGCTCATCCCCAGCACAGTGCCAGCCTTCTTGATGAGTTTATTGAGCCTATTTGCATCTTTTGTCATGATGCTGCTGCCCCAGCACACCACAGCGTAGAAGATGGCCGCCGCCACCACTGATTCATAAAAAATGTGTAGCAGTGTTCCACACACACCAAAGGACCTGCGTCTCCTAAGAAAATAGAGTTGGCTCTGACCTTTCTTGTACAGGGCATCAGTGTTACCAGACCACTCCAGCTTATCATCCAGGTGTACCCCTAAGTACTTGTAGGAATGTATGCCCTCTATGTCCTCACCCTGGATGGAAACAGGGTTCAGCGGAGACTTATTCCTTGGAAAGTCAAAAATCATTTCTTTGGTCTTGCTGGTGTTAAGCTGGAGATGGTTAAGATGACACCACTCCACAAAACTGGTAATCAAGCTCCTATATTCCTCCTCCCTCCCCTCTCTAATACACCCCACAATTGCAGAGTCATCCGAAAACTTCTGCAGATGACATGTCTCAGAGTTATACCTGAAGTCAGAGGTGTAAAAGGTGAACAGGAATGGAGCAAGGACAGTCCCCTGTGGAGCCCCAGTACTGCTAACAACCTGTTCGGACACACAGCTCTGTAGCCGTACATACTGTGGCCTGCAGGTCAGATAGTCTAGAATCCAGGACAGCAGGGGAGTGTCCACCTGCGCCGCCCTTAGCTTATCTCTCAGTAAAGGTGGATGGATGGTGTTAAAGGCACTGGAGAAGTCAAAGAACATAACTCTCACAATGCTCCCCGTCTTCTCCAGGTGAGAGTTAGCTCTGTGTAGCAGATAGATGACTGCATCCTCCACTCCCAGGTGTGACCGATAGGCGAACTGCAGGGGGTCCAGTGCTGTACTCACCAGGGTTCTGAGGTGGTCCAGTACAAGCCTTTCCAGAGTTTTCATTAGGTGTGATGTAAGTGCCACTGGTCTGTAGTCATTCAAGACTTTAAGGTGCCCCTTTTTGGGTACTGGCACCAGGCAAGATGTCTTCCAGAGCATCGGAACCAGTATACGTGGACAGTAGGTTTGTCAGAAATACAAAATGTTTGGAGACTACCAGGAGAAATAATGTCACAGGTGCAATGTAGTACTACAAGGAGGTACTGTAGATGGATTATGCTTATAATCACAACGTAGTTATACAAACAATTATCTAAGAAGACAGTTTCCAATTAAACCAGTTTAACTGTAATTCATTCTAACTTACCATTTCCTTTGTCCTTCAAAGTCAAAGAAGCCTGGTTTTGCTGTGTTACATGTTCCAACTTTGACCTGAAAAGTCAAACCAGACAGAATTTGAAATCTGAAAAAAAGTTTTATCACATACAATGAATTTACAGTTTCTCTTGCTAGAAAGCATCATCATAAAGTGCTTAACATATTTTAGTCCAAGCGGCAAACATTGTACTGTATCAAGATTATGAAAACAATGTTTGAGGTCATTCTGCAGGAAATACAGGACTGAATTTAAAAGTGGCAGTAAGAAGGTGAAAACTTTTTTTAAAAAACTTATTTTAAGCACTTTCTACAAATTTCAAGAATTAAGAGAAAGAAAAAATAAGCACTGAAGTGAACAAATATAACAATAATTATTCAAGGCAAAACTGGTTAAAGAATTTATTAAGCGATGTCGATCTCATGAAGCAGAGCAAGTCCTGAACTTCTATTCTGTACGTCACAAGAGCTTGCTGCCATCAGCAGCACGGAAATAGAACATTTTGAGATTATGCTCAAAATGAGAATGTGTCCTTGGAAACACAGTGTGTGGTGTCATTGCCTTTATCGTTGCTCATTTTATTCAATTTAAATAGGTCAGCATGTCTCAGATAGGCGTATTTGGCTCAAATAAGGATTAACGTTCAAATATGAATTTGCATTCACAGACTGGATTCACATCTTGTTACTGCTACTTCCAAATTCTCCAGACCAGAGCTGCTTTCCAATCTGATTCATACACATTTAGTAGCTTACAATCATAGTACTTATCCCTGTGTCACATGTTTTTATCATGCCAGTGAAAACTCTATTATTGGTGTCCACACAAATATCTTTTAAAATGGCTGTGTAAAGTATTTATTTCTGCACTTTTCTATATCTGATGTCACGCGAGAGTTTGTTTTCATTAACGATTTTTAAAGCACTTTCATATTCCTCACATTTGCGAATTTAAACAGGTATCATCCGAGTCTTCTGCCGATCAGATCTTGGTCCTAATAAGTCTTTGACTGACGACTTCAAGATGTCATGAGGAAATTGCTTCTTGCCAGTTGTTGTCTTGAAGATGTAAAGTGGGAACTTTCCCCCGTCACAGACTTCAAGAAAAGCAACAACAAGCCAACCCGTTGTTGCGCACAAATCGCGACTTCAGAAAAGTCGTTTTGTACACTTCTATTCAACGTTTGTCAGTTAAATCGATCCCTTGGGAAACTAGAAAATATCGCTAGTGGTTTCTACATCCAAACGTACTCAGTACTTTATAAACACGAAGGTTATCCCTCATTGTCACCAACTACATGACAGAAACTGATTATGCACATGCTGAGTGCACATTTGTAAGGTTTTAAACTAATTGATCCTGAGCCCGAAAACACATCAAACACGCCTTTGCTGCAGTTTATTAAAGAGTTGCCAAAGGTTTGGGGTTGCTTTACCTGTTTATACCTGGCGTACAGGTAAAGCAGCTGTTCTCTGCTCGCTGTCTGCACCAGTCCACGGAGCCGCTCAGCTGCCGCTTCAAACTCGGCTTCGAGCTCTGTCTCTTCCAGGCGATACCCCAGGTCACCAGCACCGCAACCTTCCTCCCCGAGACCCGTCTGAGTCCGAATCTGAACCACCGAGCGGCTCTCCTGTGTCTGGCCGAGCCGGGTCGGTACCTGAACCCGTAGCAGAGTCGGGGGAAGACGATGGAGAGCGAGACGCCATATTTGGAGTATGTGCTATAAATATAAATGTTATGATCGTAGTTTGTATTTCTCGAATGATCTAAATCGATCTCCAGGAACACAAATTATATTAAAATTATGCAGACAGTACCAAGATGCTGGCTAATCGTTTCAGGACTTGTTGCTCACCGCGGAGAGGTCGGCAAGATGGCGACCAGTTCGCACGTGTTTTGTTAAGCGCTGAAAAATTTGGGGTCTTTTTCCCTTAAACTGTTGGTGAAAGGAGAAAATTTGCTTTGATTTGGATGTCTATGATTTTTGACTAACTTTATGTCAATTTTTGGAGAGTTTTAATTTTATTTCTAACCCAAAAAAAAGTTAAAACTTGGATACGATTTTTTTTCTTTCCTCTGAATTGAACTACTGAAAAAAACCGTTATTTTAGGATGGATTCGATCTCTGAAAAAAGCACTGGTGGAAAGAAGCGAAAAGAGAAGGACGTTTCGAAAATGCCGCGGTCTTCAGGAGGGCAGGTGCACCCTGCAGCAGGGGCGAGCGGCGGAGCCGGGGCGCCCCCGAGGCCGAGCACTCGTCCGCCCTCGACAGCGAGAGGAGCTCCGGAGAGCCGCAGCTGGAACAGCTGCTCGACTCCGACAGAGACATTGAGCCCGACACTCCGGAAAAGCCCCTCATGAAGAGGATGAAAGACGAGCCGTCTCTGCTAGAAATGCAGAATAACATCGTGGTGCTTCTCTCCAGGAAGATTAATGAGAGAGCAGATCATCTGGAGGCATTGGTTCGAAAGAACACGATGACAGTTGCTGCCTTACAAAAGTCAGTGGACTTCGCGTTGGAGGAGGTGAGAGACTTAAGATCAGATATGAAAGCAGTGAAGGAAGTGGTTAAAACAAATGCACACATACTGTTGTCAATCTTAGAACTAAAGAAATGTAAGAATGTGTTGCAAAGTTGTGATGAGGCAGGTAATGTGGTGGGGCAGTTTGGCTTGAGCAGTGTGTTGATGGTGGAGAAAACATGTCTGGGATTGTTTTGGTGATTTTCAATGATGTGAGAGAAGTAGGTGGATCTAGCAGACTCTATAGTAACCTTATATTCAGATAAGTAATCTCTCCAAACCTGATAATGTACATGTAGGCCGGAAAGACGCCACCTACGCTCAAGTTTGCGAGAGGCTGCCTTCATGGATCGCAGATGGTCATTGTACCAGGGGGCAGGGCGTCAGGGGTTTTCGTGATTTGACAAAACGAAAGGCTATTTTTTTTGTACTGCAAGAGGTTTAATGCAGATTTTTATTGTTTACAAGAGACGCACGCTTGTTCTTCGGATTTGAATTTTTGGAAGAGTCAATGGGGGAGTGATGTCTGGTTATCATTTGGTAGTAATCATTCTGCTGGGGTTGCAATATTAAAGGGTAAATTTAAAGGTAAAATTATTAGTAGTAGAGTTCATCATTTGGGCAGATGGATAATTCTTGTAGTGGCTCTTAATGGGAAAATGTTTTTGTTGGGGAATATATATGCTTTTAATAATGAACAATATAGCAGAGACTTGTTTCTTGAAGTTGAAGAAGAAGTGAATAAGGTGAAGGACAAGTTCCAGGATATTGAAATTATTTTAGGGGGTGATTTTAACACAGTCTTTGATGTTAAGTTGGATAGATACCCTGTACCTGCTAGATCTCCCCCTCCTGATATGGAGTTGCACAGGTTATGTCAAGGCTTAGGAATTAGTGATATATGGAGATGTAAACATCCAGGACTAAAGGAGTTCACGTGCTGTAACAAGGACAGATCTAAACAATCAAGAATAGATTTTTGGTTAAGTTCAAATGCATTAGAAGGACAGATTAACAAGGTTTCTATTGAACCATCAGTACTATCTGACCATAAAGCAATTTATCTTTCTGTTAACTTGAGTAACAATGAGGATTCTAAAGTCCCTAAGACTTATTGGAAACTCAATAATATGATTTTGGAAAATGACAGCTTTAAAATGGAAATGAAGGAAATTATACAAACATATTGGAGGCGAGCTCAATTAACAAATTCATATAGCCAAAACTGGGAATTTATGAAGTATAAGATAAGATTGATTGCTATAAAAAGAAGTAAAGAAGCTGTCCGCTCTAATAAAATAAAGGAAGAGGAAGTTATTAAGGCAATTTGTGATCCTACTGATGACAGCAATACTGATCAAACAGATGTTTGTAAATTAATTGGACTGCAAGCTGAACTGGATGAACTATACATAGAAAAAGCAAAAGGAGCTTTTGTTAGATCCAGGAGACGATGGTTGGAGGAAGGCGAAAAAAACTCAAAATACTTCTATAATTTGGAAAAAAAGAATGGAGATTATACATCTCTTAGTAAACTTAACATAGATGGCTGTGAAACTCAAAATCCTGTAGAAATTTCAAGATATGTATCAGATTTGTATGGTAAGTTATATACTAGTAAGGCATGTTCTACAGAAAAAATGTGTGATTTTCTGAACTCATTAAAAGAAGACTTTAAAACTATAGACGAAGGGTTTAAAGCCATCTGTGATAAAGAGATATCCATCTTTGAAATTAAGAAAGTTATTAATAAGCTCAAGGTTAACAAATCTCCTGGTAATGATGGCCTTACCACTGGATTTTATAAGACCTTTCGAGATGATTTGGCTGAATTTCTTCTTCTGGTGTTTAAGGAGTCAATTGACAAGGGAGTCTTACCAACCTCGATGACTCAGGGCTTAATAACCATAACTCCAAAACCAGATAAAGATCATTTGTTGATAGATAATTGGCGGCCTATCACTTTGATTAATAATGATGGAAAGATTCCTGCTTCTGTTTTTGCAGAGAGACTGAAAACAGGCCTTGACTCAATTATTGATGAGTCACAGTCGGGTTTCATGAAAGGAAGACATATATGTAATAATATTCGTTTGGTGTTGGACCTTGTAGACTATGGTGAACTTATTAGTCAGGATAGCTTTGTTCTATTTGTGGACTTTTATAAGGCTTTTGACACAATTGAACATTCTTTTATTTTTGAAACTCTCAATTTTTTTGGCTTTGGTGAGTATTTTCAAAAGGTAATTAGAACTTTGTACAATCAAGGTAACAGCTCTGTTAAATTGGCTCATGGAACTTCTCATAGATTTAGAATTGGTAGGGGAATTCGACAAGGATGTCCCATAAGCCCATTCTTATTCCTGCTGGTCACACAAGTTATGGCTATTCATATAAAACAAGATGTGTTTCAGGGTATTCAAATACAGGATAGAGAGATTAAGTGTTCCCAATTAGCTGATGACACAACGCTATTTTTAAGAAACCATGCAGAGATTGAGAAGGCAATTAAGTGTATAAATGTTTTTTCCTCTGTTTCTGGTCTTTCTCTTAATTTAAAAAAATGTGAACTGATGGCTCTTGGGAACTGTGATGTTTCATCTCTATGTAATATTCCTGTAAAAGATGTAGTTAAATATCTAGGTATTAAGATTTCCAAAAATCCAAAAATTAGAAATGATCTAAACTTTTCTCCAATTATGCATTCATTTGAAAAAAAACTTGACTTATGGTTGTTAAGAGAGCTTTCTTTAAATGGTCGAATACTTTTGTCTAAATCTGAGGGTTTATCTAGATTAGTTTATGCTTCACTGGTTCTGGATGTACCACCTGCAACTATTAGGAAAATTGACTCCAAACTTTTCAAATTTATCTGGAGGAATAAACCCCATTATCATAAAAGATAAATTATTTGTCGTCCACAGGCAGAAGGGGGCTTAAATGCTTTAGACTTTAGGACATCTAATGCTATTTTTAAGATTAAATGGATACAAAACTATTTAAAAAATAAGCAAAGTATATGGCATATAATCCCCAATCTGATATTTCAAGAAGTAGGGGGTCTAGAGTTTTTACTAAAGTGTAACTTTGACATTGGAAAAATCCCCTTGAAACTTGCCAGTTTTCATAAACAAGTACTTGTGACGTGGTCACTTATGTATAAACATAACTTTTCCCCACATAGATTTACTATCTGGAACAACAAATATATAAAAATTAGAAATAAAACCTTATTTTTTTAAACTGGGTCAAGAATGATATAATTTGGATTAAACAATTAATCAAGGCTGATGGTAAAATATATAGTTACACCGAGTTTGTTAGAAACATTGGAAGAATTTACAGCTCATATTAGACTACAAGGAAAGGATATTGTGAGTTGTGGATGTAATAACCAATTTTTGAGATCCCTGTTAAAAAATGATAATTTACTTGCGACTACAATATATTGGAATTCCGCATTTGGAAAACGCATTGATTGGAGAAAAATTTGGATGATGCCCAATAAATATTGTATAACCAATAAAATTAAGGAGGTTTCATACAAAATAATTCATCGAATTTACCCAGTTAAAACTCTTGTTGCCCAATGATTTAAAATTAATATAGATGACAAATGTGTTTTTTGTGACAATAGCCCTGAAATTATTCAGCATTTGTTTTGGTTATGTCCCAGGGTAAAAATGTTCTGGACTAAGTTGCAGAATTATATTAAAAAAGAGACCAATATTGATATTTGTTTTGTTGAAAAAGATATTATGTTAAGTTTCAGCCCCAGTGAAAACAATAGAAAAAATTAGTTTGTAATAAATTTAATTATTATACTGGCACATTATCACATACATAAAATGAAGTGGTCTGGGAGGTACCCTGTGTTTGAGTATTTTAAAATGGAAGTAAAGGGGTATTTGCAGACTATTTCGAAATGCAAAAATATGAAAGCGGTGCAGACATTATTTTTATTTAATTTGTTTAATCTTTTTTCATAACTTGAATTGATGTAGTAGTATGTACCCCTGACGACTATTTTATTGTTTTGAATTGTTATATGTACTGTTGTTTGTATTGTAATGTTTGTTCTTTTGTTAAGCATAAATAAAAATTAAAAAACATTTAAAAAAAAGCAAAAAAAACTTGTTGCTCACCACAGTACGTTTACTGTTCGCTCCCCTAAGCGGTCCGAAGGGAAACCAAAAACACAGAGTACATAAGTTCCTAGTTCTACAGTATATATACAGTATAGATGGAAAAAAGAAACGCAACATTTTCTGGAATGAGAATACTATAGTTATAGCTTATGTACTTTCACAAAAAGTTGTCAATTTGTTTTAAGCCCTCTGACCAGCAATACAGCTTGTGCAGTGAGGCATTGCAACTTGCCAATCACACAAAAGTTCATTAGGTGCACTTGTTGTTGCACAGTAGAACGTTGATAGTTCATCTGGCTTGCTTGGTTTTTCAGTAGCTAATTCAGTGGCTAAGTCATTCACGTAACTCGTCTAACCCTTTCTTCAAAGACATCAGGATATTGGCGTCCACATCATAGTTGGGTAGTTTGTTCCAGGCCCCAAACCCTTTGAATAAAAATATGCATTTCCCTGTTTGGTAGATTATTTAAACCTCTTATATTTAAAAAAATTCAAATAGTTTCCCCTAGTTCGTGTTTCACTACTCAATCTTATGAAGTGCACTACTGTAGGTCAGTAGCTTTGAGGATTTTGAATAGTTTGAATAGTTACTTGCTATAACTATGAATAGAATTATGAAGGCTAAGACTGTTGTATTTTTTTAATGGTGTAGTACACCAATAAGATATTTACAGACAACATTAAAACTAACAAACCATTTTGTGATTTAGTTGAAAAGTGTCTGGTCATGGATGTGGTAGTGTGCTCACCTATTTGAATAACACAACATTATACAAAAACATGAATGCAATTATTTTTATTTCAGAAACAGTAGATCAGCTAGGCAAATGAGGTTCCCATCATTAGAACTCCTTTTTTGATTCTTACAGGAAGGCTCTGGATAAAGCGGTCGACATCTTCGACAGCAAAGATGGTTTTTTTAGCATCTTCCTGGAGTTTGGAATTACAGGGATCCCTGGAAACACAGAGTGGTTTGACGTGTCACTGTTCGAGTTTCTTTATTCCATGGCAGCAGGTCAGATAGACTTTGGATACAGTTCTTCCCAGCGGCATCTTAATGTCAGGTTTATTCAATAAGAAGCTATTTGATTAAAGGTGTGTGGTAATTTGGCTATTAGACAACTGTTTTTCAGTCATTTCAATCACATTCATAACTCTAATTCCTCTCATCTTCTATTGGACTATTCACCCCTGATCTGTACTATTACCTGTCCCTTAACCAGTTCAATACATGAATTTCCCTAAATGCCTATTGCCTTTAATTTAAGAAGAACACTATCAAAAACATCTTTAAAATCTAATCATATCATTTTGTATGTTCTGTGTGTTTACTGCTGTGACTTGTTTGAAGAATTTTAACAAGTTGGTAAAGGAAGAATGACCTTTTCTAAAACCATATTGACTACTGCTAGGGTCTTATTTTCATATGAGCGATCCTGTTGTTTAGTTCTAAAGTGGTTTTCATAACTTTACTTGTAAAAGAAGTAAGACGTATTAGCTTATATCTTGTCATATAAGTCACATTTAGTCATATTTACTATACCGAGAGATACTGTAGAAGGGAATGAGGGAGGGCACTGAAAATGGAGAAAACAGAGTACTGTTGAAGAGGACTGCCAAAGATCGATGCACTGGACAATGGACTATTTAGAAGAAGAGAGATCAGGTAAGAGTAGAGCTGCACAGTTAACCACTTGATCAGAGTGGAGTTTAGAGTTCTGCCTCACCATTCCCATGGAGGTAGCAGTGTCAATAAAAAGTGATGTTTGCAGAAGACTAAGGCCAATTTGTGTAAAAATCAGTTTGTTTTTAAAGGATTCTAAATTTAGGATGAATTCCCCCATTCTACATAAATTCCATCCAATGTCTAATTCTGAACCACACTGGTCACTAATGTGCTACACAAAATAAAATCACAGTCACAAACTAAATACTCACCATCTGGAGTGTTCTGAGGCTTGTTCCTACTGAATCTGTCCAAACTAAAAACTTCTTTTTTGAAGAACTATGAGCACACAAAGAAAACAATTAAGGAATATTTCTTCCACAGGTATTATAATTGAACTGTTACGTACTGTATTGATCTTGATAAATTTGTAGTCATTATTCATACAGAATATTCAGCATTGGCCACCATAGCAGTTGCTATTCTTGTTGATTGCAATTAATAGAAATGTCTTAAGAATATTATTTGATGTACAAATGAGCATTCTATTCCAATAATTTCTGTAGTGCTAATATTAAAAATACAATAATGCCCAAATTAATTAATAATTAAAGTTTGGGTAACTAATCCATACCTTGTGTTTTTGAGGCTTGTTGTACTCATCAGGCACTTTAAAAGGTCCAAAGCTTTCACAGCTCCCGCGTCCACTGGATGTTCCCTGGGCTCTTAAGTTTTCCAAAGATGGATTTGTTTCATTCTGAATTCTGAAGTCTTTTGACCTATTACCCATGATCTTATGCTTTATCATGGAGCCAAACTTTTTCAAAGGATGTTTCTTGACTTTCTGGCTCACATTCACATCTTCATCCGGCTTATTAACTGCAAAGGGGATGTTGCTGAGCGAGAGAAGCCCTTCGCTCTCAGACGTTTTGGTCAGTTGCCTTGGGGTCATGTAATGTTTTGCTATGTCAATGCGCAGACCACTCTTGCTTTGGGCTGGACTGACATTTTTGTCCTTATTAAGGCTGGGATTGTACACATACCAAGATGAGTGTCCAGGCAACTCCTGTCACAAAAAAACAAAAAGTTACAGTTCAGTGATTGTTGTTTCAGTTTTAGAAGTAAATCAAAACAAGTAACACTTCTCTTACGGAAAAAAAGATAAGGATTATGGGGTGTGTATATGATTTTAGCACTGACGTTAACACTAGAATAAAGGCAAACAATGAAATATAAAATAATAAAGCAATGTGAATGTTTACAATTGCATGTATAGAAAATAATGCATCTCAATTTTTTTTATGATGCAGACATCAGTTTGGAAATGTAGACAATACTGTGAGCAAGTCTCTCTATAGTAGCAATAACTCACCTGATTGCTTTTGTACTAATTTAATAAGAAAGTGATGAAGCTGAAATCCACAGACAGGTGAGTTTGGTACTGTACGTACGCTATGGACTGACAATAGGGATATTTCTGAGATGTTATACAATATTAGGGAAAACAAATCTGGATTTGTAGTTTTATTGCATTGTAAAGGAAAATGCACAACATAACTATAATCATATTTACAAAATGAGTTCCATCTTCCAGTACTTTCTACACAAATGTCTGCTAATTAGGTACAGAACAGGTCCATCCTACTTTGATAAGAGAAATTTTTACAGGTTTGGAACTGTTGGTCATACCTCATCAACCACATCATGCGAAGAGGACTCCAGAAGTCGTGTTTTCATACTGTCTGGCCTCGAGGAGCTCTTCCTAGTCTTCTTAACTTTGTTCCCTGAAGCCTTACACTGCTGTACTACTTCTTGATCCTGGACTCTTTGAGCCAAATAATCTCCAGGCTTCTCTGGGGTCTCAGAAGCAGAGCAACCTTTTTTCTTATTAGAACAAGGTGTCACACCAACAGCTTCTCCTAGGGAACGCGATGAGCAGGGCTTATCCATAGTGTCTTCTGGCTGGAAACTGTTTTCAAAAACACTTTGGACTGTTGGAGAAAAGCCCTTTGGAGACTTTTTCATAGAAGACTGTACTTTTTTACTTCTGACTGTAGTTACATTTGTGTCCACAATTTTGTCCTGTGTGGACTCACTGGTTTTCTGAGAAATGAGAGATTGTGAAGATGGAATTGAACACCCGCTTCGTAAACCATGAATTGCAATAGTTTCTTTAGCCACACAACAGGCCATTTCCTTGATCATTTCTGGATTCTGTGAGGCAATTCCTACTTGTAATACTTTCTTGCTGCCAATGGATTCCATCAGTTTGCTGTAAACAGAGCTAACAGTTTTCTTGATGGCTTGTTGTAATGGAAGATGTTCTTCAGCCTTTGGTTCACTGATGGTTAGAGTGGAAACCTTTGACAATTCCTTCAGCGCATCTTTGGTGAGTTTCAGTGCCAGGTCCCTGACCTGAGACTCGGACAGCTCTTCCACTTCCCCTGAATAATTTTCTGGGTTGGGGAAACCAGGGCGAATTTTCAAAAGCAGTTTTGCCATGATATCTTTCACTGCATCTGTTCGACACATAACAGGTGAAGGTTCTAACTGGTCCGTTTTGGTGCACATGAGCTGCTCAGTGCTCCAGGTTTCCATATCAATGGCAGCTTGAGGAGTACTGGACTCAGGGCTGGAACAGTTTAGCTGAATTTCCTTTAGCAGATTATCTGTGACTCCATGTACTATTTCGGAAGAAACAAGAGAAACTTCAGAAGACTGAGCACTGGGTGTTGCCTCTTTGTTGTGCTCACTAGTGATTCTAATATCACTCATAAGCTCATCAACCTTCACATCATGCGAAGAGGACTCCAGAGGTTGTGTTTTCATACAGCCTGGCCTCGAGGAGCTCTTCTTAGTCTTCTTAACTGTCTTCCCTGATGCCTTACACTGCTGTACTCCTTCTACATCCTGGACTCTTTGAACCAGATAATCTCCAGGCTTCTCTGGGGTCTCAGAAGCTAAGCAATCTTTTTTCTTATTAGAACAAGGTGTCACACCAACAGCTTCTCCTAGGGAACGTGATGAGCAGGGCTTATCCATAGTGTCTTCTGGCTGGAAACTGTTTTCAAAACCACTTGGGACTGTTGGAGAAAAGCCTTTTGGAGACTTTGTCATAGAAGACTGCAGTTTTTTACTTCTGACTGTTCGACCAATAACAGGTGAAGGTTCTAACTGGTCCGTTTTGGTACACATGAGCTGCTCAGTGCTCCGGGTTTCCATATCAATGGCACCTTGAGGAGTACTGGACTCAGGGCTGGAACAGTTTAGCTGAATTTCCTTTAGCAGATTATCTGTGACTCCATGTACTATTTCGGAAGAAACAAGAGAAACTTCAGAAGACTGAGCACTGGGTGTTGCCTCTTTGTTGTGCTCACTAGGGATTCTAATATCACTCATCAGCTCATCAACCTTCACATCATGCGAAGAGGACTCCAGAGGTTGTGTTTTCATACAGTCTGGCCTCGAGGAGCTCTTCTTAGTCTTCTTAACTGTCTTCCCTGAAGCCTTACACTGCTGTACTCCTTCTAGATCCTGGACTCTTTGAACCAGATAATCTCCAGGCTTCTCTGGGGTCTCAGAAGCTAAGCAATCTTTTTTCTTATTAGAAGAAGGTGTCACACCAACAGCTTTTCCTAGGGAACTTGATGAGCAGGGCTTATCCATAGTGTCTTCTGGCTGGAAACTGTTTTCAAAACCACTTGGGACTGTTGGAGAAGAGCCTTTTGGAGACTTTGTCATAGAAGACTGTAGTTTTTTACTTCTGACTGTAGTTACGTTTGTATCAACAATTTTGTCCTGTGTGGACTCACTGGTTTTCTGAGAAATGAGAGATTGTGAAGATGGAATTGAACGCCCACTTCTTAAACCTGGAATTGCAATTGTTTCTTTAGCCACACGACAGGCCATTTCCTTTATAATTTCTGGATTCTCTGAGGCAATTCCTACTTGTAACACTTTCTTGTTGCCATTGGATTCCATCAGTTTGCTGTAAACAGAGCTAACAGTTTTCTTGATGGCTTGCTGTGATGGAAAATGTCCTTCAGCCTTTGGTTCACTGATGGTTAGAGTGGAAACCTTTGACAATTCCTTCAGCGCATCTTTGGTGAGTTTCAGTGCCAGGTCCCTGACCTGAGACTCAGACAGCTCTTCCACTTCCCCTGAATAATCTTCTGGTTTGGGGAATCCAGGGCGAATTTTCAAAAGCAGTTTTGCAATGATATCTTTCAATACATCTATTCGACCAATAACAGGTGAAGGTTCTAACTGGTTCGTTTTGGTGCACATGAGCTGCTCAGTGCTCCGGGTTTCCATATCAATGGCAGCTTGAGGAGTACTGGACTCAGGGCTGGAACAGTTTAGTTGAATTTCCTTTAGCAGATTATCTGTGACTCCATGTACTATTTCAGAAGAAACAAGAGAAATTTCAGAAGACTGAGCACTGGGTGTTGCCTCTTTGTTGTGCTCACTAGTGATTCTAATATCACTCATCACCTCATCAACCTTCACATCATGCGAAGAGGACTCCAGAGGTTGTGTTTTCATACAGTCTGGCCTCGAGGAGCTCTTCTTAGTCTTCTTAACTGTCTTCTCTGAAGCCTTACACTGCTGTACTCCTTCTAGATCCTGGACTCTTTGAACCAGATAATCTCCAGGCTTCTCTGGGGTCTCAGAAGCTAAGCAATCTTTTTTCTTATTAGAACAAGGTGTCACACCAACAGCTTCTCCTAGGGAACGTGATGAGCAGGGCTTATCCATAGTGTCTTCTGGCTGGAAACTGTTTTCAAAACCACTTGGGACTGTTGGAGAAAAGCCTTTTGGAGACTTTGTCATAGAAGACTGCAGTTTTTTACTTCTGACTGTTCGACCAATAACAGGTGAAGGTTCTAACTGGTCCGTTTTGGTACACATGAGCTGCTCAGTGCTCCGGGTTTCCATATCAATGGCAGCTTGAGGAGTACTGGACTCAGGGCTGGAACAGTTTAGCTGAATTTCCTTTAGCAGATTATTTGTGACTCCATGTACTATTTCAGAAGAAACAAGAGAAACTTCAGAAGACTGAGCACTGGGTGTTGCCTCTTTGTTGTGCTCACTAGTGATTCTAATATCACCCATCACCTCATCAACGATCTCACTTGCTTCTCTGCTAATACTGGTTTCTGGTGAAAGGGATGAACATTGGGAAGCTGAATGTGTCAGCTTGGAAATGTTGGTCACCATAGAGCTGATTATGGTTTTGACCACTGTCTCATTTCTGGAGGCTACAGCTTTCTGTAGAACTTCTTGGGATCCAGTTTGACACAGCAATTCATTGTGAACAGAGCTGGCAACCTGCTGAATCTTGTGTGGTTCATGAAACACATCATTATCCTGTTTCACAACTGTTATCTCCTGGTTTTCGGACAAGTCCTGCAACACACTGTCAAAGAGGTCCACAGCTATCTGACTCAGCAAAGACACAGACATCTTCCCTGGGATTTCTGTAGAAGTTTCCTCTTTTATCAAAGTAGGGTATATCTGTAATAGCAGCTGTGTTATGATGTTTTCCACAGTCTCAGTACACACTAAAGTCATATTAAGTGATTCTGTTGATTTAGCCATAGAACTTTCCTGGAGCCCAACTGAGGAAACCGGTTCAATATTCAACGGTTCTACAGGGACACTGAGTGGTTTGATTTCAGAACTGTTTTCAAGGTGGGAGTCTCTTTTCAGTTCCTCAGAAGAACTCTTCTCAATTTCTGATGTCACCCTGGCTGCTGGTATATTACCTATGGTAACAAAGAGCTTTTCATTTAATGATAGTAAAACAAAATATCAGAAAGTATGTAGAATTGAAACAAAAACTAAATTATATTGAGAAGTAACGAATGACAGGCATCACAAAATATTTGAGTATAAAGCTTCATGTTCCTGTAAAACTATTACATCTTGGAGCTCAGGTAACTACATACAAACAAGCAGCCATATTCACAGATACTGTATATATGGCTACTGAATATATGGCTATATTCACTCATTCTCTCATTCATAGTCATGGCCTACACTATCTTAGTCTAAATACATCAAAAACTTTTAAAAGATACAAGAGATAAAAAATCAAGGTACTGTATATTTACAATACAACACAAGAATTACCCCCAACTTATATTGTGTTAACATCTTACAATATACTGTAGCAATCAATACATTTGTATTTTTTTCTATCGTTCATAGTTTCAGTTCTGTTTTCACATCTTTCTATGAGAAATTGCTCAATATTACACATATCTTTGAAATAACACATATAAAATATTGGGAGCTATATTTTAATAATCTTATGTGTATAAACACAATTTTTAAGTGTCCATTTCTGTAATTGTTCCAATTTACAGTATAGAAACGCAGTATATTCAAGAAACAAGTTAAAGTGCAGTCACTACATTTTTTAACTTGTACTTCATAGCAACTAAAAGGTTAATACACTATTAAATGATTTGATTTGATTTCCTTCTTACCTTGATTTTCACTGTCTTCAGGCTTCATTGATAAATCACACACAGCAGACAAAACATCCATGACAGACTTTACAAGCAAGCTGGAAAGCTGATTAATTGCATCATGGTACATCTGTGAACTGGGCACTGATGGTTCAGTACTTTTCTGTGGTTTGTGATCCTTGGCAGTCAGAGACACTTTCTCTGAAATCCTTTGGGAAGACTTAAATTCCGGATTTGTATCACAATCTTGAAAAAGTGAAACATCTTTCTCATTTTCGTCAAAAGTTGGAGAATCGGGAAAACTGAGGCACTGCTTCAACAGCTTTTTCACTGATTTCTCAGTAAATGAATACAACAACTGCATAGAAAGCTCTGAGGACTTTGGATGGGATAAATCCTGAACAACTAGACGGCTCTTTAAAGTTGGATCTGAATTAGATTTGTGAGCTGTGCCCAATTGTACTGCAATTCCCGATTTCAAAATTAAATGGAAAACATTTTTGACAAGTTCTTCTGAAAATACACGCAGAGATCCACTCGAGACAAGTTGTTCCACTTTCCTTTCAATAGGACTCATTGTAGAACTCTCTGTGGAGGTCCTGACGTGGTCCTTAGGCTCTTCTGAAACCCTTGTCTGTAGTGGGGGGAGATTGTGCTTTGCTGTGGCTCCTGGTACTTGAGATGCACAGGATGCCTCTTCAGCTGAAAGCTTTTCAATGTTCAAGTTAACATTATTGGAGTGGGTTTGAAATGCTATATTCTCAGTGACGAGACCAGCAGCACACTCTGATTTCTTTTGGCTTGCTCTAGACTTGCTTTTTGTATCTGAGGCCTCCGTTACACCAAGTTCGCCCATAATAATGTCGACAATACTCATGGCAACAATTTCAATGTCAGACACTGCAGGCTCTGCACGGGCTATGTGTTCTGCTGAGAAGTCAAGCTTTGCTGAAATGAGAGGGCTTGGCTGGTCTCCTTCTTCAACATTGTCAAGTGTTGTTTTCTCTGAGCCTCTCTTTTGTTCTGCGGTATTTAAGCTGTTTTGATCTGTAAATGAATCTTCTATCACATTGCTTCTGCAAGGAAGTTCCATGAACTCTTGTTCACCCAGTCCCATGTCATTTGAAGTAGAGGGTTTCTTCCAAACCCGGGACCGGGGAACTCGATTGCTTTTACATGTCAATTCATTTTCTTGTTCTGCTGTAGGTGTAGGTTGATGCTGAAGCTTTGATGAAGCATCAGTCAGGGCTCTATAGGGACTGTCCCGACTCATGACTTCTGTGTCATCTGTATAAGAATCAATCACCATCCCAGGCACATTTACGGGTGGGAAACGTTGAGCAGAATATTCTCTACGGTTACTTTTAGTGTACTCTTTATGGACAGTGTCTTCTGCACTAGACATCCTGTCTTTCCCATATTGTTCACCAGAGAGGTGCATTGTTTCATAATCTGGCTTTAAGACCACATCTGAAACTTTAAGATTTTCAAATGTAGATAAAACAGAATCCACCAGTTCACTTGCTTGAAGGGTTTCTTCTGAGGGTTTTGCTCTTGCTCCTGAGCAACATCCTTTGTCATCACCCCTATTTATTTCACTCCTGATTGTTTGCAATATCTGACTGCCAACATCCTTGGCACAGATGATTAAATTTGCCTGATTTTCCTGATTAGTCCTGCTTTGCCTTGAGAAATCAACGTTCATTAACACACCTAAAGGTTCTGAATCTTCACTAAGATGCTTACGGGGTGCTGAGTTTGATACTGACATGCTTTTCTTAGTCAAGTGTGGTTCACTAAAGCTCAGGTGTGAAACTTGGACTGAAGAAGGAAACATCTCAAGTGAATCTGCTGATCTCTGCTCTTTAGCAGATAAAACTTTCCTTGCTTTGAACAAAGACAGGCTCTTCTGATTCCAAAAGTGTTTCAGTTTGTTCTTCACAGTTTTGAAGAGTTCCACAGTCATTGTCCTAAGGTGCTCAGCTGTTCTAGTCTCAGTTTTAATTCCTGATGTTCCTGGTAACAGGGCTGTATCACAACTTTCGAATTTATTTTTGTAGTCTGTTGAGAAAGAAATCTTCTCAAAGCATGTAGCGTAATGTAGTTTTTCTAAAACATCAACAACAATCTCCGAAGCCAGTTCAGTGGTTTGCATATGAGAAAAAGAGTCTGAGGACATTGCTTCTTGAGCATGTTTTGTTGCATCTGGTGTTTTACATACATCATCAGCTGTACTGTTTGGTTGCTCTGGGAGATGGGCAAGTCCAGAAGATATACATTTTGCAGCTGCTTTTTCAATAATTTCACTTATTATCCTTGTTGCTGTACTATGGAATACAGAGCTGGAGGTCCTCGGCATCTTCTCTGATCCTTCACTTTCTGCATCTGATATGATGCTCTCTCCAGAAGAGGAAACACTTAAATTGTCCTCAACCAAGTTCATGTCCATTTGCCCAATTTGCTGTTTTGAAGAAATGTTCTCAGATGACACCATCTTTGGAGGATATCTACAAATCTCCATTGTAATTTGATTAGGGACTTGTCCTGTTGCCTTATCAATATCAGATAATATGATTTCTTCAACAGGACATATCTGGGATTTTGATTGATCTGGATTACTCTCCTCTCTTATAAATGTAGAAGCATCTCTCTCCCAGTCTTTAGGATATGGTGAAGGGCTTTTAATGGTGTCAAAAATATATTGCTCTTCAAGGTACTCCAAAACTGAAGTAACAACCTCTCTAGCCAGAAGGCTTTCATCTGAAGCCTTCTTTGCCACTGTTGTGCAATAAATCTCCTGGTCTAACTCTTTTTTCATTGCTTCACAAATGGCTCCAGCAGTTTCTACTGTATAGGTGCACAAATCTGAAATATCTGACACAGAATCAGAAAACACTGAATTTTTTGGTGAAGAGCTGACACTTGAGCTCTTTGCATTGCTTTGAGCAGGAGAACTGGAACTAGATACATCTTCTTCAGTCTGGGTGAGTAAAGATTTGAGCTTTCCAAATATAGTCCTTACAATGCCTTTTGCAACTGAACTAAAGTCAAAAGTATCATCAATGGATCCTGTTTCTGTGCTGCCTCTAGAAGTTTGCGGAGCAGCAGCAACATTTTTATTGGATTCTTGCAGATATGTATTTGTTTCAATACAATTCAGTGCAAACGAAACATTTTCAAAAACAGAATTTACAATGTCCTTGGCAATAACAGTGACCCTATTGTTGGGAATCTGAGATTTTGGACTTATTTTTTCCAAAATGGAGATTTCTGCAGCTTCTGGGAGCAATAATGACTCTTTTGAGTTACTCTCATGTAAATTGTTACCCACAGGGGTGAAATCCCGCTTTGTTTTTTCAATGATCTGAGATACTATCTGATCAGCAATTTCAATGATTTTGGCTTTAGAGATCCCAAAAGCAATATCACTGTTTGCTCTTTTCATTCCCACACTTGATTCCGAGGCGTGAGACTTTAATTTGACAGATGGGGGCCTACTGCCATTTGTTCTTTTCTTAGTCACTTTTGCCTCATCTCTCTCATTCTGCTGGGCATCAGGACTCTGAAGAAGGTAGTTCTTCTCCACAGATAAGCTGGAGGAGGGTGAAATCGTTTCTAAATTTTTCAGAATTGCTGACACAAAGTCACTCATTGACTGGTTATCGCCTGAATATGTTTCCTTCACGTCACTCATCTCATTTTCAGTATTTGCTTTGCAGAATTCACTCTTGACTTCTTGTAAGACAGTACTGATTATTTCTGTTGCCGTAACCGCTAACTCCGCCTCATCATATTCTTCTGAGTGGAGTCTCTGGGATTGTCCTAAGGCATGTAGGTCACCACCATGGCCACCCAGGAGTCTACAGGTTGACCCTGACTCAACAGCGCTCGTGAAAAAAGGCTGGAGTCTTCCAGAGACAACTTGTATAATCTCACTGGCAACCTCTGAGGCTACAGATTCTGTCTGTGCTTCTAGATTAACACGCACAGTCTTTGGGGTGGGAATTCTTTGCTTATTTTCTGACAAGGCAGACTTGACACGTCCAATAACACCATCCACAAGTTCAGTGGCAAGGTTATTGGATCTGTAGTGGGTAATCAAGACACCTAACGCACAACACTGGGGTTCCATCAGCTGAGCAGGAAGCTGTGCTTCAATGAAGGCTCTGCTAAGGACATCCTGTACTATACGTTCTGCTTTTGTAATTATACTAGACTTAGTGATTCCAAAAAGGTCCTTCAAAGGTTCCGAGAGGGGCTTTCCAGCATCTTCTCCTCCATCAGCAACCACAATCTCCTTCGAGGGTGTTCTGGATTTTAATCTGCAGGGTGTATTTTTCCCCGTTTCTTCTCCTGAACTACCCGAGGACGAGAGGGGTGAAGGGAAGGGAGTGGAGATCCTGCATCTCGTTGACATGAAGCTACTGCTCCTACTCTGGGACTGCCATGTGGACCCCGACTCAGTACCAAGCAGAGAATGAGAACTCAGGGTGGCCTGTAGTGTCTCCTCACTACTGCTGAAGTAAACCGGGGACTCAAAGGAGCAGTGAGACACGCTCCTGCTCCTCTCTTCGTTGTAAAGGGAGATGGCGGGGAGCAGCACTCTGATAATGGATGCTGCCACCCACACCACTATATTCTCCGCCATGCCATTAAGTTCTTCTGTTGTTATCTGTTTTAAAGCAATGGTACAAAAGTAACCACAGAGCACTAAAATGTTCAATATACAGTACACCTATCAATATAAGACCTACTTTTACTTACTTGTCAGGGTTCATTGTTTCCCATGTTAACATTTAGAAATTTGCAACCAAATTTTGAATGCCAGCACAGATGCAACTAATACAAATATACTGTTGTCTATACAGTATAGTAAAAATCTATTATAGATATACTGTTGTATGTATAGAAAAATATATACAGTACAGTATTTCTAATATATAAATGAAGCAAGAACAACAGAATACCAGTCTAACCAAAGAAATAGAATGGTCAGTATTGCATATTTTAAGTGGATCCCTTAATTTATAAATAATTAAATGTGCAGACCCCTGTTTCATTCCAGAGGAGGCAGTGTCAAAGGGTTCTTTTGGCATCGAGTCTATGGTAGAAAGTGAAGTCACCCCCTTGGAACCTGGACAGCTTAATATTCTCTGGCAAAGAGGCGCAGACCTTTGGCATAGTGGAATATCTCTGCTCTGGGGAGTGGCTATGTGGCTCTGACGCCAGGGCAGCCACAATCAAAACCTAGTGGGAGCTGAGCTGAACATGTCAGGGAAGGAACCACTAAGCAACAGCTAGGTGGACTAAATTTCAGGATTTACTGTACTGAAGGAACACATTAACATATTTCTTTACATTTCTTCTTTAGTTATGACACTGTGCATTTTAACCTCAAGGAGCTATCTGGAAAAATAAAATGCATCCATTACATTCAGACAAGCAGTGTACCTTACCTGTCCATATAAACTGTTCTCAATCACCTTTCTTTCACTAAAAAACATTATCATAAAAATTAATTAGTGTGACATTGCTACTACATGGACAAAATGCTAACTATATTTTGCAATCTTAAAAAATGGTGACTAATTAACAATATATAGGCATCTTTTCTAGTGGCAGAACAATTAATCTATTTTAAAGCACATTTCTGTGTAAAAAAGATGGCCTCCTAACCATGATTATGTTCGTACTTTTTCAATTTACCTACTGAATGTCTAAAACTTGCTTAGGTTTTTCACTTTAATATGAGAGGCTTATAAAATAAAAATCACCACAACAAAATAGCACATTGGAAATGATAAATCTTAAACTTCAAACTGCAACTGTTCCATAACACTTTAGCAAGTATGGTACAATTGTGTTCCTATGTGAAGCAAGATCACTGCTAATTTACATCATTGTGTTTTCAACAACAACTACTTGGTCAGGCGCAATGTATCTAACCAGTTTCATACTGGGTACTTCATAATTGACACATGACAAATACAGTTAAATTCAGAAAATAAATAGTAATTCTGCATTGAAATGTGCAGAAATATGTCATGTTTATGTTTGTACCCTGCAGACATTGTGTTAACTTCGTAGAGATTAGACCTTAGAGAATTTAGAGATTCTGTGAAACATGCCGTTTGACCAGAGGTGCCCAAACTTTTGCATACAACTGTATGTTGCTGCTGCATCATTCAGGACAAAGCCCAAAATGCGTTTTCAACACATTTCATGACTTAGTGTTACTTAGTTGTTACTGCCCTCTGGTGGTTGTTGATTGAAACATAACATCCATTCAAACACGACCAGACATTTCTCCCACTGTCAATACTTCAGCAAAACTTCACATTTTATACCGGTGCCACAACATATTGTTAGTTATTATGATAGAAATTTGTTTTAATATGACTAATATATTATTGTTGTAATGCAGTATGATCAGAGTTATACATAAGTACAATACAACAGTTTATTTTTGCGAAGGTTCAGTTAGTGTATTTTGACTGCTGCTCTAGTCATCGTCAATATCAATATTCAATGTCAATGTTCTAGTCATTACTACAAAGCCAGTTTATGGTAAACTATATCTAGGATTTGGAAAAAATGCACATGAGCTAACACAAAGATGTGCACATGTACTGTACTGTTAACAGACTGATTCACGCATTCGCAAAGAGAGAAAAAGCAATTTCACAAACTCAGCTGGAGAAGTGAGCTCAAAACAGAAAACAGTTGCTCTTTAAACATTTACATATCACCATACTAAAATGATTAAAATAAAAACTTTATGTACGCACTGATGCTTAACATACCACAACTGCAGAATGTAGGACTTACCCATCAGACAGCTGACTGATCAGAGGGACTTCATGAAACCATTTGGAATCAGTAGTCACCTCTTCAGTGGAGTCAGGTGAAATATGAACTGACCCAAGAGAAAAGAATTATTGTCGCATTAGAATTCTCATGACATGCATAAAAAAGTGATCAATCCAATTAACATCCAAAAAAGGCAGAAAACATGGATTTATTCATAGAAAAAATAGGATGCCGATTAGGATTTATTTCTCTGTTTACCCATATAATTTCAATCATTTTCACACCTTAGCTCACAACAATTTTACTGCACCAGACTGTGGCACAATGGCTGCCCAGAGATCCCCAGACTTAATTGGAACCTTCTTCAACCTTAACAGTAGATGTTACCAAGCTTTCAAAACCCAACACTTGTGCATTAATCATTTAATATTGATTAAATGACACAAAACAATTGACATGTTTTTATCTGAATAAGCTATACAAATAAAACTGAATTGAATTAAACGGATTTTTGGGATTATATGTTCCATTGTCTTTCACAATATCTTTCAGTATATCAGCACCCACTGAATTTCTCTGCAGCTGCATTGGAAAATTTGTCAAAACATAACTTTTTTCAAAACCTTTATTTTTTCTAGAAACAAATTAAAATACTGACCTTTGGTGATTTTAGAACTCTTCTCATTAGCAATGGTAACATCTCTATTCTCCTTGCTAATGATCTCAGTTGAAGCTGTGCCACAAAGAAAACATCATTTTAGTTGAACAGTCCTTTCAGATAGTTTAGATCAATAGATACTGTAAATGTTTTTATCACAAAATACAAAATATGGATTACAGAAATGTTGAATATAATGTATTTACATGTTGTGGCTGGAAATTAAACAATCTGAAGATAATGAAGGATTCCTTCTTAATGTATTATTTTATGATGCCTGCAACTTATTGCGTGTTTCCCTTTAAAAAGTTTTGATCTCAGTACATACATATTATTCTTTTCAAACAGCCATATGATTGAAAAGCTTTGGAATTTTGTAATTGTAGGTGTTTATTAAACAAATTCTACAGTTCTGTAATCAGTAGTAAACCTGAAGATGTTGTCAACCTGCATCATTCCTTCTGGCCAACAAACTAAAACACATTAAATTGTGAACTAAATCACAGTTGTACCACTGCAAATTATTGGATCTAGAAGCTTACCCTGTTTTCCAGACTGAAGTATTTCATTAAAATATTGCCTTTTAATACTGTCTTGCATTTCTCTCTCAAAATCCTTCCTTTCCTGTAAACTCTCATTTAGCTTTTGCTGCTGGAGAGCAACCTTCCTTTCATAGAGTTCAAATGCCTGGGAATGACAGAAAACCTTTCACAAGTGGCTATTCTTTAAAGAAAAAGGAAAGCTTCTCAACAAAAGATGAAAAGGTCCATCTCATTGTTGAACATCTTGTATTAAAAAGCACATGTTTTTCCATTACTCTAGTATTTAATGACAAATGAACTAGCTTGCAACCCAACATGTTGCTAGTAGAAAACTTCCCGTCCATAAGGTCACATTTTAATTTAGTATCAGACAGAAGCTGTTGGGCACCACCGAAATTCCAGCTCAAGTAAAAACTACAGGAGACTCCAATCTCATATCAATCTACAGCACCCTGAAGCTGGGAAGCTGGGTCTGGTCAGAGCTCAGAAGAAGAAAGGCTGGGTCCGACATTACTTGGATGAAAGACTCTGTGGGTAGTTCAGAACCTTGCAGGCTGGGTATAAGAGGCTGAAGCAGCAACATCTCTCCTCTAATGCTTAGGTAATGAAGAGGAGAGATCATCAACCACCCTCTTGGAGATACCCCTGAGGGATACGTTAGAACAGCCAATTATGCAAAGCAGCATGTCTCTGGGATGGTACTTGGAATTAAAACCCACTACACGCAGAATAAATGCCACACAGGCAGGTGCCCAAGGCTGGAGATAAACCATGGGCTTTGGAGATGCAGTGCTATAACCATGAATTGGAGGCACCAAACACTACCAGAATATGGTGCTTTGGCACCTCTGTAGCATATCTTGGCATGACCACCCTAGAGAAGATGCACAATATAAGAGGTGCCAACATACCACGCTCATTGTGGACACTGAGGATCCAAAAAGTATTAGTTTAGGTTATTAATTTCAACCTATAGGTGGTCATCTTGGAAATACAACAAAATATAGCTGCAAGCTCAGTGTCAAGTCCGGAATTTGCATAAAGAAAAGTACACCTTAAGAGGATGAATCCAAACATCCATTACTCCAGTACCTTTTTGTGCCTTCTAGCTCTGATCTCTTTCTTCTGCTGGGCCTGTCGCACCTCCCTCCGGGCATCTTCCTCTATCCTCATCTGAAAAGCTCTCTCTCTGATTTTCCACATCTGTAGAGCCGTCAGTGAAAAGGCAAAGCCGATGAGAAACAGCAGAAAGCTAGATTGTGTTAAGCACAAAACAGCTACGCTACCAGACTTTTATATTTATATATGTCACCTGCTTATAGGTGGTACATTAAATATTGAGGATTCTGTTAGATCATGTGGAGCTGAATCTCTCCCCTTTTTACAATCTAGCAAATGAGGCCTTTGGGTATTTGTCAGCATATTAGGAGCATTCAGCAGCTGAATGTGGTCTGGGAAGCCCAAAGACAAAATAACTGGGAAAATAACATACCATACAGTAATGTACAGTGAGAATGTGAAAAAAAAAACATGATTAAGAAACATGATTAAGCTGATGTAGAAAACCGATGAGGCTAAATACTGTATATAGATAATGCTGGTGATTTGAAAGCTGATAAATCAATGAAAGGGGTGAATAAACTATGTGTTTTAAAAGTGAGTTAAGCTACAGTGTGAAATGTAAGATTCATAAAAGCATATGAAAAGTGTCTGAAGTCTAAGTGTGACAATAAAGTAACATGATTTACTAAGGGTATCTACTCTGCAGAAATCTGTTCGGCTGGAAGAGGCATATACAGAATAAGGTGAGAGAATTTTTTTAATTAGCATTTTGCAACATTAATGCTTAATTACTTGTCAGAAAGACAACATCTTTTAAAATAGTTATGCTAGAGATCCTGTTTTCTTTTGCTTGCTCCCCAATCAAGCTGTATTTACAGAGGTGTCACAAGGTCACTTGCCAGAGTAGATATAAATGTCTCTAATCAGTTTAAGATGCAGAAGGAAACCAGCTATTAAAGATCTCCCATCCAGGTGATGACCAGGAGCAGCCCTTGGTCAAAATAAATCAAACTGTATTCTCATACCTCATCCTGTCCGGTGTACTGCAGACCTTTCATACGCTGTATTTCACCACTGCATATCTCCTCGGTTTTCGGAGCTCCTGCCTGGTGCCTTCATAAACAACAACAGCAAAGAAAGCTTAATCCACAAGGCAAGGTCAAAATGTCAGACAGCAGCAGAGGAATTTGTGAATGTGGTATTTCCGTAGAGCAAATGTTCATCTTTTGGAAAACTTTGACTCAGTCAAGACTTCCACTTGCTTGCACAATTAATTCACTTAAGGCAAACCTTTACTTACAGTTGTATTCTTGACATCCAATGTTTCCACATAACAGTAATATTTACAGCGAAACAAAAAAAAAAGTGATACAAATATAACAAATCAGGGAATCTAAAAGGCAGGAACTTGCTGTTAAAGAGTGAGGAGCTTCCGTATGTTATTACCTGTCTCTGTTAGCCATAATCTGGTCTGAAATATTCTTGGATCCTTCCTCCAGGAGCCATTCCCTCACATCGGTGAAGCTGATATCCCTGGGAATCTTGTTCTGCTCCTGGAGCTCCAAGAACTTCTTCACTATTGTTTTCTGAAAGCCAGCACAGCCTTTTACTAGAGCGCCACACTCCCTTCATTGCAGAGTTCTCCTAAGCACTATTATAGCCGAGTGTGCACTTCAAAACCAACACTGACTTTTTCCATTAGATTTTTCATTTGAACTCACACCGATAGAATGTGTTTGTATATGTATAAGAGTGAAGGCTGAGCTACTGTAGTTTGTTGATCTAAACATTTCGATTTAAGATGTACATCTTGGATACAGTGGTTAACCTTGTTATCTCGCAACACTGGGGCCAGGGGCTCTATTCTGGGCCTGAGGTGTTGTTATCTGTGTGGAGTTTGTATGGTCTCCCCATATTCACATGGGTTTTTCACGGTTTGCTCTGGTTTGCTCCCACAGTCCAAAGCCATACTATACTGGTAGAAAAAAAGGTTTCTAGGAAAATTGGTTCTAGTGTGAATTTGTGTCTGTGTGTGCCGTGCAATGGACTAAATTCTGGTCAAGGGTGTATATCGCCTTAAGCCCGTTGCTTTCTGGGATAGGCCCCGGCTCCCTGCAGCCCTTAGATGAGGCAGTTAGATTAGATGACGTGGATGGAAAGGGATGGATGGAAGTTCAAGTCGTTTTTCAGCCTTGTCTGGCAAAGAAGACTTATAAATTCTGTTTTGGACTACACACAAAAGCTGCCTGTATTAACGTGTTTGGAAAAATATGTTTGTTTGCACTGAAAATGGATTAAACTCTACAGAGCAGTACAGATAAGCACTGAATGCTCCGATTGGGGTGGTACAATTAGTGGTTTACCACAAAGAAAGACATCCAGATATATTGCCCAGCCTCAATGAATAAAAAAAACTCTCTTTTTTTTAACTCTGTTATCTTGAACAGAGACGACTACAAGGAGACCTGTTTCAAATATTCAAAATCCTCACAGACAAGTCTGCTTGTTGAACGCTGACTTCTTTCAAGAAACAGCTGGATGAGACTCACAGACCAATTAGCAAGTAATTACCAAACAGGCTAAGGAGCTTCCTCTCATTCGTAACTATTCTTATGATATGAAACCCATATCCTGCATGCAGAAAGGACTATATGGGCTATAAACAACACAAAGTAGCATGAAAAGATGTACAGTATGGTTGAACTAACAAGAAGAAGCTAAAATAGGCTAGAGCAGTGACAAACATAAGCAACAACATCATCAGCGTCAAAACACTAAAACAGAAATGAGCTTTATAGCAATTAGAGAAGAAACTGAAAGAAAAAACTGAAATTGATCCTTAGAATACAAACACAGTCAAGGTAGAGACCTCCTTGAAGAAGACATGATGACAGCAATATATTCAAAGGTGCATAATGGAGAGATCTTATGGAAGCCTTCATCCAGAAACGTTACTGATTGAGGGCTGGATAAAGGCAGAAGTCTATGATGAAGAGTCAGAATCAGATGGATGGTTGTTTAAAAACATCACACTTACCTGTTTAGTCGCATAATTTTTGTCATACTGCAACTTCACATTGCTTAGGTAGTTATGATATTGATTGTATTCTTTCAAAGAGCAGAGGACCTGAAAACAGACAAAACATGTTTCAAGTACTGTCTAGGAGGTTAAAGAAAATGTTTTTATTTTTATTTTACAAATCTAGAGCACAGTCAAGTACTTATTGAGCATAAGGACTTTAGCACAAACCATAGGCCTGCTTTGATTACATCTATTATTACATGCTTTGATTACAACCATAGGCCTGCACACCGAATACATCTATGCTGTAGTGCAGACATGAGTTAAATCACACTACTGGAAACTATTACAGCTAAATGAGCTAGAACCTGGTCTATGTTTTTTTTTTTGACAACACCTCACTCCTTCACCATACCAAAAAAGCCTCATTCTTTGCACAAACTCCAAACAGCCTTACTTTTTTCTGCTCATTGATTAAGCCTCTGTTCTGCAGAGACTCCTGCATGCCCTTGCGATGGTAATAGGTGCGCAGGTGGGGGTCATGGAGGCTGTTGTACTTCGAATCCAAAAGGAAACCGCGGGGATCAGTCAGAGTGAAGTCAGGAGATGGCTGGTGCAGCTGAAATAGAAGGTAAGTATTTTATTAAAACATGATATGTATAGGTAAACACAGATATGTATCCCCCTATGTTTCTGAACATAAAAATGAGAATGTTTTTTTTCTCCCCCCTCTGAAGGCTGTCGCCAGTTTCTTGGAAGACTACTCCAGAATCACTGTTACCATTTTTCCTACGTTCTTCAACATCAAATTCCAATTTCTCAGTCATTGTAGCCAACTAAAAATGACTGAATTTCAAAAAGACAATAAGCACAATAAGCTTTAAGGCATACAGTACAGCTGAATTTCAATAATGTGATCAATATACTGCGTCTAGAAAAATATATAACCTTACTTCTGATGTTATATGCACAAAGATGCCAAGGGAGGACAGCTTGCTTACAGTTTAATCATTACAGCAACCACATTATACTAACACACACAGAAATGTGTTAATGTGTCCCAGGTATCATTTCATATTATAACATTTTACATGTTGGTTTACCCCTAAAAAGAAAGAAAACCATGAATAAACATGTCATTTTTTACAATTTAAATGTTTAGAATTAAATGAGAATAAATGTATTCATGCTTTTCATTTTAGGTTACACTTACTTTCTCCGAAAGAGCAGTCCTGCAAAATTGAGGTTTAGACCCTGGGATTAACGGCAGTTTAGTGCCGACGGGTCTCTCCAACAGCTGCTGCTCTCCCCGCAGTGCATACAGCATGGTGTAGCAGCCCTGAAACACAGAACATAGCTATCGTACTTCACAGAACCACAGCCAAAACGCCAGAAAAAACAAGCAGAGCTGATGGCAGAAATTATTTCATCTGTCACAGAGTGAAATAAAATGGCTGTGGGGGCAACAGCAGGTATCAAGGACAATGTTGACTTGAAGTTTGCATAGAATGACCAGTGACTTCGATGAGGGTGGTAATATGTGTCTTTCTTTGTTCTGGGGCTTCCTAATGATCAAAGATGCTTGTTAATTACCACACAGTTCAGAGAAGACACATGGAATGTCAAAACTGGCCTAGCTGAGCCTCAGACTGAGGAGGTGGGTCTAGAACATAACAATTCTAGAAAATCTAGAATGTTCTAGAGCAATGTTACACTTGGCCATCTGTATATAGCCATTTGATCAATGAGCCCCAAGAAGTTAGCTCTGCTTACACCCAAAACTATCAACCCCCACCTCCCCCAAGAAAGGTAGGGAGGCTTTAATAACCCCAGTGACAGAGCACACAGAAACAGAAGAAACAGGAATAACCAATTTGTACCACAGCACCCAGGAGAGGGTTTGGACACCAGGGACTCTCTACAGTGAGCAAGGGAGGAAGGCTTTAGCATTGTCTTCCTCCCCTCTCCACTCAAAAAATTGACTCAGAGACAAATGGGGGGGGCATATTAAAAACCAGACTCAGCCAGGACTGAGGAGGATCCCTAAGACTACACAGAGTGTCTTTGCTATGACAGAAGCAGGCACACCAGGTCTCCAACTGGGACTGGGTTTGGGAGAATATTTGCAGCTGGACTTTTCCTTTGGAACTCTGGTTTTGGTAACTGGGCTCAAATGGGGCTCTTGAGCTGGTCTGCAATGTGTTCTGTGAGTAAGTAAGTACCTCTAGTGGATAAGTTGTCATATGTGTTCTGTGGATTAGGCTATAATAGATACTGGAATTGCAAAGTACTGTAATAAAAATGGAAATTATGTAGGATGACTGTCTTGTCTGGTCTGTGGATGCACTGGTGGTTCTGGAAGATAAAAAGAACTTGTTGCTGGGGGAAAAGGTCTTTAGAATTGCTAGGTGGTATAATCAGCTACAAAACTACCTTTTAAAAGCAGTCCCTGCATTTAAGGGTCACGGTTCCTGACATATCTTTTTATAGATAACTAAGAAGAGTTACCCTAGGGTGTTTAGAGGGCTAAATCAGTTCATAACATTCTTTTTTTTTTCTTCTGCACAAACGAGTTGATTCTCTGCATCTGGGCTAAGGATCTAAGTCTGTTTAGAGGTTTAGATTAGGAAGGCATATTCTCACGCAAGACATTTTAAGACAACAAAAGAAAAGTACAGTACGTATATTCCCATAAAATACAGAAAGGGTTAACAATAAATTATTATACCACGATTTCAGAAATAGAACACATAGCTGGAATTTTAAAATCACGTTCCATTTATTTTACCTTCTAGAGCTTTTAAAACAGTATTAGAAATATTACTACGTTTTTACTGTTTTACTAAACCTTACATTTTAAAGCTAAACTAATGCTGATTTTTTTTTACAATTCACTACCTAAAAGTTGAAATATATAAACGTATGGATAGTACACTCACAGCTCCAGATCCCGGTTTCTTTCTCTCCATTTTTATCCCTGATCTCGTTCCATTAATCCATTAATCAATTAATCTATTTTGAGAAAACAATTCCGTCGTGTTCGTGAGCGTTTCAACTTTATTTTGTATAATACGGACTTGAGCATAAACCACCGTATAACCAAAATGTTGTCTATTATTACGTCAGATCTGCAAAGCAGTTGCCTTATCTGACGTATCCAGCGTGTACAAGTTAAGTAAAGACGTCATTAAAAGCTGCCGCAGGGAAGCTACAGTATTCGTCCCTGTACGGACTTGTTTTTTATATATATATATTTATAATTAGGTTTTCATTAGAAAATCCAGACAAAAGGGCGATGTCCGATTTAATGTTTAATTTGAATGTCGCCATTCTAACTCAAAGCCTTCACGGTATCAAACCTGTGTGGTCGCACGTCCCAAACAGTCTGGCTCTGCCAGTGGAGCCTGGAGACCCCAAAAATATAACACACGTTTTGCCTTTTAATAAATTACACCTCTAATAATATTATTATTATTATTAATAATAATAATAATAATAATAATAATACAAAGTAATAAACACCTTGTTTGAAAAGCGCGGACTGATTAGTAATTTGTACAGAGCAACATAACAAGACAGTGGCCACAGTACATACGGAAATCTCCAACTATACTATATTTAAAAACTGTATCTTTTTTCTGTATATCAAGACCTAGTTTTCAGTGACTACCGCGATACGCCCTTCAATTCCTTACTTTGTTATAGAAAGCAAGTGGCGCTGCTGAAGAAAATATCCTAAAAATAACTACTTTTTGTAGTGTCCGTAATGTGACGAGGGGTCCGGTTCACCTTCAGACTTAATTTCTTATATTAGTATATTGTATATACAGTAGGTTTTACAGTCTGATAAAACCCTTTTTTTCGAAGCGTTTTATAACGCTACTCTTGCACTCTGCTGTCTCCTCGTTCCTTTCAGTCGGGCTTCACCGGTGAAATAAGGATGAAAACATCCTCTCTCTGCCCAGTCTTGCTTTTTGGCGGTTGATGTGTCTTTTCTAGATATGTCTAAAACGGCACCTAATCTGCAGGAAGAAGCTGTTAAATTGGTAAACTGGTATCTGTAGCTGGGTAGCTGCAGAAAGGGATTGAAAACGCACCGACAGAAACTTTTTAAAAACAAATCTGGGCGCGACGGTAGGATGACGTCACAACGGAACGGCCATTTCACGAGGTTCCTAACTCCTCAGCCTCGAGATGTGTTCTGGTTGTTTTCGGTTCGGCTGAAGGTATTTGTACCGTAGCAATGCCGTGCTTTAAATTTCATACTTGGTTATTTAAGATCCCTGTTTATAAGAACAGGTGTGTTAACCCCTCTGTATTCTGGCTAGATTTCACTCTGGAATTCTTAATCTGGCCTTCCTAAAGTTTTTCCTTAAAACAATTGGTGAAGAAATTTCTCACTTTTCAACCACTTTTCATCTGTAGCTCTGTAGATCTGGGATGGAAAAGAAGTGTAGAAATGCAATTTTAATTATGGTCAATTATGGCATTGCAGCCATTTATAGTTATACAGGTCTTGTCCTCAATATTCTCAGTCACAGCATGACACATGGAATATTATCCATCCATTGTCTAATCACTTGATCCAATTCAATGCTGTGGAGAAGGGCTCTGCAATTACCAGAGGTCAGTTTCTTCATTTCTGTTGCAGTGTGAGAGCAAAGAAAATTACAGTCATCAACAATTATACTGCTTATCTGTTAAGTTGCAAGAGGATTATCCTTTCTTTTGGACAGAATATGCATTCGGATTTGTGACCAAGATTACATAATACAAATGCCAAAGCTTGGAACGTCTGAAAAAGACTCAGTGGATGACAGAGGGATCAAATTAGCTAACTGAATGTGTGTTCACTGATTGATCTGCAGAGTCGCGCCGTCAGGCTGGGTGCAATAAGATGTGGATACAGTCCTTCAAATTCACACCCCTAGTAAAAAAAAAGAGCATACAATCCATTTTATCCAGCAGCCATATCACTCTACAACTCACAACTGGCAACCTACTGAAGCTAAGCAGGGACACTATATTGTAAACAGGCGCCATCCTTCGGATGAAACGTAAAACTGAGGTCCTGACTCTCTGTGGTCATTAAAAATCCCAGGGCATTTCTCGAAAAGAGTAGGGGTGTAACCCCGGTGTCCTGGCCAAATTTCCCATTGGCCCTTACCAATCATGGCCTCCTAATAACCCCCATCTATGAATTGGCTTCATTACTCTGCTCTCCTCCCCACTGATAGCTGGTGTGTGGTGAGTGTTCTGGCGCACTATGGCTGCTGTCGCATCATCCAGGTGGGGCTGCACATTGGTGGTGCTGGAGGGGAGTCCCCATTACCTGTAAAGCGCTTTGAGTGGAGTGTCCAGAAGAGCGCTATATAAGTGTAAGCAATTATTATTATTATTATTTTAATACCCTGAATGTATGAAATGAGCACATGCTTGTTTTTAGCCTAGTCTTACTGACAATCACATTGCTGGTCTGATCACCTGCAGGATACGAGAACTCCGTTTCTATAATATTTTGTCTTTGAAGAACTGGCATCTGATTCATTTCCAGTAGTCTCTCTCATTACTTGACTGTCTGTTGGGAACTGTTAGTCCTGCTTGTGTTTATTCTGCAGTCTGGTGAACAACAGGTCGTGAAATTAAGATCTATTTGATTAATTGTCTTTTATCCACCCTTTATCAGAAGGCTACTTATTCCTGTTTAAGGGTTTGCTGACCAGGAGTCTATCCCAGAATCCCAGAGGTGTAACTCGGCATTAGTAGTATACTTGTCCCCTTGTAGGGTACATACACAAACACACAGGGCGATGTAGACATTCCAGTGAACCGAACAAGCATGTGTTGAAGATGGAAGATGGAGGGAATCACCCAAAGGAAGATTATGTGAAAGCAGGGAGAAGACACAAACCCCCTACATAAGGTGCACACGTCTGGAATCAAATTCAATGACCCCCAAACACGTTCACCAATTTTATTTCTAAAAAGATAACTTTCTGCATTATGATAAATGATGAATGCACCCTCGTGTTTATTAAAATTTAATTCTAAATGATTTTAAAAAATTGTGTTATTTTTATGTAAGAACTATTTCAATCAAACGCACTAGAAAAAGAAAAACAATATTTTAGGAAATGCAAGATGGTTGAAAAGCCTGGAATGCAAGTGTAATCCTCACTTAAGGGGAGCCGGGATTTAGAACTGGCTATAGTTGCTCACGGACGTCGCGTTGTCTTTATGAACTACAACTCCCATAACGCACTGCTCAAGTTTACGTCACAGTCCCTATTCTGCCTGGCTGTGGTGACCTCTAGCGGGGCCCTCTCAGTTCTGGCAGCTTTACCGTTGATCGTGTGCACTCACCGGCGCGCGCAAGAGGAACTCACACACGGCTCCCTTTTTTAAAGTTTATTTTCTAAAAAAATAGAAAAAAACACGGGAGGGTTTCCAGAGATATGTACAAGTCAGGTTTACAGCAGGCTGGAAGCGAGAGTCAGACTCCTACCCTCATACATGTTGTTTTCCCCTGTTTAAGACGTTTACTATAACACCATTTAAACGCGACACAACATAACAACTCAACTCACTAAGAACTTAACTCACAACACACAGACAGTTTTCATCTAGCGACTTCACACAGTTAGCTAACGAAGTTCAATTTCGTCTCTGATAACCCGCAGAGCCCGAATACACTTTTGATACTCCTAAAACAAATATAAACGCGTAAACCTTAAACCGAAACTATGACATCAGTAAACATAAATTTACAGACCTTTTAAAAAAGCCTTATTACTTCAGATCTTACCTAAAAGATTAGAAAGAGCCATGGGAGAGTTTCCAGAGATACGTACAAGTCAGGCGTACAGCAGGCTGGTAGCGAGGGTCTACCAGCCTGCACGAGGCGCTGTTCCCGATTCCCGGGCCCAGCTGCTCATCACCTGGTTGCACAAGCTTTGACTTTTCATTTTCATTACTATATTTTCACGTTGTGTTTTTCATACCACTACCGAAAAAAAAACATATTTTAGAGGAAGATGTCAGCTTGATTAAAAAAATATTACTCCTTAAGCCTAGTTCCTTACTGTGCTAATTCTGCCACCTACTGGACAAGGTAATAAATAAAACAAGGAGAAAATCATAGAATATAACACCCACATTACAGGCCAGCCAAGTAAAGGGTGTAAGATGACCAGGGGAAGGGTCATTCATAACAGGTATTTTCGGAATAACCTACTTAAAATACTAGATATGGACCTAAGCAAAATGGCTGCCAAAAAGAACCAGCTGACCCGTATATGGAAAGGGTCTACCCTGAGAAACAATGAGACACAGCTGAGCCGCATCAGGAACCGAAATATAAGTGGCCCGGAGGCAGTGGACAGGGCGGAAACCGATCAGGTGAGAGCGGAGAGCGGAGAGCGGAGAGCGGAGAGCGGAGAGCGGAGAGCGGTTTATGTTAAAGATCGGACTAAGGAATAACGGACTACTGAAAGGAGAAAAGGTTTATGGTTTTTGGATTGCGGATAGTGGATAAGGATACATCGCGGATTGGCTTTATTACGGATTTTTGTAACTCGGATCGGAACAGGATTAAGAGAGCGGATTACGGACTGGATTTGGAAGATAATTGGAGGAAGAAACGCCACGAAACTCAGGAAAGAAAAGTGTGGTGTGAGTACTTCTCTCATTTACATAACCTTTCCCCCGGAGGCACCACAAGGGATATCTGAAGGACTGGAAAGAAGTGCACTGATTGTCACATTATCTAAGGTTGTCTTTTAAAATGTACTTGTATTCCATTAACAGCATCTATTGCATTGCCTGAGAAAATCAGAAATTACTGTATGTAATCTGTTCGAATTGGGTTTCTATGAAAAAGACTTGTGAAGAAACCCAGCTGGGACTCAAAACCCTTGGTATCTTGTCAGAAGAAGAGAATGCAATGTGCCCCAAGCAGTATGATTTTCAAAACACAGAGAGAGGTAAGAAGGGAAAGCAAATGAAAGAAAAGTCCAGAATAGGCTGTAGGCTGTAGAAAAAATGAGAACAGAATATGACATATTCCAAGGAGAAGTCGAAACAAAATAAGACCTTAAAAAGAAATCAGCCTATCACTGTTTGCTGGGAGAATGGATGAATCCTGTCTAATGCTCAGCTGACACCCTGTTAAAAGCAATAAAAGACAATGTTAGTCCTCCGTGGTTAACCTACATTTATGCTGTTGCTTTAAAACAATAACAATGGAAGAACTGAATGACATGGTGGAGAATATAGTGGCGTGGGTGGCAGTGTCCATTATCAGAGTGCTGCTCCCAGCCATCTCCCTGTACAATGAAAAGAGGAGCCGGAGAAGAGTCTCTTAATCACCTGCTGCAGATCTAATAACCTTGCCTCTGAATTGTGGATGGTGTTCTTGAATGTGTCAACTCTCCCTTGTCAGCAAATACGAAAGAATTCCCACCCCAAAGACTGTGCGTCTTAATCAATCTGCAAACTCAGAGACTGACCGTGAGATTTTACAGGTTGTCTCTAAAAGCTTGAACCACTTTCACTGTATGTATTGAGTCAGTGTCAGTCTACGGTCTCCATATTAAATGAGATGTAAAGTCTCAAATTGCACTTAATGAGCATGTTTTCTTTAGTGTTTCAATGAGACTTTTGGGCAGCAGAATGTACTGTATGTGGTGTTTTTTGCAATGGAATGCACAGCAGCACTGTTTCAGAAGGATATACAGTACAAAAGGTAAAATGTAATATTGTGGTAAAATAGTTGATAGCTGAATGGATATGATTTAAAATTACAGTGGTTTCCAGTAGTAAAATTAGTGTTAAAAGGAAAGAATTCTCTAAAGGTTATGAAGGTTTTAATCCATCCATTTTCTAACTGCTTTATCCAACACAGGGGAGCCAGAAGCAGGATTCACTCACACCAGGGACAATTTTCACAAAAGCCAATTAGCTGAAGACAACCCAAGCAAACACATGTAGAACATGCAAACCCCAGGTCTGAGGACGAACTCATGGCCCCAGTGCTCTGAGCCATACACATACCAATAGAAAGTCTTATACTACTGTTTGTGCAACAGTACATGAGTATAGTTATTAATTTATTTAGATACGTGAATCCATATTATATTCCCTATTAATCAAATTCTGAAAGTATGCTTTTGTTTACTCCGATAGCGAGCGTATTCGCAGAAAAGGTTAAAATATCACTTTTCTCACAAAGTATATAAACAATATGGTCAGAAGGAGCACGTAAAAACGTTTCCGAAATAACCACATGTGAGACTTTGCTTAAAATGTTTAGGGAGAAATGGAATACTGGTGTGTATTTTTTCTTTAAACTACCAATACCAGCAA
Source organism: Atractosteus spatula (assembly GCF_055471065.1). NCBI lineage: Eukaryota > Metazoa > Chordata > Actinopteri > Semionotiformes > Lepisosteidae > Atractosteus > Atractosteus spatula. The sequence continues at coordinate 28,077,836 of NC_142716.1, forward strand.
TATACACTTTACTTAATGTTTATGTTACTAAATTAATATCGTTTATGACCTATAACCAGATGCATTATGCTCCTATTTTTTTTATGCTCAGCTACTAAAATTTCCCTTTAGTGGTAAAATTCCATGTAAATATTCAATACTAAGCGGATTAAAACGTGCACAGTAAAGAGATGAAATGATTCAATCTTTTCACTACCGACCAATGCCCCACGAGTGCCCCTGTCGGTCATTTTGGCCAGCCAATCACGTACCGCGGTACGGCGCGGGGGCTTGTGCATAGTTGCGTGCGGTATGGGGTTTGTACCGCGAACTTTGAATGGCTGCATCTGTATTCAATTAGTTTTTCATTTTGAAATGTAAAATTGTTACTTTGAAATTAAGACTATGTCTCCGATTGATTTATTCTGATTTTCCAGCCTCACGATGACCCACTTTAATGGCATTAACACTTCTTTGGTCCTCATGTTGAGAGACAGCAGGAACAGACTCGATGCAAATGCTACATCTAGAACCAGCTCTAGACCTTTTGTTAGCTCTCTTGCGCATGAACTAATGATGCAAATACACACAGCTGGCCAAGAAACAGAGCAGCCAAATGTCCAAATACTTTTGGTCCCCTAAAATGGGAGGACTATGTATAAAAAGGGCTGTGATTCCTATATGGTTCACCCAATATAGACGTAAATATCCTCGAATTAAAGCTGACATCCTGCACTTTAACCTCATATCCATTGTTTCATTTCAAACCCAATGTGCTGGAGTACAGAGCCAAAACAAGAAAAATTGTCACTGTCCAAATACTTACGGACTGTATTATATATAAAATAAATGTACAGTGAGTTATCTAAATTAAGCAGGTAGATAACTGTGTGAATAAAAGATGACTTAGTTCTATTGGTCTAGAATCTGGGCCATCTAAATCAACATCCAGATGGAAGGAAGTGAAATTCACTGTTCAAGGGGTGGTCATGACAATCAATGATTATATTGGCCTTTAGCGCTATTTGCTTGATGTAGTTGTCTGAAAGCTGTAGTTGTACACCAATAATTTTGTTAGCTAGCTTCACAATCCTGCTCAGTTTGGTTTTATTACACCTGTATGAATGAATGTTAAGACGGATTCAAAGAAAGTTCTAAAGAACAAAGTCATTGTTGTAGTACATGCATTAAAAGAGCAGATTTTTCTTAGGAGGAACTATCACTGTTGTTTCTTTTTACATATGGAATCTGTGTTTTCCTCAAAGGTTAGTTTGTAATTAACAACAGTGCCAAGATATTTGTAACTGTTGACAACTTCAATTTCTTGCTCTTCAATAACTGTTGGTTTTGCAGCTGGTGGTTGCTTTCTCTAATCAATGATCATGTCTTTGGTTTTTGACACACTATGCTGAAGGAAGGAGCTGTTACACCAATCAACAAAATAACCCACGACAGGCCAATGATCAGTGTCTGTGTCTTGGAGGAGACTGAAATTGACAAGTCATCAGCAAACCTAATGATGTGCCTGTCCACTAAAGGGCTTCTACAGCTGTCTGTATACAGAATGTTCAGGATAGGGGACAGCACACAGCCCTGAGGAGACCCCGTGGAAGAACAAAGCTGCCCTGATACAAGACCACTTACCCTCACTCTTTGTGATCTGTTGGTCAAAAGTCTAAGATCCAGACTACAGTATTAAAGTCCAGATTAAAATTTGAGAGTAATCGCTCCACTAACAAGCATGGTTGAATGGTGCTAAAGGCTGATCCGAAATCTGCTGTATAAATCAATCTCTGGCATGTGTCTTGGGACCTTTCAGATGTGAATTAATTAATAAGAGATTCAGTAATGTTAGGGTAGCATCTTTGACCAGCAGGTGCTCTAAGTGGTGGGGAACATGCCTTTTAACAATTTACTCAAATCATTTTATAACTAAAAAGGACAATGCCACTGCTCTGAAATCATTTAATCTTGGGGCATTTGTGTTTTGCAAGTGGCATGACTGTTACCTGTTTCCCCAATTCTGGGTAATTTCTGCTGATTCATACACATATTGAAAACATAATGAAATACAGTACAGAACTGCTCAGCACATAACCTCAGTACCTCAAGTTCAAGTTCAAGTTTATTGTCATTATACTCATATACAGGTATATGGTATAACGAAATGCTATTTAGCTAGCTCTCAGACATAAGTAGTACAAAGAAAAAACAACAACAACAACAACAACAATACAATTGTATAACAAAAGAAAGACAGAGACAACAGGCAGTGTGCAAAAAAACAACAACAGGCAATGTGCAAAACAGCAAAAAGGTAGCCGGTTATGTGCAAAAACATGCATCAACAGAATGAAATAAAGGGATAGAAATTATGGGGAGTGAGCTTTTGAGATGTATGGTAGAGATAGATTTTCAATGTGTGTTTGTGGTTTTTGGTAAGAAAGAAAGAAGGCACTGTGAGGTTCAGATCATGGGTGAGAGGTGAGGTGAGAGTGAGAGAGGCTGGGAGTTTAATAGTTTGATAGTGCGGGAGTAAAAACTGTCTCTGTCTGGTAGTCCGGGCCCGAATGCTCCAGTACCGTTTTCCAGATGGTAGCAGATCATAAAGTCTGTAGCTGGGGTGTGTGGGGTCTTTGATGATGCTTAGAGCTTTCCTCAAGCACGGTCTCTCATAAATGTCCTGTATAGATGGGAGGGCAGCCCCAGTGATGGACTGGGCAGTTCTCACCACCCGCTGTAGGGCTTTGCGGTCAGCAGCACTGCAGTTGCCATACCACACTGTGATGCAGCCTGTCAGTGTGCTTTCTGTAGTGCATCTGTAAAAGTTAGTGAGGATCTGGGGACATATCTTAGCTTTCTTCAACCGTCTTAGGAAGTACAGGCGCTGTTGCGCTTTCTTGATCAGGCAGGTGGCATTGAGAGACCATGTGAGGTCCTCGGTGATATGGACGCCAAGGAATTTCAAGTTACTGACCCTTTCCACTTCAGTCCCATTGATGTGGATAGGGGCATGTCCGGTTTGCAGTTTCCTGAAATCAACGATCAGCTCCTTGGTTTTGCTGACGTTGAGGGTGAGGTTGTTGTCATCACACCACGTTGTAAGGAGATTGACCTCCTCCCTGTAGGCCCTCTCATCATTGTCTGTGATCAGACCTACAACTGTGGCGTCATCGGCAAACTTGATGATGGAGTTGGTGTTGTGTTTGGCCTTACAGTCGTGGGTGTAGAGGGAGTAGAGCAATGGACTAAGCACACACCCCTGGGGGACCCCAGTGTTCAGAGTTAGTGTGCCGGAGGTGTGGTTTCCAAGCCTGACAGCCTGAGGTCTGCCTGTCAGAAAGTCCCGAATCCAGTTGGAGAGGGTGGTGTTGAGACCCAGTGCACTGAGTTTCTTGACTAGTTTCTCTGGGATGATAGTGTAAAAAGCTGAACTGAAGTCGATGAATAGTAGTCTTGTGTATGAGTTCTTTTTGTCCAGATGGGATAGGGCACCTGCTCACTGAGGTTATGAGGTCTGAGACTTTTCCTGACTTTTCTTGAAAATGTCTCGTTGAGTATCACCTTGAGTTACATTGAGTATCAAATTCAACCTTGGTGTTGGCAGCGAGCTTCTCTTTAATATTAAAGCAATGTTTGTCAAATGTATGTTAAAAATGCAAGAGGCAGAACAGACAAATCTTAACAGCATAGAACTTAAAAGTCACCACTACATTTGTTTCACATTATATGCATTAAAAGATGCTACCATGGGACATGTAAAAGTCAAACTGAAGAGACAATGGCAATAAAGCTCTAGCAAGTAAACATACAGTATAGTAATTACCTTCTGGAGAAGGATCAAGTCACCTTTGATAAGAGTATCTCCTAAGCTTCAAATTACAGTATTCTGGAGAAGTTATAATACAGAGAACTTCATAACAATATCAGCTCTAATATCCATATGGCTGTCACTTAATCTTTTCTTGCTCTGCATTAATTAATTACTATTACTGCAATTATTACTTGATAAATAATGTCTTTGTTAGTGCTTTTCATCCAAGAGATCCCAAAATGGTTTACATACAGAAAGGGCTGCTCTTCATCTGCCACCTAGGTCCCCCCTAGGTTTTAAAATAAAATAAAGGTTTTATTTACTTATAGGAATGTTACTTAGAAACGTGGACGTTTCTTTTTCCACGGTGGGTCTAATGTGAGACATATTTGGTTTAACATGTTCAGTGTTCAGTGTGTGGTAGTTTGTTTGGTGCGAGTGAAGTCTTATTTAATCTCTGACCCAGGGAAAAGTGTGGTGTGGACGGCTGAGGACAGAATGCAGGCTCGCGCTGTGTCCGTTATTTTGATTCTTTGTCTTCTTCTTGCTTGATCGGCTAGTTTACTTTTTTTGTTTTACCAATAAAGTTTGATAATCGGCCAGTAAAAGCTCTGTTGTCCTTCACCTGAATGCCCGAAACATTTTACCGAACCCAGGATTTTACATATTTGGTGGCAGCGGCGGGTTTATTTTATTTGTGTGTGTGTGTGGTCTTCACGGACAAAAACTTCAGCACCGTGCCTTGCCGTTTGGACATTTCTTTTGGATGATTCGCTGTTCGCAAAAGGACTACACGTGAGTTTACTACACTGCTTTGGCATTTCATGGATTCAGTAGGATGAGCATCATTATCTGACTGAGTATTTTAATGACTTTAGGATATATGTTTTTATCAATATTACCTTGAAACGAAACATACTGCAATTCGTTACTTGTTCGCCTCAAGTAAAATCTTCAAGTTAAGAACTTTTAACTTTAATACTGCCATCTCCGATCACATTTTGGATATTTTTTTTTGGCTTTGTGTTATTCTGTACTTTGCATACGGATTTGTTGGGGTTTTTTTTTTTCGTCCGGCCAAAATCACTATAATATTTCTGAAGATTATTGGAGTGAATCCGTTAGGAGAAAGTCACAGTTTTGAAACTGAGGATGTCTACAGACATGTCTGACGATGACACATTCACTGCTGTGGTGCACTTCAAAGCCGTTTTGCCGGCGGATTTCACTGGTGAAGGAACCGAAAGTTTTTCACAGTGGGTTAGACGTTTTCAAGTGTGCTGTGAGACTTCAGGTATGGATAAAACACAAATAGCTAAAATTCTTCCATCGAGATTGGCGGGTGCTGCATTTAGTTATTGGGACAGTCTCCCAGATACAGTGAAATGTGATTATGATAACACTTGCAAGCACATGCAATCCGTTTTCGGACAAAAACAGGAACTCAGGACATTTCAAACATATCTGAATGCACGGCCGCGTCAGCCTAATGAACCTTTGGAGGTGTATGCAGCAGAGTTGCGTCGCCTTGTACTGCAAGCTTTCCCAGATTATGGGCAAACTGCCATTACATGAGAAATCCTGAGGCGTTTCATTGCTGGACTTGACCTTGAGTTACAAGCAAAATTGTACTCAAGTTTGGCGTTACCACTCTTGATGAAGCTCTTAAGGTAGCTGGCCAGTGTGAGAGAGCGTGTTCCACATTCCATGGCATCTTCCCAGCAGCAGTGTCAATGACTACTCCACCGCCTGCTCTCTCCACCCCAGTCCATAGCTTGACTAATACCAGTGTTGACAAGCTAGCAGCCCAGCTAGACAAACTTACACTTCAAGTGGACAGATTGCAGTCAGCTGTAACATCACTGACTCGCACCCAGGCATGTACCCATTCTCATTCCCCGGAGGTCCAGTCTTCATCTGCTGCACGTAGGAGACCACAGTCCCCAGACCACAGCAGAGGCAGATCTCCTTCACGCAGCTGCATCAGTCAAAGCCGACCTTTTCGCAAGCCCCAGTCCTGGTGCCAGGTCATACCAACAACACCACGGTTATCATGAGCCTTTACACTGGGACCGGCAGGTGTCAGGCCATCATCAGACACATGAAGCTTGGGACACGTTGCTGAGATCCATTCAGTTTGCCTACAATACAAGTGTACATGCTAGCACTGGGTATACACCATTCTATCTGGTGCATGGTCGTGAGGCTCGGTTGCCAGTTCATCTATTATTTTTGCCTAAGGCTGAACTATCATCTGCATCTCCAGGAACACCAGCTGAATATGCTGCATTTGTTTGTCGTAAACTCCAGCATGCTTATCAGTCCAGCCAGGAACATTGTGAAGCTGCACATCTACAACAAAAGACCCAGTATGACAAAAAAGTAAAGTACTCACCTTACCACAAGGGAGACTTAGTTTGGTTGAACGATCCAGCTCATTTACGGTGTAAACTGGCGCCACGTTGGAAAGGGCCATACTGTATCATACAGTTAATACGTCCTGCTGATGGAGATGGGGTGCTGTATGTCATTAGACAGAAAGACTCCCCTGATGGACCTACCCAAGTTGTTCATCACAACCGTCTGAAAGCTTATTTGACACCTGGTTTTCCACAGACAGAATGTCTCCCTCCAACTGCACCTGTCGAGCTTCAGCAGACTCAAAGGGTGCAACCCCAGGACAACCCAGATGTACAGGTACCTAGTGCTACCCCTGAGTTGCTTTCTATCATTTTCTCTGGTGTGAAGCAGTGCCACCATCCTGCCAGACATACAATTAATGAACAGTCAACTGCACAATGCGTCCAACACCTGAGGCTGAAGACTCAGCTGTTGAAAAGTAGAGCTTTGAGAGCTCTTTAACCAAAGATACAATAATGGCATTGGACACTTCATGATTTTTGGACATTACTGCTTTGTATAATGCAATAAGGGAGCCATTTTCTTGCAGCAAGTCATTGTACACTTTTTCAATCATTTGGTCTGCATCCGAAGGCTGAAGAAAGATGCATCTGTCATGCTCAGCTGTGCCTATAGTAATTCCTGGAACAGCTGATAACTGCATGATCACAGATTCAGTAATACTTATAACCATTTCACTCAAGGTTTGCAGAGGTCTCTTCAGATCTTCAGTACTGGACTCAGGGCTGGAACGGTTTAGCTGAATTTTCTTTAGCAGATTATCTGTGACTCCATGTACTATTTCAGAAGAAACAAGAGAAACTTCAGAAGACTGAGCACTGGGTGTTGCCTCTTTATTGTGCTTACTAGTGATTCTAATATCACTCATCAGCTCATCAACCTTCACATCATGCGAAGAGGACTCCAGAGGTTGTGTTTTCATACAGTCTGGCCTCAAGGAGCTCTTCTTAGTCTTCTTAACTGTCTTCCCTGAAGCCTTACACTGCTGTACTCCTTCTAGATCCTGGACTCTTTGAACCAGATAATCTCCAGGCTTGTCTGGGGTCTCAGAAGCTAAGCAATCTTTTTTCTTATTAGAACAAGGTGTCACACCAACAGCTTCTCCTAGGAGACGTGATGAGCAGGGCTTATCCATAGTGTCTTCTGGCTGGAAACTGTTTTCAAAACCACTTGGGACTGTTGGAGAAAAGCCTTTTGGAGACTTTGTCATAGAAGACTGCAGTTTTTTTACTTCTGACTGTTCGACCAATAACAGGTGAAGGTTCTAACTGGTCCGTTTTGGTGCACATGAGCTGCTCAGTGCTCCGGGTTTCCATATCAATGGCAGCTTGAGGAGTACTGGACTCAGGGCTGGAACAGTTTAGCTGAATTTTCTTTAGCAGATTATCTGTGACTCCATGTACTATTTCAGAAGAAACAAGAGAAACTTCAGAAGATTGAGCACTGGGTGTTGCCTCTTTGTTGTGCTCACTAGTTATTTTAATATCACCCATCACCTCATCAACGATCTCACTTGCTTCTCTGCTAATACTGGTCTCTGGTGAAAGGGATGAACATTGGGAAGCTGAATGTGTCAGCTTGGAAATGTTGGTCACCATAGAACTGATTATGGTTTTGACCACTGTCTCATTTCTGGAGGCTGCAGCTTTCTGTAGAACCTGTTGGGATCCAGTTTGACACAGCAATTCATTGTGAACAGAGCTGGCAACCTGCTGAATCTTGTGTGGTTCATGAAACACATCATTATCCTGTTTCACAACTGTTATCTCCTGGTTTTCTGACAAGTCCTGCAACACACTGTCAAAGAGGTCCACAGCTAGCTGACTCAGCAAAGACACAGACATCTTCCCTGGGATTTCTGTAGAAGTTTCCTCTTTTATCAAAGTAGGGTATATCTGCAATAGCAGCTGTGTTATGATGTTTTCCACAGTCTCAGTACACACTAAAGTCATATTAAGTGATTCTGTTGATTTAGCCATAGAAATTTCCTGGAGCCCAACTGAGGAAACCGGTTCAATATTCAACGGTTCTACAGGGACACTGAGTGGTTTGATTTCAGAACTGTTTTCAAGGTGGGAGTCTCTTTTCAGTTCCTCAGAAGAACTCTTCTCAATTTCTGATGTCATCCTGGCTGCTGGTATATTACCTATGATAACAAAGAGCTTTTTATTTAATGATAGTAAAACAAAATATCAGAAAGTATGTACAATTGAAACAAAAACTAAATTATATTGAGAAGTAACGAATGACAGGCATCACAAAATATTTGAGTATAAAGGTTCATGTTCCTGTAAAACTATTACATCTTGGAGCTCAGGTAACTACATACAAAGAAGCAGCCATATTCACAGATACTGTATATATGGCTACTGAATATATGGCTATATTCACTCATTCTCTCATTCATAGTCATGGCCTACACTATCTTGGTCTAAATACATCAAAAACATTTAAAAGATACAACAGATAGAAAATCAAGGTACTGTATATTTATATACAGTCACTACATTTTTTAAATTGTACTTCATAACAACTAAAATGTTAATACACTATTAAATGATTTGATTTGATTTCCTTCTTACCTTGATTTTCACTGTCTTCAGGCTCCATTGATAAATCACACGCAGAAGACAAAACATCCATGACAGACTTTACAAGCAAGCTGGAAAGCTGATTAATTGCATCATGGTACATCTGTGAACTGGGCACTGATGGTTCAGTACTTTTCTGTGGTCTGTGATCCTTGGCAGTCACAGACACTTTCTCTGAAATCCTTTGGGAAGACTTAAATTCCGTATTTGTATCACAATCTTGAAAAAGTGAAACATCTTTCTCATTTGTGGCAAAAATTGGAGAATCAGGAAAACTGAGGCACTGCTTCAACAGCTTTTTCACTGATTTCTCAGTACATGAATACAACAACTGCATAGAGAGCTCTGAGGACTTTGGATGGGATAAATCCTGAACTACTAGAGGGCTCTTTAAAGTTGGATCTGAATCAGATTTGTGAGCTGTGCCCAATTGTACTGCAATTCCCGATTTCAAAATTAAATGGAAAACATTTTTGACAAGTTCTTCTGAAAATACACGCAGAGAACCACTCGAGACAAGTTGTTCCACTTTCCTTTCAATAGGACTCATTGTAGAACTCTCTGTGGAGGTCCTGACTTGGTCCTTAGGCTCTTCTGAAACCCTTGTCTGCAGTGGGGGGAGATTGTGCTTTGCTGTGGCTCCTGGTACTTGAGATGCACAGGACGCCTCTTCAGCTGAAAGCTTTTCAATGTTCAAGTTAACGTTATTGGAGTGGGTTTGAAATGCTTTATTCTCAGTGACGAGACCAGCAGCACACTCTGATTTCTTTTGGCTTGCTCTAGACTTGCTTTTTGTATCTGAGGCCTCCGTTACATCAAGTTCGCCCATAATAATGTCAACAATACCCATGGCAACAATTTCAATGTCAGACACTGCAGACTCTGCACATGCTATGTGTTCTGCTGAGAAGTCAAGCTTTGGTGAAATGAGAGGGCTTGGCTGGTCTCCTTCCTCAACATTGTCAAGTGTTGTTTTCTCTGAGCCTCTCTTTTGTTCTGCAGCATTTAAGCTGTTTTGATCTGTAAATGAATCTTCTATCTCATTGCTTCTGCAAGGAAGTTCCATGAACTCTTGTTCACCCAGTCCCATGTCATTTGAAGTAGAGGGTTTCTTCCAAACCCAGGACCAGGGAACTCGATTGCTTTTACATGTCAATTCATTTTCTTGTTCTGCTGTAGGAGTAGGTTGATCCTGAAGTTTTGATGAAGCATCAGTCAGGGCTCTATAGGGAGTGTCCCGACTCATGACTTCTGTGTCATCTGTATAAGAATCAATCACCATCCCAGGCACATTTATGGGTGGGAAACGTTGAACAGAATATTCTCTGCGGTTACTTTTAGTGTACTCTTTAGTGTACTCGTCTTGGTGGCCATGGACTATTTTACGAAGTGGCCGGAGGCCTACGCCCTCCCGGACCAGAGTGCCCCCACGGTGGCCGATGCACTTCTGGAGGGGATGTTTGCCAGGCTGGGGGTGCCGAAGGAGTTACACAGTGACCACGGGTGTAAGTTCGAGTCCCAGGTCTTCGCAAGAGTGTGCCAGCGCCTGGGGATCACTAAGACGCGGACCACCCCGCTGCATCCCCAGAGCGACGGGTTGGTGGAGCGGTTTAATCGGACGCTCGCCACCCAGCTGGCCACCCTGGTGTCCCGGAACCAACGGGACTGGGACCGCCACCTCCCCCTTGCGCTCTGGGCGTATCGGACCGCGGTCCAGGAATACACCGGGTGCACCCCGGCCTCGCTCATGCTGGGCCGGGAAATGCGAACCCCGGTGGACCTGGTCTTCGGCCCGCCGCCCGGAGACGGGTCGGCACCGCCGGCTGGACCGGACTACGAGTGGGACCTGCGGCAGCGGATGCGGCGGGTGCACAGCTTTGCACGGACCCACCTGACTCAGATGGGGGTCCGGCAGAAGCGGCACTACCACCTGCGCTGCAGGGGGCCTGCCTTCCAGCCCGGGGACTCAGCCCTAAGCTGGCGCCATCGTGGGAGGAACCCGCTGAGGTACTCGGGGTGGTGGGCGAGGTCTGCTACCGTGTCTGGTTGCGAAGAGTGGTGGGAGAGTGGTGGTCCTGCACCAAGGCCACCTGGCCCCCTACCGGGCCCGGGAGGAGGAGCCGTGTGGGGAGGCTCCAGACTTATAAGTGTATAGCGTGTTGTTAAGTAATTACCACCCTAAAGATGTGTACGTGTTCCATCAGTCTCCTCATGTGCATGTATATCCTGTGTTTGGTTTTGTGGTTGTTAATGAATAAAGCTATCCCTTGGTTTGTTAATCGCGTCTCCACTGGTCCTTTGTTCTGAAAAGAACCTGTAAACGCTACAGTATATTGTATATACAGTACAGTAGGTTTTATAGTCTTATAAAACATTTTTTTCGAAGCGTTTTATAATGCTAATCTTGCACTCTGCTGTGTCCTAGTTCCTTTCAGTTGGGCTTCACTGGTGAAATAACGATGAAAACATCCTCTCTCTGCCCAGTCTTGCTTTTTGGCGGTTGATGTGTCTGTATGTGTCTTTTCTAGATATGTCTAAAAAGGCACCTAATCTGTAGGAAGAAGCTGTTAAATTGGTAAACTGGTATCTGTAGCTGGGTAGCTACAGAAAGGGATTGAAAACGCACCGACAGAAACTTTTTAAAAACAAATCTGGGTGCGATGGTAGGATGACGTCACAACGGAACGGCCATTTCACGAGGTTCCTAATTCCTCAGCCTCGAGATGTGTTCTGGTTGTTTTCGGTTTGGTTGAAGGTATTTGTACCGTAGCAATGCCGTGCTTTAAATTTCATACTTGGTTATTTAAGATCCCTGTTTATAAGAATAGGTGTGTTAACCCCTCTGTATTCTGGCTAGATTTCACTCTGGAATTCTTAATCTGGCCTTCCTAAAGTTTTTCCTTAAAACAATTGGTGAAGAAATTTCTCACTTTTCAACCACTTTTCATCTGTAGCTCTGTAGATCTGGGATGGAAAAGAAGTGTAGAAATGCAATTTTAATTATGGTCAGTTATGGTATTGCAGCCATTTATAGTTATACAGGTCTTGTCCTCAATATTCTCAGTCACAGCAGCATGACACATGGAATATTATCCATCCATTGTCTAATCACTTGATCCAATCCAATGCTGTGGAGAAGGGCTCTGCAATTACCAGAGGTCAGTTTCTTCATTTCTGTTGCAGTGTGAGAGCAAAGAAAATTACGGTCATCAACAATTATACTGCTTATCTGTTTAGTTGGAAGAGAATTATCCTTTCTTTTGGACAGAATCTGCATTTGGATTTGTGACCAAGATTACATAATACAAATACCAAAGCTTGGAACGTCTGAAAAAGACTCAGTGGATGACAGAGGGATCAAATTTCCTGACAAAATGTGTGTTCACTGATTGATCTGCAGAGCCACACGGTCAGGCTGGGTGCAATAAGATGTGGATACAGTCCTTCAAATTCAAATCCCTAGTAAAAAAAGAGAATACAATCCATTTTATCCAGCAGCCATATCACTCTGCAACTCACAACTGGCAACCCACTGAAGCTCAGCAGGTGTGAGCCTGGTCAGTACCTGGTTGTGAGACCTCCTGGCAAAAACTAAGGTTGCTGCTGGAAGAGGTGTTAGTGGGGCCAGCAGGGGGCGCTCACCCTGCGGTCCATGTGGGCCCTAATGCCCCAGTATAGTGACGGGGACACTATACTGTAAACAGGCGCCGTCCTTCGGATGAGACATAAAACCGAGGTCCTGACTCTCTGTGGTCATTAAAAATCCCAGGGCGTTTCTTGAAAAGAGTAGGGGTATAGGATTTCCCATTGGCCTTTACCAGTCATGGCCTCCTAGTAATCCCCATCTATGAATTGGCTTCATTACTCTGCTCTCCTCCCCACTAATAGCTGATGTGTGGTGAGTGTTCTGGCGCACTATGGCTGCCGTCGCATCATCCAGGTGGATGCTGCACATTGGTGGTGGTGGAGGGGAGTCCCCATTACCTGTAAAGCACTTTGAATGGAGTATCCAGAAAAGCGCTATATAAGTGTAAGCAATTATTATTATTATTATTATTTTAATACTGGACTTTTCTTTCTAATTTTAATGTATGAAATGAGCACATGCTTGTTTTTAGCCTAGTCTTACTGACAATCACATTGCTGGTCTGATCACCTGCAGGATACGAGAACTCCATTTCTATAATATTTTGTCTTTGAAGAACTGGCATCTGATTCATTTCCAGTAGTCTCTCTCATTACTTGACTGTCTGTTGGGAACTGTTAGTCCTGCTTGTGTTTATTCTGTAGTCTGGTGAACAACAGGTCGTGAAATTAAGATCTATTTGATTAATTGTCTTTTATCCACCCTTTATCAGAAGGCTACTTATTCCTGTTTAAGGGTTTGCTGACCAGGAGTCTATCCCAGAATCCCAGAGGTGTAACTCAGCATTAGTAGTATATTTGTCCCCTTGTAGGGTACATACACAAACACACAGGGCGATGTAGACATTCCAGTGAACCGAACAAGCATGTGTTGAAGATGGAAGATGGAGGGAATCACCCAAAGGAAGATAATGTGAAAGCAGGGAGAAGACGCAAACCCCCTACATAAGGTGCACACGTCTGGAATCAAATTAAATGACCCCCAAACACGTTCACCAATTTTGTTTCTAAAAAGATAACTTTCTGCATTATGCTAAATGATGAATGCACCTTCGTGTTTATTAAAATATTATTCTAAATGATTTTTAAAAATTGTGTTATTTTTATGTAAGAACTGTTTCAATCAAACTTACAAGAAAAAATCAATATTTTAGGAAATGTTGGAAAAGGAAAAGATAGTTGAAAAGTATGGAAGCCCGTTTCCGCCAGGGAGAAAAAAAAAACGCGCTATGGTATCTCAGAATTCCGATTTAGTATCTCAGAATTGCAACTTAGTAACTCAGAATTCCAACTTAGTATCTCAGAATTGCAACTTAGCAACTCAGAATTGCGACTTAGTATCTCAGAATTGCGACTTAGTAACTCAGAATTCCGACTTTATATCTCACATTTGCGACTTCGAAACGGGCTTCTATAGAAAAGCCTGGAATGCAAGTGTAATCCTCACTTAAGGGGAGCCGGGTTTTAGAACTGGCTATAGTTGCTCACGGACATAGCGTTGGCTTTATGAACTACAACTCCCATAACGCACTGCTCAAGTTTACGTCACAGTCCCTATTCTGCCTGGCTGTGGTGACCTCTAGCGGGGCCCTCTCAGTTCTGGCAGCTTTACCGTTGATCGTGTGCACTCACCGATGCACGCAATAGGAACTCACACACGGTTTCCTTTTTTAAAGTTTATTTTCTACAAAAATAGAAAAAAACATGGGAAGGTTTCCAGAGATATGTAGAAGTCAGGTTTACAGCAGGCTGGTAGCGAGAGTCTGACTCCTACCCTCATACATGTTGTTTTCCCCTGTTTAAGACGTTTACTATAACACCATTTAAACGCGACAACATAACAACTCAACTCACTAAGAACTTAACTCACAACACACAGACAGTTTTCATCTAGCGACTTCACACAGTTAGCTAACGAAGTTCAATTTCGTCTCTGATAACCCGCAGAGCCCGAATACACTTTTGATACTCTTAAAACATATAAACGTGTAAACCTTAAACCGAAACTATGACATCAGTAAACATAAACTTACAGGCCTTTTAAAAAAGCCTTATTACTTCAGATCTTACCTAAAAAATTAGAAAGAACCATGGGAGAGTTTCCAGAGATACGTACAAGTCAGGCGTACAGCAGGTTGGTAGCGAGGGTCTACCAGCCTGCACGAGGCGCTGTTCCCGATTCCCGGGCCCAGCTGCTCATCACCTGGTTGCACAAGCTTTGACTTTTCATTTTCATTACTATATTTTCAGGTTGTGTTTTTCATACCACTACGGAAAAAAAAACATATTTTAGAGGAAGATGTCAGCTTGATTAAACAAATATTGCTCCTTAAGCCTAGTTCCTTACTGTGCTAATTCTGCCACCTACTGGACAAGGTAATAAATAAAACAAGGAGAAAATCATAGAATATAACACCCACATTACAGGCCAGCCAAGTAAAGGGTGTAAGATGACCTGGGGAAGGGTCATTCATAACAGGTATTTTCGGAATGACCTACTTAAAATACTAGATATGGACCTAAGCAAAATGGCTGCCAAAAAGAATCAGCTGACCCGTATATGGAAAGGGTCTACCCTGAGAAACAATGAGACACAGCTGAGCCGCATCAGGAACCGAAATATAAGTGGCCCGGAGGCAGTGGACAAGGCGGAAGCCGATAAGGTGAATGCGGTTTGGAGGAAGAGAGAGGAAAGAGGTTTATGTTAAAGATCGGACTAAGGAATAACGGACTACTGAAAGGAGAAAAGGTTTATGGTTCTTGGATTGCGGATAGTGGATAAGGATACATCGCGGATTGGCTTTATTATGGATTTTTGTAACTTGGATCGGAACAGGATTAATAGAGCGGATTACGGACTGGATTTGGAAGATAATTGGAGGAAGAAACGCCACGAAACTCAGGAAAGAAAAGTGTGGTGTGAGTACTTCTCTCATTTACATAAACTTTCCCCCGGAGGCACCACAAGGGATATCTGAAGGACTGAAAAGAAGTGCACTGATTGTCACATTATCTAAGGTTGTCTTTTAAAATGTACTTGTATTCCATTAACAGCATCTATTGCACTGCCCGAGAAAATGAGAAATTACTGTATGTAATCTGTTCGAATTGGGTTCCTATGAAAAAGACTTGTGAAGAAACCCAGCTGGGACTCAAAACCCTTGGTATCTTGTCAGAAGAAGAGAATGCAATGTGCCCCAAGCCGTATGATTTTCAAAACAGATTTAGTACCAGAAACAAATAATTTGTAGCTATTTTATAAGAAC
The DNA here is from genome assembly GCF_055471065.1 of Atractosteus spatula. Taxonomy (NCBI): domain Eukaryota; kingdom Metazoa; phylum Chordata; class Actinopteri; order Semionotiformes; family Lepisosteidae; genus Atractosteus; species Atractosteus spatula. The sequence continues at coordinate 28,093,552 of NC_142716.1, forward strand.
CTTTCATCTTGTGTTTTAATTGTAATACAGTGTAGTAAAATGCACAATGGTTTGGTTTTGGGAGAGAGAAGGAATAGGAGGGAGAGAGGTAAGAAGGGAAAGGAAATGAAAGAAAAGTCCAGAATAGGCTGTAGGCTGTAGAAAAAATGTGAATAGAATATGACATATTCCAAGGAGAAGTCGAAACAAAATAAGACCTTAAAAAGAAATCAGCCTATCACTGTTTGCTGGGAGAATGGATGAATCCTGTCTAATGCTCAGCTGACACCCTGTTAAAAGCAATAAAAGACAATGTTAGTCCTCCGTGGTTAACCTACATTTATGCTGTTGCTTTAAAACAGATAACAATGGAAGAACTGAATGACATGGCGGAGAATATAGTGGCGTGGGTGGCAGTGTCCATTATCAGAGTGCTGCTCCCAGCCATCTCCCTGTACAATGAAAAGAGGAGCCGGAGAAGAGTCTCTTAATCACCTGCTGCAGATCTAATAACCTTGCCTCTGAATTGTGGATGGTGTTCTTGAATGTGTCAACTCTCCCTTGTCAGCAAATAAGCCAATAAGAAAGAATTCCCACCCCAAAGACTGTGCGTCTTAATCAATCTGCAAACTCAGAGACTGACCGTGAGATTTTACAGGTTGTCTCTAAAAGCTTGAACCACTTTTACTGTATGTATTGAGTCAGTGTCAGTCGACGGTCTCCATATTAAATGAGATGTAAAGTCTCAAATTGCACTTAATGAGTATGTTTTCTTTAGTGTTTTAATGAGACTTTCTGGTAGCAGAATGTATGTAGCGTTTTTTGCAATGGAATGCACAGCAGCACTGTTTCAGAAGGATATACAAAAGGTAAAATGTACTGTAATATTGTGGTAAAATAGTTGATAGCTGAATGGATATGATTTAAAATTACAGTGGTTTCCAGTAGTAAAATAATGTTAAAAGGAAAGAATTCTATAAAGGTAATGAAGGTTTTAATCCATCCATTTTCTAACTGCATTATCCAATACAGGGTTGCAGGGGAGCCAGAGGCATGATTTACCCTGAACTGGACACCTGTCCATCACAGCGCACACTCACACCAGGGACAATTTTCACAAAAGCCAATTACCTGAAGACAACCCAAGCAAACACATGTAGAACATACAAACCACAGGTCTGAGGATGAACTTATGGCCCCAGTGCTCTGAGACAGCACCACTGCCCCACTTTTTTATGCTACTATATTCCAGTTAAATACCAGAGTTTACTGTTGCTTATTTTAGCCTGGAAGAGATACATTATGATCATTTGATACTGGCAAATATTCTTGTGGCACAAGGAAAGCGGTACAAACATTATATTTCCACTTGGCAACACTGTATTTTTATGGTATATAAATGAGTTATTTCTGGATAATCACTTCAGGAACTCACTTTATCCCCTGAACAGTAGTCACTGTAAATATAATTTGTCTTTTACTTCCCAAAACAATTCAATATTTCCCACTGTACTGCATACAGTATTTAGCCTCTAGAATTTAATTTGCTCAATGGTAGTCTTGAAGCATGTAGTTAGTACTGTATAGGTAATATCATTTAACAGCATTCATGAGATACATTCAAACAGAATATTAATTCCATATATTCAATTGAACCTTTCAAAGAGAACAACCATTTCCCTGTGAAATTAGGCTTTTCTCTGTCACTTCTCAGGTGGCTCTGACAATCAGCTGCCGTTAAATTGTGGCTGTGGGCATCTGTTTCAATGGAGTTTCTACTCCCTCTTTAAGTGTGATATTAGAAATACATCTTTTTTTGCTCAAAAACTGCTTTTTACAAATTAAAGATACGTCTATAAATTAATATGACGTTTTGGCTGTGAAGCCTTCTTAAGGTGTGTGGAGACACACCTGAAGAAGGCTTCACAGCCGAAACCTTTTCTCTCTTCTCTTTTCAGCATGGAATAAACCTATTGTTCCTTTACAGACTACGCATGCTGACGCAGCTACCCACCTGCACTACTATAAACGAATATAGCATACAATGGCATCTAATTATAACAACTTATACTTGGGATTTTTTAAAGAATCTTTTGTTTTTAATCCATAGCATAATATTACATTATGAAAGACAGTTTTGTGCAGAAAAAAAAGCACCTTTACATTTTACTTTATTTATTTAAAAACTAAGAGCTTTTTTTTAAGTGGTAAGAATGGTAAATTGTGCCATGTGAAGTTCATTTTTCAGTTTCCACTGTCTACATTCCCGGGCACGGCTTATATGTGGGTTAATATTTACCTATCGGATTAGCAAAGGTTAAAATAACACAACTGAAACAGGATGAGGAAATGTGCACACACTCCTCTGACATACTCATGAGAGAGAGTCTTTCCCCACTTGACATGCTTTGAGCTTATAAAAGAGAGATCACCCACTGGAGAAGAACACGACTGTGAGTGACATCACTGTGAGGTCATAGGCATTGAGCAGGTCAGACAATCAAGACTGCAAGGGGAGACTCAATCCTACCCAACATTAGAGACATGCCTGCTTTTGCAAGTGCCAGCTTGATAATGGTTTAAGTTCCTCAGATATTTTTTAACTTCAGCTAGGCGTATGGCCTTTGACTTAAAAATCAGTAAATCATTAAGGAATGCTGGAAGGTTTAATAGACTTAAGATATTCTTACCAGATCGAAACACCAGCACGGCACTGTAACCTTATTCTTTATAAAAATGTGAACATAAACTCTCTCTTTTAAACTGTACAGGCCTATTACAAAGCCAGTCGAAGTGGACAGCTCCACAGAGTAAACAGTCATATAATCCAATGCTTCAAGTTGATCAATAATGTAGTAACTGTACTGTATATGAAGATGTGGTGATTGTTTTTATTTAACCTTATCCACCTGTTCTGAAAAGCATAGGTTGTCTTGTGTTTTGCAATACGTAGTCTGTGGTGTTATTGATTTAGCTAGTAAAAATATATATATTACTCATCCATTGTGTGGTTTCTGTGTAAAGTGTTGTCAGCATTACACTATTAATATATTACAATACTGCTGTGAAAACAAACTTATTGATTATGTTTAAAAGACACTGGAGATCACTTGCATTTGCAATATTTTGAGAAAAGTGTAGTGTTGAAAGCTAATACACACGTATATTCCCCCCCGATATATTCAGTACTTCATTCAAAAAATGTTTTTTTAGATGCATGACTTCCTCATGATACATATCCTTTCTAAATACATTTTACTTTTGCTATTAAGGTCAGTACTGAATAGTTTTGGAACATGTAAAGGTTTATTCCATGCTGAAAAGAGAAGAAAAGAAACAATATTTCAGCTGTAGAGTCTTCTTCAGGTGTCAGTTCCCGTTTCTTTTCTTCTCTTTTGCAGCCTACGCGTGTTGACGCACTACCTACTTGAGCTACTGCAGAGTTTTCTTACATATTACTTACCACCATTTGCTTTGACTTGGAAAAACTATGCAGTATCGTTTGAAAAGCAGCCCTTTCTTGTTCGTCTATTTCTGCCAGCCACGTGTTACTGGCAGTCCTCAAATGTGTCAACTACTGTGAGGAAGGCCTTCCACACTCCAGGCCTGCTTGTGCACACAGCCCCGCCTCCTCTTCTCGTTTGACTGATCTCTCGGTTCGTGTCCGCGATGCAGGTCCAGTGCGGACCCCCGCCCTTCGTCACACACCACTTGGAGTGGTCCACCATGATGCCGAAAGGCCTGGCCTCTGGCAGCTGCATCGTCGTCACGTTGTACACCTTGTGCGCCACGGAGCAATTCGACGGCAGAGGCCGATGAAGCTTCCCCCAACTTTTGGCAAAGAAGTCGTCTCCTAAATAGTTAACCAGCAAACCCGAGTAGAGATCTGAAACGGAACAGAGTCACAGGTTCCATGTTAGAATCTGTCCCAGGCACACTTTCTACCCAACCAAAAACAGGAAGTGCACTTGCTACCAAAACGTCAAACTGGAACCGAGAACAAGTGAATGTGTATTTCTCCCCCCCCTCTCTGAATGCTGTACTGTACTGGCTGCTACCCAGAACGTTCTTTTTTAAATCAACACCACCAATATACAGTAGTTCAAGTGTGAAGTGTGACATATTGCTTTTGAAGGGCGGTGTTTGAAACTTACTGGATTGTTCCTTTTCTACATAACCTTTATTTTAAATGTATTTAAATAAAATATGACAACCGTTTCCAATAACCTTTAAAGTAACAGCAGAATGAGATCCTTGGATCAATTAATCAATTTCTTTTCAAAACTAGTTGAGTTTAATGGAACAAACTGCACGTGTTATTTAAGTCCTGGTTCCTTTCAAGAAACAGCAGGATGAGATCCTTGAATGAACTACTAAGAAATTAGCTAAATGGGCCAAATGTAACCTCTCGTGTTCTTAGGTATTAAATGGTATCTAAAGAAGCTACACAATTTATATTTTTATCCTTTCTTATGTTTAAATCAACATACCAAGAAAAAAACATTTGTTTTAGATTGTTGTATGAATAAAAGATTGAAATATTCTATTAATCAATTTCCTCAAGAATTGGGCTTTACAGAATGTTAATAAAGCACCTACAAACTACCTCAGACACAAATCCTAAACCTAAATTACTACTGAATATAAATGAATGCTTTACTAACATCCCATAAAATCTCTGTTGAAAGAAAGCGATGCTATGAAACCTTAAATCTAAAGTGTAACCGCAGAACCATGTAGGAAAGTTCAGTTGCCAGGTGGCAGATTGAGAAAGTTTCACCAAAACGAAGTCTGCTTTTTTATATAAATACATCTTCAATTGGGAAAGGCTTTGACTAAAAATAAACTGGATATTGTTCCAACAAAATCTTTGTGAGAAAGTGGGTCTTGCTGGCTAGAAACGGCCAACATACAATAGAGTTAGACTTTGTAAAAATTAAATAAATTCAGATTCTGAGAGGCTCAATAAGTGCTTGTTCAGAGTAAATCAGACATTGTTGTCCGAGTTTCAGCAGTGATACATAATTCACAGAATACCAACACCAACAGGGCTGGGCACTTTGGGATATCCAAGCGATCTCAGACGCGTCCGATAACTGCAACCTCTATGACCAGCTGGGCACCAGTGCTCTTGTAGTGTTGTCAGTGAAAGAAACATCATTGGTACAACTTATGCCAACTCCGACACTTAGCATCACTGTGGGGCTGTTATAGCACATATTTTGAAGGAATAAGTACATTTCGTCATCTCTTCCAAGCTGGTACTGGTCTGGAACTGTGATAATTCATTTGTGATTTTAAAATGTAGAGGCATGCAAAAAATTAACTATTGATTCCAAATATCTAAAATGAGAAAAATAGCTGATGTGACATTTTCACTTCTCCAGGAACAAACTGCAATAATGAAGCACAGAGATTGTTTATGGATCATGGCAACTGTGTTGTTCACTACTGTTTCTGTATTTTGAATTGGAGAATAGTTTCTAAAGAAGCGATCAGTTGGGAAAAAAACGTGATCCATAGACTTAACTGATTTTTTTTGCAGACTCTAGCTCTGCCTTGGCTTTCTTTTTCTGAACACTGACAGGTTTTGTGCCTTCGCAATGTTGTTTCCCCCCATCTCACACATTGTTTGAGCAGCTTTTGAAAAGAAATGCGAATGAAGGGGGATGTCTGAAGTAAGTTGTAGAACAGAAAAATACGTTTTGTTTAATCTTAAAACCAATATCTGGCATTGGTATGGGTGGTAGTGCCATTTGCATATGGGAAATTTCAGATCAACTTGCATTTATCAGAAACTTCATGAAAAGGAATTGAGATTCGAGAGGGAAGAAGTGGTGCTCACCGTCGTTAAATCTAGAGTATTTTGCAAAGCTGGTGAAAGTTTCCCCTGCTAAAGATGTCAGGGGCAGCTGCATAAACCAAGGCTCTTTCCTGGGATAGCATGTTCTCTGAGCCACACACTGAAGGTCTCTGTGGAAGGTTTGGGGGATGTGATAGTCAAAAGAGTATACATGGATATACTGGAGTTGCACAGCTGTAGAGACAAGAATGAAAAATAACCAAGAGTAAGCATGGCATTTTCATACATCCAGGTCAAATGCCCCCTTTCTTTTTCCATTAGTTTGGAGAGTTTCCTTTATTTATTTTCATTTGTTAAACTATCCTCCAAGTTCTGAAATGTTGACATACATTTTCAGCAGCCACCATACACATCATTTAGATTTAATTAGAAAGTCTAAGGCTATTTCGGTATTTATTTTCATCTGTATACACAATGAGGTGTAAGTCTATTAGTGTCCACCTATTCTCAGGGTTATATTAAGCGTGCATATGAAATTGAACCACCAACAGATAATAACAGAATAGACTGGTTTTTGCCCCACAGGTAAATTTAAAATAGGAAAAGAACAGGTGCACCAAACCAGAACAAAAACTGCCAATACTTGAATCTTAAAATCTGGAAAAATTGTACCAAAGGCTTTCAGAAAGTGATAGACAGCTGCGATGTCAATGCCATGTACATACTAAAGCTGTATGTTCATGTGAACGCCTACCTATGTCCTTGAAGGTGCTGTATGTGTAAGTCCCGCAGAAGAAGGTCTGTGAATTTTCATGCCCACTGGAGGGCCAGAATGATGTAGAATGATTTTTCACATCTGGAAGCTCTGGGGTGCTGTGAACCAGCCACACTCCTGTCTGTCTGTCTAACATCACAATCCCTGAAAAAGGTCACACAAGATACATTCAAATCTCAAAATTTGATCGTTTTTGATCCGTCTGTTTTTTCAGTTTCAATCTTTTTAAAGGACAAGTCTGCTCTTTTTGAACAGAGTCCATTATCAAGCCTGCTTCCAGCTGACGAATTCAATTAATCAATTCAGTTCAAGAATCAAACAAGAACTGTATAATTGATCAAACTAAACAAAAAAACTTCTATTTTGGGCTAATTTCAATTCTCTTAATCTGACTTTTGGCTTTTTTGTCCAACCGAATTTAACTGAACATACTTCATGGCCAAAAGTCAGATTAAGAGAATTGAAAACCATAGTCCAAAATAGGACTATTCTTAATCCTATTAATTATTTTCAGTTCTCTTGAACTGACAATTGGCCATGAAGTATGTAGATTTATTTCTTAATCTCAACAATTTAATTTACTGTATTCATTTAGAAATGGGCTACTGTAAATTCAATTCAATAGAAACCTAGAGCCCAAAACAAGCATCTTTAGTTTTGTTTTACCCAGCAGATGAATCTTTTATTATAAACATCAGTATTATATTGACTTACAGAAGTGTTTTTAAACTCAGTGATTTTCACCAGGAGAAAAAGCTCTGATGGCAACAGATTTGTTCTTAGCTTATGTGATGCCTCAGTAAAAGAAATGTAAATGGGGAAAAAAATAATGAACAAAAACAAGATGGAAATATATACTTTAAAGCTTTATGATTCAAGTTTTAAAACCAGAAAACACAGAAAGCTGGTGTTGGTATTCTTCAGAAACAGTACAGTATATACTTCGGACGTGCCATCATGTCTTGACCATATTGAGTAAATCATAAAATAAATGTTTTCTACTGAATCAATGATTTGGACAAAATCTGCAGAATCACACATGTAAATGTTCTACCCTGAAATAGTGTAAATTTTAAAATATTTTATTTTAGATATATATAAAATGAACAATTCACATCCTGCATATGTAGCAAACATTGCACTTGGCTTTAATCATAGGAATAAGCAAGCAAACCCAGCAAGTATTACGGATACAATTATATTGTTTGTTGTGCTGTCTATGATGTTTTTTCCCCCCCCCCCCATTTTCTGTGTCCTTCTGTCTTGTACATTATAAAATGTTACTTACCTTTGCTGTGTCCAAAAGATGAAGGAGCAGGTTTAAATGACTTGGGAGGTTGATCGTTGTATAGAAGATACCCAAAGTCCACAGTCTTTTAGGAAGGAATATAAAAAATATCAATACAAAGTTTGTATTTGTATTGCACAAAAGGCTTTTGAATTATAAGAGAAACCTGTGAAAATAAACACATCGAAAAGACAATGTATATCCTGACCTCACTTTCTGGGAGATGACACAGATTATAAATAAAGGTTTCTTACCTTTTTATGAATGTAGGACAAAAAAGGCTGCAAAGTCTGCCCCACTGCACTCTTGGAGTCATTCACCAATTTCTTCCCATATACCCAGCCATTGGTATGGTCATCCATGTAGAGGTATCGCAGACCTCTTCCTTCATCGTGGACTGGCAGCTTATACAGAATAAACCTGTATGATTCCAAAAACACATAAGAGTATTACATACTGTATACTGCTCTAGAACTGTGACACTGTACAATGTGTCCTGGGTGTTGGACAGACAGTGTTAACTGTTGTGATCACTAGAAAATAAAAAGGGCACTTAAACAATACTAGTGTCTGTTGCCAGTCTGTGGGTGCACTGGTGCTTCTGGGAGATGAACAGAACCTGTGGCAAGAGAAGAAGGGTCAAGCAGCCTTGATCATTTCTAGGTGACGTAGTGGCCTACAAAGCGAAAATAGCTCTTGTTTTTAGGGGTCGCCCATGTTTGACATGAGCATTGTGGAAAAACTGGAATAATCTTATGCGATTAGAGCTCATTTTCTGCATTTTAAACCAGCAGAGCTCTGTAGAACTGAACTGCAGCAGTTGACAAAGAGTCAACAGTTGACTAAAAGAAGCGAGGCAAGGCAAGCATCTCACAAACATTATTCTCCTCAAGAATACATTCTGGTGAATCGTTTCAAAACGAACTATTGAAAGGAAAAAAAAACTTTAAAATCCAATAGTAATTTCTTTATGACAAAAAAAAATCATAGACACTGTACCCTGGATTTACAGATGCAGCCATTCAAAGTGCGCGGCACAGGCACGTACCGGGGGTAATTGGCTACGTCATCGCGCATCGTGACGCGAGATGACGCAAAATACCGCGGTACGTGATTGGTTGACCGACAGGGGCACTCGTGGTGCGTTGGTCGGTCGAGAAAGATTTAAATGTCTTTACTGTGCCCGTTTAAGTATTGAATATTTATATGGAATTTTACCACTGAAGGGAAATCTTAGTAGCTGAGCATAAAAAGAATAGGAGCATACTGTAACGCATGTGAAGGCCATAAACGATATTAATTTTGGAACATAAACATACAGTATATGGCTGGTCTCGGTACTTTAAAGAAAAAATACACACCAGTATTCCATTTCTCCCTAAACATTTTAAGCATCGAAGTCTTTAACTAACGTGATACCGGAGTCAACAAGCATACTTTTAGAATTTGATTAAAAGGGAATATAATATGGAATCGCGTATCTAAAGAAATTAATAATGATATAATTATATTCATGTACCGCAACACAAGAATAGTACACGCTGTACGATATCTGTTGATAATGTTTCTGTAGGGCTTTTTCAACAGTCCTCATGTGACCTTGCCAGTGGCGCTGTGGGTTAGGTTCCTAACTCACACATCACACGTTGGGTGTTTGAATCCAGCCAGAGCCGTGACTTTTTTTTTTAACAAACATTTCTTTGAAAAAATAAAATAGGGTTAGTGTTAGGGTTACTGTCAAACTAAATCAACAACTGATTTAAGGACGATCTGTCAAAGTGCAATGAAATACAATATTGTTGTTGTTGTTATTGTTGTTTTTATCCTGTAAAGCGTTTTGAGAAGCCACCTTTAAAGGCGCTATATAAAAGCGCTGATTCTTATGGAATGTGTTTTCTTTCTTCTTTTTTTCAGCATGGAATAAACCTATTACTTGATTCTTACGGATTCCCGGTTCCACCGGGGATTAAAAAAAAAAAACCATGGAATCTTGTACAGTATCTAAGGAAATAGCAGAATAACCTTATTCATGCACAAACAGTGGCATGTTACATTATTAATTTGGGTGTCTCCTCTTGCCAGAAAGCTATAAATTGCATTTTGAGTGCGGTTTTTGACTTTTTTTAAATTACAACCCATAAATAAAGCTGATACTGTTTAGACTTTTAATTATTTAAAACTGTATTACAGCAGCACAATGCACAATGCAACGTAAATCGCTATCTTTGTCTTCTGCGTAATAATGTTCACCTCTCTGTCCAGCAAATTAACAATAGTAATAATAATGAACTTTATTGTATATAGCGCTTTTAAAGGTGGCTCCTCAAAGCGCTTTACAGGATAAAAACAATAACAACAATACTGTTAGGCTGGGCAAACGATTTTTATTTTTTTTCAGGAGTGTCTCTAACCTCCCAATCCTCCCCTGTAATGCGTCGTACTGCTCCCGCTGCTGCCGAAAAGTCTCCATACAGGTGCTGCCTCTACAGGCTGGCACCCTTGAAAGCTGCACGTATGCGACTTCAATTAACACCAGTATTAAATGTACAGTATTACACTGTATTAATCAAGCCTTGTTTCCTTGCTAATAGTTTATCTGTTCTTGCATATTGACATAGAACTTGAACCTTATTGCATGTACATGTACTGGTACAATGGAATCCTTAATTACAGAAAGTTAGGATAGTTATGATCGGGTGTGAATGAGGAATGTTGAATGGTATTGAATAGTTTGACTTTTGTGAAGGCAAATCCATGAGAATATTTTGTGCTCTAATCCTGCATTTAACATGATAAATCAAGTTAAAATAAGTTCCCAGATGCTTCCCTAGTTAATCTACTGTTCTTATCATAGTTTACTACAGTAAGCAACACTAGATCATAACCTTATCGTGTGGTTTGGTAAGCCTTCAAACTAATTTTCTCGAAACACATAATTACAATACACTGTATAATAGCAGAATAACAATAACATCTTTTAACTGGATTTGATTGCTTTCAGAGTTCTTTTATAAGGATTGTGCCTTTGTTTCTAAGGTTAACACTGTCCTTTCATTACAGAAGTATCATGAGGTCCAAGCAAATAAACACACATGCACATATAAGTGACAAGTAATAGGTTTATTCCATGCTGAAAAGAGAAGAGAGAAAACACAACGTTTCAGCTGTGAAGCCTTCTTCAGGTGTGCAGGTGTGCCTGCTTCTTTAGCACACCTGAAGAAGGCTTCACAGCCGAAACGTGTTTCTCTCTTCTCTTTTCAGCATGGAATAAACCTATTACTTGTTCCTTTGAAGACTACACATGCTGACACAGCTATCCACCTGAACTACTTGCACATATAAGTGTTTGCAAGCCTGTATCTATATATTCCTGGTAATATACTTCTATTTATGTAGTAAGAAAGGAATCAGAAGAACTGTTTATAAAGTATTCTTGGTAAAACTCATCAAATCATCTCACTTTTAAATAACTTAAAAAAGTTGCCTGATCACTTTCTTCTTGCTCCTCTTTTGATAAAGAGGTATTGTTGTTTTTTTTAGGATAATGAAATCATTGTGAGAAAGATGTTTTAAAGAATTCTACAGGATATTTTAGCAAGTTAGCGAGATAACACTAGTAAGGACCCTGATAATTAGATACTAGTTATTTTTGTTTGGAAGTGTATCTTAGCATTTCATAGAACAGCACAGCATGGCATAGAAAGTGATGCATTTGTATCACTATATTACGAATATTCTTTCAAAAACATCATCAATTTTTCTATATTAAACTATAATAAAAATTCTATAATAAAATCAGTATAAAATTAACACGGATTTATTGTTTATTAGATTTAATGTCTGCTAAAGACTTATAATTATTAATTATAAAAGACCATGTTATGGCAATTAGAATTTCGAACGTAGTGGAGTATAAGTGGCTCAGCACTGGGAATACACGTTCTTTGATGGGCTGGAAAAGTCCCGTACATCACTGTGTAGGGTCAATAGGTGTATGACTGTGTAAGAGAGGTTGGACAAACCTGGGGTCAAAGGTCATGGGCATGAGCAGAAATGTACAGATAAAATTGCCAATTCTAATTTGGGTGGGTATAAAATTACCACTACTACTACTACTACTACTACTACTAACCAGGCAGCACAGTAGTACAGTGGTTAGCATTGCTACCTTACAGCACTGGGGCCCTGGGCTTGATTTTGGACTCAGGATGCCATCTGTGAAGAAATTGTCTTTTCTCCCAGGGTTTCCTCTGGGTGCTCCGGTTTCCTCCCCTGGTCCAAAAATATACTGGTTGGCTGATTGGCTTCTGAGAAAAGATTAGCTCTAGTGTGTGCTTCAGTGTCTGTATCTGCCCTGCGATTAAGTGGCTTCTTGTCCAGGGTGTCACCTTCCTTGTGCCCATTGCTTCCAGGGATACAAACATCAGTATCATCTTTATCATTGCCACTACTAAATTAAACACAATGTACCTCACAACTGGCAGCCCACTAAAGCTCAACAGCTGTGAGCCTGGTCAGTACCTGGATGGGAGACCTCCTGGGAAAGCTAAGGTTGCTGCTGGAAGAAGTATAAGTGGGGCCAGCAGGGGGTGCTCACCCTGCAGTCTATGTGAGTCCTAATGCCCCAGTATTGTGATGGGGACACTATACTTTAAAAAGGCACTGTCCTTCGGATGAGACATAAAACCGAGGTCCTGACTCTCTGTGGTCATTTAAAATCCCAGGGCGTTTCTCGAAAAGAGTATAGGTGTTACCCCAGCATCCTGGCCAAATTTCCCATTGGCCCTTACCAGTCATGGCCTCCTAAGAATCCCCATCTTTGAATTGGCTTCATTACTCCGCTCTCCTCCCACTAAATAGCTGGAGTGTGGTGAGTGTTCTGTGTACACTTTGGCTTCACATTGGTGGTGGTGGACGAGAGTCCCCAATACCTGGAAAGAGCTTTGAGTGGAGTGTCCAGAAAAGCACTATAAAAGTGTAAGGAATTATTATTATTATTATTATTGACCTTTTCAAAGTACTGTGTTAACGGTAATAACTTGCAATCCATCATCTACTGACTCTTCATAAATCGATAACTGCTGTTCATTGCAAGTATGAATGAATAGAATGTGATCTGTTATCTCGGTGTGTTGTAATATCTCTTTGTGTGTCCACACAGGAGTCCTACACTTTGATCAGACTTAGGGTTTGTGGCTCAGTCACAGTGTCCCCCACTTCCCTCCATTCCCAGAAAGGGGGTACAGCTGGCCGTCCTCGGGAAACTGAACGGCCGGACCGCACTCTGTATCACTTACAAATCTACACAATTCCCTCAGATAGGTGTGCAACATAGGGAAGCTAGCATTATGCTATTAGTAAAATACCATTTTATTTTTATTTGTATCACTCAGTTCAAATTGAAAGAGACGACAATGCGAGGCCATTTACCAGATTCAATATTTGTTGGGCCGGATTTTTTTTAATTATTTTGAACCGTGAGCCGAGCCATAGAATGGAATGTGTGGGGTAAATTGAATGTGTAGTCCTTGCTTCATAGGACTGCAGACTTGTGCTGTAGCCCAGCAGTACAATGGAATTATTGAGTGTGGCGGGTCTTCAGATATAGCAGGCAGTGTTAAGAAGCTGGGGAAATCCAAATTAACTGCTTCTGCATCAGAAAACTTAATGTCTCTCTTCTCAATGGAGAACACAATTTCCCCTTCTAGCTTCTTTGCCTCCTTATTCCACAGAAGACGTTTTGTAGTGTTACCTTCCTCAGTTTTGTATTTATTGATTTTAATCATACAAAAATGAAGTTTATTTTTCCTCACAGTTCAGTGACATGAAGGTATGAAAAAATAAAACCGAAGCCCTCCAGCACCTCTGTGGGCTGTGGGTGTTCCGGCCCGGGTATAATGGTTACTGTTGTAACAACATAAGGTGTTTGCATTGCAAGTGAGAGGATGCGATTTAGCCAACAATAAAGTTGTTTTCCTTTCTCTTTCCTCAGCCGAGCAGCTGTTGTATTATAACCCCCGCGTGTACAACTGCTCCTTGCCTGAAGTCTTTCGCCACGAACTGCCCAGAATGAGCTGCATTTGCGAGGGCTCTGTAAAGCCCTGGGTGCAGGGAAGGACGATGGGGAAACTGCTGTCAGCTCAGGGAGAAACCTTCCTCAGCCTTGCCAAGTCTCGCTTCTTTGTGGATGGTGAGAGTGGTTTTCTTTTAAAACCACCAAGACTGTACAAAAAGATCTGTGATGAAACACCCACTACAATCTGACATATCAGCTGTCCTTATCAAAGGTTCTGTACCAGGATATGCATTTGGAATCTTTTTCCTGGAATTGAGCATTTGTTTGGTCACGTAGGTTTCCCATTATTCTGGAGCTGGTTAAAGTTCAGAAACCTTCCTGGACAGCACTGATTTTCATTCTGCACTGAGGAGAAGAGTCGGATAAAAACAGTCGACTCCGACTCTCGAAACGTCCAGAAATACATTCACATTTAAAGATGTTGAAATACTCCATGGTAGTTATGCTTACGTTCCAGTGATTTGCAATTCACCAGTGTGGACAAGTGGCCCCTTTGAACTTATTCAGATTTAATGTGTTGTCTTAGCGATGTATTACAGTCTTCTGTCCTTGCAGTCGTCTGTTGCCAGGCCACTGCCAAATGCATATTCATTTTTAGCACGTATTCTCTTCTTTATGGAAGTCTGGAGGCAACCCAAGTAAATGCACTTTTAAGTCCTAAAAACAAGCTAGCTAAATTCCCTTTGAATTCCTGTGCTCTCACATTAAAAGTGTGGCTTGGCTGTCTTGAGAAGCATGACAGAGACTTCCATCACCTTTCACAGGCCAGAAAATTGCCCAGATTTTGGTCCTATTAAAAACATAGCTCAGTCCTGCACACCTTACTGTCATCACAACCTCTGCTGCAATTGTTATTGTAAAGATTGCAAATCCTGTAAAGCAATGCGACTGCAAGATGCTACAGATATTTCAGAACCAGTGAGATACTGTACATGCAACTTCCTGGTCATAGTTTTTACTCTTTACAGCATGATGACGGGCTTTGCTTATATTTTGGCCAGTGGTTGCATGTACAGGTTTGCAAAAGGCCGCACATTGTTAAGAGCCAAACATGAAAATGACAAAAGAAGAATGAGACAAATTACATTTCTTCATCCCAGACAAACATTAAAAATAAAATGCAGACAGCGAAAAGGGAAAACAATTTGGTCTTGACTTTATTCAAAGCTATCCATTACATGGTACAATGAGTTTATATAATGGTATATTAGCCACCAATATAATACATAAACTGAAACAAACTTTTCAGATTTGGCAAAAAACAATCTTAGTTTGATCATTTTTAACTAAGCTTAGTTAAAAATCAATTTCAGATTAGATGCAATAATAATATCAGAATGGAAAAATATTTAAACCATACAGTATATGTGTCTGTTTTCATAATCTTGCAATAACATAAAACATCACATTCGATAGTATATCACCAGCAATAAACTGCAAAGTGTGTAATATTGCTAGAAGCAGAATACATCCCAAGAAAACAAGACCTAGGTCCAAAATAATCATTTAACAGAGTTCGCATAGTTTTGAGATGAAAAATCCACTCCACCTACAGTGAATCATCCATCAGTCTTCTAACCACTTTATCCACTATAAAGTCACTGGGGAGCCAGAGCCTATCCCAGCAAGCAAAGGGGAAGAAGGCAGGATACACACTGGACAGGATGCCAGGACATCACAGTGCATACAGAGACAAAAACACACAGCACTTACCCAAGAGTCCATTTTCCCAAAAGCCAATTAACCCAACTAGTCTGTTGTTTTTGGACTGTGGGACCAAAAACTGGAGCACCCAGAGGAAACCCCTGCAAACACGGGGAGAACATACAAACTGCACATTTGTAGTTCACATCTGTAGGGCAGAAACACATGTTGCGCTTCTAAAACTGTCTTGCTACAAGGGCTTTCCAATCACTACCAGTAGCTCTTTTATGTTGTTCTGTTGTGATTGTTATTAAAACATAAAAAGTTCTGAAAGAACTCAATTGGAAAACAAAGCACTGAAAACCGTTTAGTAAGGGGAAATGTTTCATTATACAATGTGAAAATGGCAGTAAAATTAAATTCCAGACCGGTAAGAGCTTTTTTTTTACTTTTCACAGAGTGTTTCCTTTCTCTTTAAACCAAGAAAGAGCCCTGTCTGGAGAGCCATTGTAGATGCTGTTAAATGCCTTATATTTCTACTTTGTTGACATACTTGAGGGTTGTCTTTTACAGACATCTACACTGGCTGGGCTGCTCAAGTTTTAAAGACTACTCTGTTGACGGAAACCTGGCAACGAAAAGAGCATGAACTGCCTTCAAACTGCTCCCTTCCTGAACACGTTTTAAATATCAAAAGAATTAAACTGCCGGGACCTGTGGAGTTCTGCTCTCACTTTGATCATGCCAAGTGGTGTGTATCCCAGGAGGATGGAGACCAGTGGATCTGCACTGGAGATCTAAACAGAGAGGACTGCCAGCAGTGGAAAAGTGGAGGACTTATTTGCTCACAAAACCCTGTTATCTACCACGCTTTCAGGGGGGCTGTGTCCTGGTTTGTTAGGTGCAGAGACATGTTTAAACTGTAAGAGGGGGAATGTTTGACCCTGTTGTTGCAATTCAGTTACGCTGACTCTTTCTGTATCTATTTGTTGCAGATGCAGAGCAGTGTTAATTGCGCTCAGGTTTAGCAAATGCTGTTTGATATTTTGAAGCTAATGTTTGCTGAAAAGCAAGAAAAAAAGTTGCTCAAATGCAAATGTGCTTCTTTCCAGAACAACTAAAATGTATAGGTTTAAACATGGGTTGATGGCTAACACAAAAGAAGAAACACCCAACGACTGCAATTATCAATCCATTCATCTATTATCAGAAAGTAGCTTTTTTTCCTGTGAAGTGTAGTGGCAAAGCTCTTCATTTAAAATAAGAGGACACTGGTTGTAAATGTCAATCAGAATTACGTTGCGCAAATGTTTATTCTTTTTAGGTTTGGTTGGGTTACCACCAGCAGTTCTGTGAAATCTTTCCTCATTTTGTGCTTTTGTCTTCTGTTGTGCGAATCCCATCTACAGCCAATAAATGATGGTGCTCGCAGCTCTGAATATATTAAGATTAGTGGAATTCCTGGTCTACCAGCACTCTTTTGTTGTGTGCATCTAATCTATAATCAATAAGTTAAGATAACAGCATATTATTTGCTGAGGTACGCAGATATTCCTGACTTCCATTGTTGGTGGAGCTGGGTCATATTTGCCTGGGAAAAAATGTGCACAACATGATTTCTTCTAAAAAAAACGTTTCTACTAGCATCTTGTGCTGTGTTCCTCAAATGTCTTATTTTTCCTGTTGGCACTGTTTTTCTTCCCGTTTTCTTCTACCACCTTACAGTGTGCTCACAAATTATTGTCACCCTTAATGAAGAACAAAAAACCCCATATAAAATAAACAGCACAGATAATGACTTATATTTTATATACCCCAAAACTGGGTAAACTAGTGAAAAACATTGATTTTGTTTTCTCTCAAACATTTCTTAGTTGATTTTTAAATGGTGTGTTTAGGATCACTGTCATGCTGGGAGGTCCACCAGAGACCAAATCATGCTGTAGCTTTCTGGCATAGGCAGCCAGATTTTTGCCCAGAATATCCTGATATTTAGTAGAGATCATGATACCTTTGTCCTTAACAAGGGCAGTGGCATCACAACCACCCCACAACATCAATGTTCCACCCCCATATTTCACAGTGAATATATGTTTTTTGTGTGAGTATGCATCCCTCTCCAACACCAAACGTACTGGTGGTGTGAGTGGCCACACACTTCAATTTTGGTCTCACCTGACCATAGCACCGGGTTCTAGTCAAAGTCCCAATGGCATTTGGCAAACTCCAGACACTTCAGTTTGTTTCTTGTTATCAATTCATATTTTATCATATTGGGTAGCTAATGTCCTCTCTTTGCTAGTTAGTGGCTGTGTTTCTGCATTGGGTAGCAACGGGTAACTGTTCTCAGGCGGAAGATGTAAACAGCTTAATGTTCGTGTTAAATAATTTTTTTAAATTAAAATTCATTCTATACAGCAATCGCATATTTGAGTACCGTTTCATAAAACTTTCATGCTTAAAATGTTTAGGGAGAAATGGAAGACTGGTGTGTATTTTTTCATTAAACTACCAAGACCAGCCATACACAGTACAGTTTACATACATACAGTAATGTTTATGTTCCTAAATTAATATTGTTTATGACCTTCAGATGCGTTATGCTCCTCTTCTTTTTATGCTCAGCTACTAAAATTTCCCTTTAGTGGTAAAATCCATATAAATATTCAAAACTAAGCGGATTAAAATGTGCACAGTAAAGACATTAAATGATTAAATCTTTGCACTACCAACCAATGCACCACGAGTGCCCCTGTCGGTCATTTTGGCCAGCCAATCACTTACCGCGGTGCCCTCCGGTGCCCTGCGGTGGCTTGTGGGTAGGTTACTGTACCGCGGGTTTTTACCGCGCATTTTGAATGGCTGCATCTGTATTACAGTCTTCTGTCCTTGCAGTCGTCTGTTGCCAGGCCACTGCCAAATGCATATTCATTTTTAGCACGTATTCTCTTCTTTATGGAAGTGTGGAGGCAACCCAAGTAAATGCACTTTTAAGTCCAAAAAACAAGCTAGCTAAATTCCCTTTGAATTCCTGTGCTCTCACATTAAAAGTGTGGCTTGGTTGTCTTGAGAAGCATGACAGAGACTTCCATCACCTTTCACAGGCCACAAAATTGCCCAGATTTTGGTCCTATTAAAAACATAGCTCAGTCCTGCACACCTTACTGTCATCACAACCTCTGCTGCAATTGTTATTGTAAAGATTGCAAATCCTGTAAAGCAATGCGACTGCAAGATGCTACAGATATTTCAGAACCAGTGAGATACTGTACATGCAACTTCCTGGTCATAGTTTTTACTCTTTACAGCATGATGACGGGCTTTGTTTATATTTTGGCCAGTGGTTGCATGTACAGGTTTGCAAAAGGCCGCACATTGTTAAGAGCCAAACATGAAAATGACAAAAGAAGAACGAGACAAATTGCATTTTTTCATCCCAGACAAACATTAAAAATAAAATGCAGACAGCGAAAAGGGAAAACAATTTGGTCTTGACTGTATTCAAAGCTATCCATTACATGGTACAATGAGTTTATATAATGGTATATTAGCCACCAATATAATACATAAACTGAAACAAACTTTTCAGATTTGGCAAAAAACAATCTTAGTTTGATCATTTTTAACTAAGCTTAGTTAAAAATCAATTTCAGATTAGATGCAATAATAATATCAGAATGGAAAAATATTTAAACCATACAGTATATGTGTCTGTTTTCATAATCTTGCAATAACATAAAACATCACATTCGATAGTATATCACCAGCAATAAACTGCAAAGTGTGTAATATTGCTAGAAGCAGAATACATCCCAAGAAAACAAGACCTAGGTCCAAAATAATCATTTAACAGAGTTCGCATAGTTTTGAGATGAAAAATCCACTCCACCTACAGTGAATCATCCATCAGTCTTCTAACCACTTTATCCACTATAAAGTCACTGGGGAGCCAGAGCCTATCCCAGCAAGCAAAGGGGAAGAAGGCAGGATACACACTGGACAGGATGCCAGGACATCACAGTGCATACAGAGACAAAAACACACAGCACTTACCCAAGAGTCCATTTTCCCAAAAGCCAATTAACCCAACTAGTCTGTTGTTTTTGGACTGTGGGACCAAAAACTGGAGCACCCAGAGGAAACCCCTGCAAACACGGGGAGAACATACAAACTGCACATTTGTAGTTCACATCTGTAGGGCAGAAACACATTTTGCGCTTCTAAAACTGTCTTGCTACAAGGGCTTTCCAATCACTACCAGTAGCTCTTTTATGTTGTTCTGTTGTGATTGTTATTAAAACATAAAAAGTTCTGAAAGAACTCAATTGGAAAACAAAGCACTGAAAACCGTTTAGTAAGGGGAAATGTTTCATTATACAATGTGAAAATGGCAGTAAAATTAAATTCCAGACCGGTAAGAGCTTTTTTTTTACTTTTCACAGAGTGTTTCCTTTCTCTTTAAACCAAGAAAGAGCCCTGTCTGGAGAGCCATTGTAGATGCTGTTAAATGCCTTATATTTCTACTTTGTTGACATACTTGAGGGTTGTCTTTTACAGACATCTACACTGGCTGGGCTGCTCAAGTTTTAAAGACTACTCTGTTGACGGAAACCTGGCAACGAAAAGAGCATGAACTGCCTTCAAACTGCTCCCTTCCTGAACACGTTTTAAATATCAAAAGAATTAAACTGCCGGGACCTGTGGAGTTCTGCTCTCACTTTGATCATGCCAAGTGGTGTGTATCCCAGAAGGATGGAGACCAGTGGATCTGCACTGGAGATCTAAACAGAGAGGACTGCCAGCAGTGGAAAAGTGGAGGACTTATTTGCTCACAAAACCCTGTTATCTACCACGCTTTCAGGGGGGCTGTGTCCTGGTTTGTTAGGTGCAGAGACATGTTTAAACTGTAAGAGGGGGAATGTTTGACCCTGTTGTTGCAATTCAGTTACGCTGACTCTTTCTGTATCTATTTGTTGCAGATGCAGAGCAGTGTTAATTGCGCTCAGGTTTAGCAAATGCCGCTTGATATTTTGAAGCTAATGTTTGCTGAAAAGCAAGAAAAAAAGTTGCTCAAATGCAAATGTGCTTCTTTCCAGAACAACTAAAATGTATAGGTTTAAACATGGGTTGATGGCTAACACAAAAGAAGAAACACCCAACGACTGCAATTATCAATCCATTCATCTATTATCAGAAAGTAGCTTTTTTTCCTGTGAAGTGTAGTGGCAAAGCTCTTCATTTAAAATAAGAGGACACTGGTTGTAAATGTCAATCAGGATTACGTTGCGCAAATGTTTTTTCTTTATAGGTTTGGTTGGGTTACCACCAGCAGTTCTGTGAAATCTTTCCTCATTTTGTGCTTTTATCTTCTGTTGTGCGAATCCCATCTACAGCCAATAAATGATGGTGCTCGCAGCTCTGAATATATTAAGATTAGTGGAATTCCTGGTCTACCAGCACTCTTTTGTTGTGTGCATCTAATCTATAATCAATAAGTTAAGATAACAGCATATTATTTGCTGAGGTACGCAGATATTCCTGACTTCCATTGTTGGTGGAGCTGGGTCATATTTGCCTGGGAAAAAATGTGCACAACATGATTTCTTCTAAAAAAACGTTTCTACTAGCATCTTGTGCTGTGTTCCTCAAATGTCTTATTTTTCCTGTTGGCACTGTTTTTCTTCCCGTTTTCTTCTACCACCTTACAGTGCGCTCACAAATTATTGTCACCCTTAATGAAGAACAAAAAACCCCATATAAAATAAACAGCACAGATACTGGGTAAACTAGTGAAAAACACTGATTTTATTTTCTCTCAAACATTTCTTAGTTGATTTTTAAATGGTGTGTTTAGGATCATTGTCATGCTGGGAGGTCCACCAGAGACCAAATCATGCTGTAGCTTTTTGGCATAGGCAGCCAGATTTTTGCCCAGAATATCCTGATATTTAGTAGAGATCATGATACCTTTGTCCTTAACAAGGGCCCCAGTGGCATCACAACCACCCCACAACATCAATGTTCCACCCCCATATTTCACAGTGAATATACGTTTTTTTGTGTGAGTATGCATCCCTCTCCAACGCCAAACGTACTGGTGGTGTGAGTGGCCACACACTTCAATTTTGGTCTCACCTGACCATAGCACCGGGTTCTAGTCAAAGTCCCAATGGATTTGGCAAACTCCAGACACTTCAGTTTGTTTCTTGTTATCAATTCCTTCTGGCAACCCTTCCAAACAGCTTTTTGGCATGGATGTACCATCTAATTATTGATTTGGAGACTCAAGGACTCCAAGATGCAACCAGACTCTGCAGTTCTCCAGCTGTGACCCTTGGATTCTTTACCATTTGTGAAGATCAATACTAATTTGTCTCTTAATTTGTCACTTCTTTGCCTTTCCCCATGGTGGTGGATGGCCAAAGTTTTTATTATGAGTGTTTACCTCTTTTTATACCCTGGTGAAACAGCAAGTCCAGAAAATGTTCCTTTTGACTGAGTTATATTTAAAAAACCATAAATTCATTTCAGATTTTATTTTGTTCAGTTTTCTTAAAGAAAAGTGGGGGATCTGATAATTCTGACATTAATGTTTCTGAAAAAAACATGTATTACTCATTTTCAACATTTGTTTTGAAATAATTCCCATTGTCTGGGCATAAGATAGACTCATTATCTGTGCTGTGTATTTTATACAGCTTGTTTTGTTCAACTTTATCAAGGGTGCCAATAATTCTTGAGCCCACTATACCTGCTTAGATAAATAGAATCACTATTACACACAAAGAAAAACACTCAAAACACTAACTTCTGTTCTTGGAAGTATAGTGTTCAGTCCAATTTTAATGCATCACTGATATTTGAAGAAAGTGAAAACCGCTTTGCACTGTTTGGAGATGATTGCTAAGATCATCCAGGTGGATGCTGCACATTGGTGGTGGCGGAGGGGAGTCCCCATTACCTGTAAAGTGCAATATAAGTGTAAGCAATTAATTACTGAGCTTAATTTTGTGGGTCTGTATAAACAAAATTGCAAGTAGGATCAGATTTCAAATATTGGTCTGACAAAGTGTAAACCCAGAAAAAACTCCCCTTATGCAAAACTGGGTGAAGGGACTTATACCTTGATCACAACTGCTTCCTCAATGTGCGGTTTTAAACTTTCAATTTTGATAAAGTTCTAGCCCAGGAATGTTAAAAGGTTACAAGCGAGAGAAAGATATTCTGCCCATCTTTTCTGTTTGGTTGATAGTAACTATTGATAAAAGATTCTTTGTAGCAACGAGTCCACATTCTCAGTTCTTTTCAGGATTTTGAATACTCAAGTCTCCACATCTTCAATCCTCCAGCCAAAAGTGATAAAGTTGTTTTAACCTCTCAGTTTACAACACAATACTGTACCTTTCAATGTGGGAGTTATTCTGGTTTCTCTTCCTTAGACTGTTTCCAATGTCAATTATTGTAATGCTCTTTTAATATAAGGACTCCTACATTTTATCTTTAGCTTTCCAATATGCCCATTTCTAATATACAATGAAGTCATTGTTCTCTGTATTAAAAAACAATATGAATACAAGCTAATAAAGGAAGACTGAAATAGCGGTTTGAGACAAGCCAGCCTCTTCAGACCTCATTAGGCCCCAGCATATGGACAAGCCACAACAGAAAGGAAATTCTGCAGAAAAAATTTAAGTCACAAGCTGCCCCACCACCACCAACAACAACAAAATCCTCCCATAGAACTATTTATAAACTGTACCAAACCTAGGCTAATTGACACCATGTGAGAATGTGCCTCTCACCCTTCACTAATTTGCTAATTCACCCCCACGTGGGTCTATGTACACATGATTGAGGCCTGAACCCCCTCAGCTGAAACTAGTGCATCAACACTGCTGACCCACCACACTGTTGTATTTGAGAGCTTCCTTAAATAGAGGTGAAATGTGCTCTCACTGTCCTATTCAAATTCTTTGGTTCCTGAAATGAATAGTAGCACAGATGTAAAGAAAGAACAATTGGATACAGCAATCGCTCAGCAGGTCTTTTTAAGCCTATGTGAGTTGCATTGATCGGGCAAAATCACTGTCCATGCTCATATGTCCTCGCATGTTGGGAGTTAGGACACAGAATTTTTATTTTTATTGAATTAAAACCCTGTTGTGGTGAAAGAACATCAAGACTGTTATAAAATGAACACTCATTGATATGTTATTTTGTTTCACAAATGTAGTAATAGCACTTTGTGATGATATTATTTTAAACTGCTTTAATGATGTCAAAATAATCAAAGTACCTAACTGAGAAATTCTGCTCTAGATCATAGTCTGATTTACAGTGTCCTTTCACGTATCTTATACTGGATATACCGGAAAATCAGAACTGCAAATAGTTCTTTGTCTTTCAAGGTCAATTGCAAAATGCCTTTTTTGGCATTCTGTGCATTCTTTTAGGCAAGTTTTGGTCTGGCAACACTTTCGGATTTCGTGGCCTGAATTGGAGAAGTGAACTGAAGTAGCTGCCTGTATTGTCTCTCCTTAGTCTTGAAAGACTAAAAGCTGCTTCAAGGCCACACTCATGGTAAGTGTCTGTTTTTCTTTCATTAGTTTTGAAAATTGAATTAGAATGTTCCGTGATTGAATTTAGTCACACAAGAAGTATCGTTCACAAGCCGTGTTCACTCACCCTCTGCAGTACGAGTTGGGGATTGTCTTGCTTAAGTTGGCATCTGGGCTCCTAACTTTAGACTTTAGTTATGTAGCCTTTGAGTCCCTTATTACTCCATCATTATTGCATTGTTATTTTTGCAGCTATTAACATCAAGCCTACATTTCATTTTCTACCATTGTGGTAGTTCTGGACTTAAAAACTAGAAAATGACTATGGGATGCCTTTATTGGAAATCTCTCAAGAATTCACATACACTTTTACCTTTGTTTGTTGGGAATGAAAGCATAATAGAAAATGCTGAATGTCCATTTAATGACTGATCGCATAGCACTACATCCATATTGCACTACAATAAATTACACATTAATCCAAGAAAGAACTGCACTGTAACTTATAGACCATAAATAGACTTAAATAGACCATAAATGCTGTGTATGAAGTAAAGTGTGAACTGAAATGTCTTTCTTCACCAAATATTACTGTCTTGTGTGCCAGCCTTAAGCATGAGATACAGTACAAGCTGGAAAGGTTTGACTCAACATGAATACATTTGTTACTACATGCAAATTTGTCTTGAAAGTTAAGACTTGAAAGTCTAGGTTTGAAAAAATGATGGGCATTTTATAATGAAGGAAAACAGTTTGGTACTGATTTATTATTGCATTTTTCTGTAAAATTCGATGGTTTGATTGTAGACAATTGAGAAGGACAAACCAGATTTCTTGAGCCCTTGTTTCCATTAGGATGCCGTTTGGATGCTGCTGTTCTGGCCGCTGATGATATCTGTATACTGTGGGCTCACTGCTGGTGCAGCTGTGTCCTGCAGGAACGAGCAGGGGGAGTCTGTGGACTGGTGAGTGGTTTTCTGCCTTTACTAATTAGCCAGTATACATGCAACAGCAAAGAGGTGTAAATTGTAATAAACAGTAGATGGACACATTCTTTCATTGCGTGTATTAAACATTACAATTTAGAATAAATAAAAGCTGAAAAAAGAGAACCAGCTTAAAGCATGTGTGTCCAACTATAGTTCTGGATGCCATGATCCAGCAGATCTCGGGTTGCTTTGGCCGTGTCTCAATATGCAAGGGCTTAGGGTGTTTCATTTCTAAATTTGTCACAAGGATGCTCACCAGCACCGCCAATGCGGACTTCTCTGAAGGGAATTACCCCCAATTGCTCGCGGAATGGTGACGTTCCACATTCTAACGTATCAAGGCGGAGAGAAGTTGCCATGGAGAATAAAATATTCATGTATTAGCAAAATGGAACTTTTTTTAAGTTTTAGAACTCATAATATTGTAACGCATACGGCCACCATTGGTTGTGAGAGCCGGCTTACCAGCGCGGTGACGTCACCGCCCTTCCCTGTGAATAGCAGGGACCGCAGCCGCCGGGCTGATGGGAGATTTCCCTTTAGTTCAGCTGGCTGGGTCCCTGTTGAGTGACGCCGGAGGCCCGGGTTCCAGTCCCCGATGGTGGGGGTTCGACCTGAGGCGGCAGAGGAGTGGGCCCATACCCACGTGAACTCCGGAGCGCTACAATTTTTTTGAAAAACTTCATTAGGCTACTTTAGATTCAAACTGTATGTATTCTACGTACAAAGTTTTGACATAAAGCTTTTATTTCGTCACCCCCATTTCGACTGATGTATATTTATTCATTTACCTGCTTTGTATTTTGTACACGGAGTATTTATTTCGTATTTAATAGTACAAGCTTTGAGGTATAGCCAAGTTTACCTTATTTAGTTGAATGAAAGCGTTATGTTCCTCGTACTGTCATTTTTGTACTGGGACAGACGAAATGAAATGTATTTAATGGTACACAGCTTGGAATAAGCAGCGATATTGCCAGTGATTCCTTAGTTTACTTCGCCTGTTATGAATCGAGGTTAAGTTTTCAACATGAATGAACACAGTGTCGAGATAAAATTCAATTTAATCAAACTGGAAGCGGACAACGAAAAAATTAACAGCCGACTTGGATTTCGACCCTCCTGAGCCGTGTGACAAAACAGTGACATCACGCGAGGGTGCTTTTGACCTTTTTGTACTAGTGCGCCCTTTAATACTGGCGCACTTGAAGTCCACACTTGCGCTACATCACAGAAGTGCGGACTTGTAGAAATGGCTTAGGGCGCAGGTCGAGAACTGGGACATGGCTTTTATCTCTGAAGCACCCAGAGATTTGGGGAAGGACATTAAACCGTTGTGGCTAAGCAAATAATTAGATTAATTGGGTAGGTAAGAGCCGAGTTGGAATTGAAGATTCGTTTAACTGGTGAATAATTGAATACTGGAGTCACACCTGAAGAAGGTTCCACGGCCGAAACGTTGTTCTCTTTCTTCTTTTTTTCAGCATGGAATAAACCTATTACTTGTTCCTTTGCAGCCTACGCATGCTGACGCAGCTACCCACCTGAACTATCAATGTAACATTACTTTTTCACAACAATTTTATTATCAGAGAACAGATTATTCAATCAGAAATAGTTCCAGTTGCTCTTTGATTGTTGTACTGTCTTTTGATTTTTTGAATCTTAATTTATGCATTTGTACACTTACGTTTTAAGTTGCTTTAAAAATAATGAGGTAGTGAACACCCCACCTACCTTGACAGGTAACAAACTCTTTGTTTTGTTTTTCTCACATAAAAATGTAGGAGAAAAATGTTTGACACTTCCAATTTTTGTTTAACCTGTTATTAACATTGACACATTTAGCCAATTTCTGCCTGGAATTTCCTCCTCCTTAAACATTTGTTATATCTCTGCAGCAGAACATAGCAGGAGCCTGGTTCAGGTCTTAAATTGAAGGTAACCCCCTTGGCTTTGAGTGTGAACAGTCAAATTTCTAATATTTCTTAATGTGTCCACTCAGCAGACAAACATATGAAAAAAAAACAGCAGGCGAAAATGTTTTTTTGGTCTTCAGAGGTCAGATTTTTCAACTATATGCATGTCAAGGGCCTGGGAATGATTTGAAAACCTTGTTCTAGGTGACTGCTAGCTTGGATACAAATTTGGGAAAAATTGATCAATTAGAAAAAATTCTACATCATGTTTTGTGAAGACTGAACCTGGAATGAAATTTCACGCCTATAATAAAAAATCATAAAAATATTGAAAATAAGAATAATAACCATTGCAA
The DNA here is from genome assembly GCF_055471065.1 of Atractosteus spatula. Classification (NCBI taxonomy): domain Eukaryota; kingdom Metazoa; phylum Chordata; class Actinopteri; order Semionotiformes; family Lepisosteidae; genus Atractosteus; species Atractosteus spatula. The sequence goes on from NC_142716.1 coordinate 28,120,939, forward strand.
TTGCTATAAAAACCATTAGACACTGCTAGAGAGCCTTTATCTGCTGTTATGCAATGGAACAAAACCTCAGAGTTGCCTTCTGGTGTGAAAAAAAGGAGCACTGATAAGAAACTGATTGATTACCCCTTCTGAGTCAATGATTGACAGCTAAAAGGCAGGCGGAATGCAGCTGGAGGCTTCTAGAGGAAGTCTTACCCCCTAAGGGCTCTGAATGGCTGAAAATACAATGAATGACAGTGGTTTTTACCAATCAGATCGCCTTAGTTCTAGCGGTCGTTCTTCAAACATTTACTATGAAGTCAATAACCTTCAAGAGTTAAACTGGAGATAAACTAGTCTGGGTTATTTTGGATATATATCATGCTTCAGAATAAGATAAAAACATGGAATATATATACTGTATATATATTCGCTGGTTTTTGCTTTTGCGGTTTTGTTGGTAAAAATGTATGATATTGACATGCTGTGCTAGCCGGGTGTTTTTATTGGGATTCTGCTAGTTCATTAATTTATTGGTTTATTGCATAACAGTGTCATATCTGTGGAAACAAACTTTATGGTTTTGTTGTGATGATATTGGAGAATACGTGCATGTGAGAAAATTTGTGGAGCAGTTAAAAAAAATGTCGTTTATCTTGCGTTTATCTTAAAAATAAAAAGTGTCATCTGGGGGGACAGGCGTGGTCACCAGTGACCACGATCCGGGCAAACAGGTTTTTTCAATTTTTTTATTGATATCACATTACGTTATAAATTATAGAGCTTAACTTTCTGTATGCATCATATGAAAAAAAATGACAGAAAACCTCTACAACATGTTCATTGACATAACGATGTACTATTCAGTACTGGAATTTATTTTTTTGTTTAGATATTTTTTCTATTTATAGAACACTGCATTAATAATTATTGAACTTAATTTTCTATGTGTGCTTCATATGAAAGAAACTGACCGAAATAACATCATATGTTCACTGACATATTGATGTACTGTACACATGTATGCATAGCCCGTGGGGTGTGATTAATGGGCATTTCGACTTATGTAAATTTCTAGTTACATAAGGGTTTCTGGAACGGAACTATTATGTAACTCGAGGTTTGTCTGTACATTTTTGTCTCTATCCTTAAGCTCTAGAATGTTACTGTGAAATTAAGACATTTGGGTCTTCAATTCATAGACTGAAATAGACACCTGTTGCAAAAAAACTGACCTAGGACCTCAAGCACTTAACTACCACTATGTGCTCAAGTTGCCTTTTCTCACAAAAACTCTGAAATGGACAATGCGATTTAATTCTAATTGCATCTTGTATCTAATGAGCTCTCTGAACCTCTTCAGTTGGAGTTTGGATCCACAGTACAGAAACTACCATTGTTAAGTAAGTTAATGATTTTCCAGTGGCTTCTGGATCACTTAATGTGCTTTTTATTCAACTAAAATGCTGCTGGTGTCAATCACAGTCCCACACTGGATCACATGGAAACTTATCTTGGGATATCTGGCACATCCCTTCCTTGGTTTAGCTCTTATTTATCAATACCACAACCAGAAACAAATTCATCAATCCTAGTTAAAAGTGATGTTATTGCACTAACCCGAGGTATTACATAGAGATTCTTACTGGAAACTTAACTATTTAATATTTATATACTGCTCTCGGGCAAAGTTTTTACCATTATGGGCTTGGGTTTCACTGCTATCCTGCTGACAGATTAATTTGAAAATCAAATTGGATTACTACTATTCTGGTTTCTGTACTTTACAGGTGTCTGTCTGAAATTAAGATATAGATACAAAAGAAACATTTCTGAAAGCAAACCGTGACAAGACTGATATTAGCTCAATGGCTGAAAAATTAGTGCTATAATATTGATATGTGCCGTTATTTTTTTGTGTATTATGTGTACTACTGTAAGGAGCTTTGAGGGTTATTTAAAAACACTCATAAATTAACATTATACTATTATTATTGTCCTTCAATGCATAGTCATGAGAATTGTGAAGAGAGAAAATCTTGCAATACTTCACTCACCACTCTGGGCAAGATGGCAAATTTGCCAAGCATGAACTGCAACTAATAGCACCAATGGTCATAAGAGACGCTGACACATCGAGGCCACTCTGCGTGGCCTCTATGAACTGGGCTGTTAAATCTACACAAGAGCTAATGCTGAATTCAAACAATTCTAATTCCTTAATGCCATATCCTCTTCATTAAAGTCCAGGCACTACTGTTTTGTAAATCCTTTAGGCACCTCAAAATTGATACCCAAAATATAAACAAATAATTGTTCCACATAGACATGGAATACTTGTTTATTCTGAAATATAACTGTTCTATCTACATACACTTCACAGTTTAAACTATAAATCCCACCATTTTCTAACTGCTTTTTCCAATACAGGGTTGCAGGGGAGCTGCAGCTTATCCTGGCATGCAGTGAGCGCAAGGTGGTACAGTATACATGCTGGAGGGGACAGCAGTCTATCACAGGACACACACAGATAGACACACACAACCTCACACCAAGGCCAACTGTCCCAGAAGCCAATTAAACTACCAGCATGTCTTTGGACTGTGGGGGGAAACCCACACAAACATGGGGAGAACATACAAACTCCACGCAGACAGCACCCCAGGTCTGGAATTGAACCCAGGGCCCCAGTGCTACATGGCAGAAGCGCTATCCACTCCACAGCCATGCTGGCCCTTTATATAGATTTTAATTTTCTTTTCATTGTGTTCCAGAGTACTTATTCTCAGTAGTCATAAAGGTAAGACAATGCATACTGAAAAATTATTTTATTTTCTTAAATGTAGCACAAAAGGGACAACAGTGAACACTAAATCCCTGATCCACCCCTCTTCATATTATACTCACTGGATATATATGGCATACAGTATATATGGGGAAACAGCCAAGTCCTGTCAGCTGCAAATGGGCAGGGATGTTTTTGGTAACATTTGGTAGAAAACAGACCTCTTGCTCTTTGAGTAAGCAAAACATGCTGCTATCTGGAACCCGATTCTCAGATTTTTTTAAGGAGCATATTTGTGATTTTTGAAGTGGGCCTAAGTTTCTTATCATTAATATTCATGTTTGTTTTAGGTAAGATGATTGTCACTATCGTTGTTGCTGTGTTGAGAAAGGTTAATGTTACAAATTACTGCCAGAATTACTTCAGTATACAAACTACAAAGAACAGAAAAACGCAAGAGAGGTTACAGACACAAGTGGGCTGCTCAAGTGACCGTATTCATTAGGTTGCTAGTAGCTAGTAGTTTACTGATGAATCATGTGAAACTGTCTCTTGTACTGTAGGAATCCCAGGAACAGGTTTATCTCTAGAACAAATCTGACAGCTTGTCCCAGAGACAGTTCACCCTCTCAATGCATGACGTCATCCTGGCGCCCAAAAGCTGACACCAAACAAATAGCAGGTTTAAGTGATATTGAGTCAGAAGTCCCTACCTTCTGGCCTCCTTCTGGGTCCAGCGAATGCACACACGCTACATACTCCTGCATGGCCTGTTCTTTGCTCATGTCCCCGAGCTGCTTCCAGGCCTGCCTGCAACATCACAGCACAATGTGTAACCCATCAGCAGCCTTACAGAGCCCAGCTGGTAGAAACCACACTCTTAACCGCTTTTCAGTAGGGCAAATGTTTTGTTTTCTATTTTTGATACAGTTCGGCAAGGAGACTGTCAATGCTAGAACTCATCTTCTCGGGTACGTAATCTAGTCACAGTCTATCCCATAAATTGACTGACAGATGTTACTTGCCTAGGATGTTACTTAGCCTTTAACAACTGAAATCCTACTTACAGTCCCTGGTCTGTTGGGTTTCTTACAATCACTGTAAAAGTTCGCACATTTACCTTTCTTTTTTTCTGGACAACACTGAAACTTATATTTAGTGTGGGTTTTGTGGACTCGCACAGATTTGTCTCTTGCCTCGTGTAACTTAAAATGAGTTTGTGCACAATACTTTAGCTATCGCTTACTAAAAGGAATACATATTCAACAAACTGAAAAGGTATCAATGAGAAGAAGCAAACTTTAAGAATATGATTAGCTAGTCATCATGTGAACACAGGATAACAATGGCTGTTTCAAACAGAAAATCCACTGGAATTTAACTGTATTCCTATTTTAAATTCACAGTGGCAATATGCTCACTGTGTGGAAAATGATTCAATTTATTTTTTTAAATTGCTCGATATGAAATTGATCATTTTATTACCCTGTTCATTTATGCCGACTGCTTATTTCTAAATTTTGTATATACATAATGTATGTAACTCAGTAGATAGATAGATAATACTTTATTAATCCCGTAGGGAAATTGATGTGTTACAGCAGTCCAGCCCAAGACAAGCAAAACAGACATCAGAATAGTTATAAAACAAAAGACAAACAAAATAAATAAAAATAAATAAATACATAGGTGTGTGCAAAATGTCCAGATCATAGTCGCTGTAAAAACAATAAAATATGTGCAAAATGTGCATAGGTTTATACAGACTGATTGTCCAAAAAGTACAATGGTGCACCATGCTGTCCATAGAGGAGCAAATGAAGGGCTAACAGTCCTAGCCTAGGGCAGCGTTATACACCCTGACAGCCGCCGGGAGGAAAGATCTGCGGAAACGTTCCCTTGAACACCGTAGCTGGAGCAGTCTGTTGCTAAATGTGCTCCGCTGCCCAGTAACAGTCCCATGAAGCGGATGAGAGGCGTTGTTCATGATGGCTGTGAGCTTGTTCAGCATTCTCCTCTCAGCCACCACCTCCATGGGGTCAAGGCTCATCCCCAGCACAGTGCCAGCCTTCTTGATGAGTTTATTGAGCCTATTTGCATCTTTTGTCATGATGCTGCTGCCCCAGCACACCACAGCGTAGAAGATGGCCGCCGCCACCACTGATTCATAAAAAATGTGTAGCAGTGTTCCACACACACCAAAGGACCTGCGTCTCCTAAGAAAATAGAGTTGGCTCTGACCTTTCTTGTACAGGGCATCAGTGTTACCAGACCACTCCAGCTTATCATCCAGGTGTACCCCTAAGTACTTGTAGGAATGTATGCCCTCTATGTCCTCACCCTGGATGGAAACAGGGTTCAGCGGAGACTTATTCCTTGGAAAGTCAAAAATCATTTCTTTGGTCTTGCTGGTGTTAAGCTGGAGATGGTTAAGATGACACCACTCCACAAAACTGGTAATCAAGCTCCTATATTCCTCCTCCCTCCCCTCTCTAATACACCCCACAATTGCAGAGTCATCCGAAAACTTCTGCAGATGACATGTCTCAGAGTTATACCTGAAGTCAGAGGTGTAAAAGGTGAACAGGAATGGAGCAAGGACAGTCCCCTGTGGAGCCCCAGTACTGCTAACAACCTGTTCGGACACACAGCTCTGTAGCCGTACATACTGTGGCCTGCAGGTCAGATAGTCTATAATCCAGGACAGCAGGGGAGTGTCCACCTGCGCCGCCCTTAGCTTATCTCTCAGTAAAGGTGGATGGATGGTGTTAAAGGCACTGGAGAAGTCAAAGAACATAACTCTCACAATGCTCCCCGTCTTCTCCAGGTGAGAGTTAGCTCTGTGTAGCAGATAGATGACTGCATCCTCCACTCCCAGGTGTGACCGATAGGCGAACTGCAGGGGGTCCAGTGCTGTACTCACCAGGGTTCTGAGGTGGTCCAGTACAAGCCTTTCCAGAGTTTTCATTAGGTGTGATGTAAGTGCCACTGGTCTGTAGTCATTCAAGACTTTAAGGTGCCCCTTTTTGGGTACTGGCACCAGGCAAGATGTCTTCCAGAGCATCGGAACCAGTATACGTGGACAGTAGGTTTGTCAGAAATACAAAATGTTTGGAGACTACCAGGAGAAATAATGTCACAGGTGCAATGTAGTACTACAAGGAGGTACTGTAGATGGATTATGCTTATAATCACAACGTAGTTATACAAACAATTATCTAAGAAGACAGTTTCCAATTAAACCAGTTTAACTGTAATTCATTCTAACTTACCATTTCCTTTGTCCTTCAAAGTCAAAGAAGCCTGGTTTTGCTGTGTTACATGTTCCAACTTTGACCTGAAAAGTCAAACCAGACAGAATTTGAAATCTGAAAAAAAGTTTTATCACATACAATGAATTTACAGTTTCTCTTGCTAGAAAGCATCATCATAAAGTGCTTAACATATTTTAGTCCAAGCGGCAAACATTGTACTGTATCAAGATTATGAAAACAATGTTTGAGGTCATTCTGCAGGAAATACAGGACTGAATTTAAAAGTGGCAGTAAGAAGGTGAAAACTTTTTTTAAAAAACTTATTTTAAGCACTTTCTACAAATTTCAAGAATTAAGAGAAAGAAAAAATAAGCACTGAAGTGAACAAATATAACAATAATTATTCAAGGCAAAACTGGTTAAAGAATTTATTAAGCGATGTCGATCTCATGAAGCAGAGCAAGTCCTGAACTTCTATTCTGTACGTCACAAGAGCTTGCTGCCATCAGCAGCACGGAAATAGAACATTTTGAGATTATGCTCAAAATGAGAATGTGTCCTTGGAAACACAGTGTGTGGTGTCATTGCCTTTATCGTTGCTCATTTTATTCAATTTAAATAGGTCAGCATGTCTCAGATAGGCGTATTTGGCTCAAATAAGGATTAACGTTCAAATATGAATTTGCATTCACAGACTGGATTCACATCTTGTTACTGCTACTTCCAAATTCTCCAGACCAGAGCTGCTTTCCAATCTGATTCATACACATTTAGTAGCTTACAATCATAGTACTTATCCCTGTGTCACATGTTTTTATCATGCCAGTGAAAACTCTATTATTGGTGTCCACACAAATATCTTTTAAAATGGCTGTGTAAAGTATTTATTTCTGCACTTTTCTATATCTGATGTCACGCGAGAGTTTGTTTTCATTAACGATTTTTAAAGCACTTTCATATTCCTCACATTTGCGAATTTAAACAGGTATCATCCGAGTCTTCTGCCGATCAGATCTTGGTCCTAATAAGTCTTTGACTGACGACTTCAAGATGTCATGAGGAAATTGCTTCTTGCCAGTTGTTGTCTTGAAGATGTAAAGTGGGAACTTTCCCCCGTCACAGACTTCAAGAAAAGCAACAACAAGCCAACCCGTTGTTGCGCACAAATCGCGACTTCAGAAAAGTCGTTTTGTACACTTCTATTCAACGTTTGTCAGTTAAATCGATCCCTTGGGAAACTAGAAAATATCGCTAGTGGTTTCTACATCCAAACGTACTCAGTACTTTATAAACACGAAGGTTATCCCTCATTGTCACCAACTACATGACAGAAACTGATTATGCACATGCTGAGTGCACATTTGTAAGGTTTTAAACTAATTGATCCTGAGCCCGAAAACACATCAAACACGCCTTTGCTGCAGTTTATTAAAGAGTTGCCAAAGGTTTGGGGTTGCTTTACCTGTTTATACCTGGCGTACAGGTAAAGCAGCTGTTCTCTGCTCGCTGTCTGCACCAGTCCACGGAGCCGCTCAGCTGCCGCTTCAAACTCGGCTTCGAGCTCTGTCTCTTCCAGGCGATACCCCAGGTCACCAGCACCGCAACCTTCCTCCCCGAGACCCGTCTGAGTCCGAATCTGAACCACCGAGCGGCTCTCCTGTGTCTGGCCGAGCCGGGTCGGTACCTGAACCCGTAGCAGAGTCGGGGGAAGACGATGGAGAGCGAGACGCCATATTTGGAGTATGTGCTATAAATATAAATGTTATGATCGTAGTTTGTATTTCTCGAATGATCTAAATCGATCTCCAGGAACACAAATTATATTAAAATTATGCAGACAGTACCAAGATGCTGGCTAATCGTTTCAGGACTTGTTGCTCACCGCGGAGAGGTCGGCAAGATGGCGACCAGTTCGCACGTGTTTTGTTAAGCGCTGAAAAATTTGGGGTCTTTTTCCCTTAAACTGTTGGTGAAAGGAGAAAATTTGCTTTGATTTGGATGTCTATGATTTTTGACTAACTTTATGTCAATTTTTGGAGAGTTTTAATTTTATTTCTAACCCAAAAAAAAGTTAAAACTTGGATACGATTTTTTTTCTTTCCTCTGAATTGAACTACTGAAAAAAACCGTTATTTTAGGATGGATTCGATCTCTGAAAAAAGCACTGGTGGAAAGAAGCGAAAAGAGAAGGACGTTTCGAAAATGCCGCGGTCTTCAGGAGGGCAGGTGCACCCTGCAGCAGGGGCGAGCGGCGGAGCCGGGGCGCCCCCGAGGCCGAGCACTCGTCCGCCCTCGACAGCGAGAGGAGCTCCGGAGAGCCGCAGCTGGAACAGCTGCTCGACTCCGACAGAGACATTGAGCCCGACACTCCGGAAAAGCCCCTCATGAAGAGGATGAAAGACGAGCCGTCTCTGCTAGAAATGCAGAATAACATCGTGGTGCTTCTCTCCAGGAAGATTAATGAGAGAGCAGATCATCTGGAGGCATTGGTTCGAAAGAACACGATGACAGTTGCTGCCTTACAAAAGTCAGTGGACTTCGCGTTGGAGGAGGTGAGAGACTTAAGATCAGATATGAAAGCAGTGAAGGAAGTGGTTAAAACAAATGCACACATACTGTTGTCAATCTTAGAACTAAAGAAATGTAAGAATGTGTTGCAAAGTTGTGATGAGGCAGGTAATGTGGTGGGGCAGTTTGGCTTGAGCAGTGTGTTGATGGTGGAGAAAACATGTCTGGGATTGTTTTGGTGATTTTCAATGATGTGAGAGAAGTAGGTGGATCTAGCAGACTCTATAGTAACCTTATATTCAGATAAGTAATCTCTCCAAACCTGATAATGTACATGTAGGCCGGAAAGACGCCACCTACGCTCAAGTTTGCGAGAGGCTGCCTTCATGGATCGCAGATGGTCATTGTACCAGGGGGCAGGGCGTCAGGGGTTTTCGTGATTTGACAAAACGAAAGGCTATTTTTTTTGTACTGCAAGAGGTTTAATGCAGATTTTTATTGTTTACAAGAGACGCACGCTTGTTCTTCGGATTTGAATTTTTGGAAGAGTCAATGGGGGAGTGATGTCTGGTTATCATTTGGTAGTAATCATTCTGCTGGGGTTGCAATATTAAAGGGTAAATTTAAAGGTAAAATTATTAGTAGTAGAGTTCATCATTTGGGCAGATGGATAATTCTTGTAGTGGCTCTTAATGGGAAAATGTTTTTGTTGGGGAATATATATGCTTTTAATAATGAACAATATAGCAGAGACTTGTTTCTTGAAGTTGAAGAAGAAGTGAATAAGGTGAAGGACAAGTTCCAGGATATTGAAATTATTTTAGGGGGTGATTTTAACACAGTCTTTGATGTTAAGTTGGATAGATACCCTGTACCTGCTAGATCTCCCCCTCCTGATATGGAGTTGCACAGGTTATGTCAAGGCTTAGGAATTAGTGATATATGGAGATGTAAACATCCAGGACTAAAGGAGTTCACGTGCTGTAACAAGGACAGATCTAAACAATCAAGAATAGATTTTTGGTTAAGTTCAAATGCATTAGAAGGACAGATTAACAAGGTTTCTATTGAACCATCAGTACTATCTGACCATAAAGCAATTTATCTTTCTGTTAACTTGAGTAACAATGAGGATTCTAAAGTCCCTAAGACTTATTGGAAACTCAATAATATGATTTTGGAAAATGACAGCTTTAAAATGGAAATGAAGGAAATTATACAAACATATTGGAGGCGAGCTCAATTAACAAATTCATATAGCCAAAACTGGGAATTTATGAAGTATAAGATAAGATTGATTGCTATAAAAAGAAGTAAAGAAGCTGTCCGCTCTAATAAAATAAAGGAAGAGGAAGTTATTAAGGCAATTTGTGATCCTACTGATGACAGCAATACTGATCAAACAGATGTTTGTAAATTAATTGGACTGCAAGCTGAACTGGATGAACTATACATAGAAAAAGCAAAAGGAGCTTTTGTTAGATCCAGGAGACGATGGTTGGAGGAAGGCGAAAAAAACTCAAAATACTTCTATAATTTGGAAAAAAAGAATGGAGATTATACATCTCTTAGTAAACTTAACATAGATGGCTGTGAAACTCAAAATCCTGTAGAAATTTCAAGATATGTATCAGATTTGTATGGTAAGTTATATACTAGTAAGGCATGTTCTACAGAAAAAATGTGTGATTTTCTGAACTCATTAAAAGAAGACTTTAAAACTATAGACGAAGGGTTTAAAGCCATCTGTGATAAAGAGATATCCATCTTTGAAATTAAGAAAGTTATTAATAAGCTCAAGGTTAACAAATCTCCTGGTAATGATGGCCTTACCACTGGATTTTATAAGACCTTTCGAGATGATTTGGCTGAATTTCTTCTTCTGGTGTTTAAGGAGTCAATTGACAAGGGAGTCTTACCAACCTCGATGACTCAGGGCTTAATAACCATAACTCCAAAACCAGATAAAGATCATTTGTTGATAGATAATTGGCGGCCTATCACTTTGATTAATAATGATGGAAAGATTCCTGCTTCTGTTTTTGCAGAGAGACTGAAAACAGGCCTTGACTCAATTATTGATGAGTCACAGTCGGGTTTCATGAAAGGAAGACATATATGTAATAATATTCGTTTGGTGTTGGACCTTGTAGACTATGGTGAACTTATTAGTCAGGATAGCTTTGTTCTATTTGTGGACTTTTATAAGGCTTTTGACACAATTGAACATTCTTTTATTTTTGAAACTCTCAATTTTTTTGGCTTTGGTGAGTATTTTCAAAAGGTAATTAGAACTTTGTACAATCAAGGTAACAGCTCTGTTAAATTGGCTCATGGAACTTCTCATAGATTTAGAATTGGTAGGGGAATTCGACAAGGATGTCCCATAAGCCCATTCTTATTCCTGCTGGTCACACAAGTTATGGCTATTCATATAAAACAAGATGTGTTTCAGGGTATTCAAATACAGGATAGAGAGATTAAGTGTTCCCAATTAGCTGATGACACAACGCTATTTTTAAGAAACCATGCAGAGATTGAGAAGGCAATTAAGTGTATAAATGTTTTTTCCTCTGTTTCTGGTCTTTCTCTTAATTTAAAAAAATGTGAACTGATGGCTCTTGGGAACTGTGATGTTTCATCTCTATGTAATATTCCTGTAAAAGATGTAGTTAAATATCTAGGTATTAAGATTTCCAAAAATCCAAAAATTAGAAATGATCTAAACTTTTCTCCAATTATGCATTCATTTGAAAAAAAACTTGACTTATGGTTGTTAAGAGAGCTTTCTTTAAATGGTCGAATACTTTTGTCTAAATCTGAGGGTTTATCTAGATTAGTTTATGCTTCACTGGTTCTGGATGTACCACCTGCAACTATTAGGAAAATTGACTCCAAACTTTTCAAATTTATCTGGAGGAATAAACCCCATTATCATAAAAGATAAATTATTTGTCGTCCACAGGCAGAAGGGGGCTTAAATGCTTTAGACTTTAGGACATCTAATGCTATTTTTAAGATTAAATGGATACAAAACTATTTAAAAAATAAGCAAAGTATATGGCATATAATCCCCAATCTGATATTTCAAGAAGTAGGGGGTCTAGAGTTTTTACTAAAGTGTAACTTTGACATTGGAAAAATCCCCTTGAAACTTGCCAGTTTTCATAAACAAGTACTTGTGACGTGGTCACTTATGTATAAACATAACTTTTCCCCACATAGATTTACTATCTGGAACAACAAATATATAAAAATTAGAAATAAAACCTTATTTTTTTAAACTGGGTCAAGAATGATATAATTTGGATTAAACAATTAATCAAGGCTGATGGTAAAATATATAGTTACACCGAGTTTGTTAGAAACATTGGAAGAATTTACAGCTCATATTAGACTACAAGGAAAGGATATTGTGAGTTGTGGATGTAATAACCAATTTTTGAGATCCCTGTTAAAAAATGATAATTTACTTGCGACTACAATATATTGGAATTCCGCATTTGGAAAACGCATTGATTGGAGAAAAATTTGGATGATGCCCAATAAATATTGTATAACCAATAAAATTAAGGAGGTTTCATACAAAATAATTCATCGAATTTACCCAGTTAAAACTCTTGTTGCCCAATGATTTAAAATTAATATAGATGACAAATGTGTTTTTTGTGACAATAGCCCTGAAATTATTCAGCATTTGTTTTGGTTATGTCCCAGGGTAAAAATGTTCTGGACTAAGTTGCAGAATTATATTAAAAAAGAGACCAATATTGATATTTGTTTTGTTGAAAAAGATATTATGTTAAGTTTCAGCCCCAGTGAAAACAATAGAAAAAATTAGTTTGTAATAAATTTAATTATTATACTGGCACATTATCACATACATAAAATGAAGTGGTCTGGGAGGTACCCTGTGTTTGAGTATTTTAAAATGGAAGTAAAGGGGTATTTGCAGACTATTTCGAAATGCAAAAATATGAAAGCGGTGCAGACATTATTTTTATTTAATTTGTTTAATCTTTTTTCATAACTTGAATTGATGTAGTAGTATGTACCCCTGACGACTATTTTATTGTTTTGAATTGTTATATGTACTGTTGTTTGTATTGTAATGTTTGTTCTTTTGTTAAGCATAAATAAAAATTAAAAAACATTTAAAAAAAAGCAAAAAAAACTTGTTGCTCACCACAGTACGTTTACTGTTCGCTCCCCTAAGCGGTCCGAAGGGAAACCAAAAACACAGAGTACATAAGTTCCTAGTTCTACAGTATATATACAGTATAGATGGAAAAAAGAAACGCAACATTTTCTGGAATGAGAATACTATAGTTATAGCTTATGTACTTTCACAAAAAGTTGTCAATTTGTTTTAAGCCCTCTGACCAGCAATACAGCTTGTGCAGTGAGGCATTGCAACTTGCCAATCACACAAAAGTTCATTAGGTGCACTTGTTGTTGCACAGTAGAACGTTGATAGTTCATCTGGCTTGCTTGGTTTTTCAGTAGCTAATTCAGTGGCTAAGTCATTCACGTAACTCGTCTAACCCTTTCTTCAAAGACATCAGGATATTGGCGTCCACATCATAGTTGGGTAGTTTGTTCCAGGCCCCAAACCCTTTGAATAAAAATATGCATTTCCCTGTTTGGTAGATTATTTAAACCTCTTATATTTAAAAAAATTCAAATAGTTTCCCCTAGTTCGTGTTTCACTACTCAATCTTATGAAGTGCACTACTGTAGGTCAGTAGCTTTGAGGATTTTGAATAGTTTGAATAGTTACTTGCTATAACTATGAATAGAATTATGAAGGCTAAGACTGTTGTATTTTTTTAATGGTGTAGTACACCAATAAGATATTTACAGACAACATTAAAACTAACAAACCATTTTGTGATTTAGTTGAAAAGTGTCTGGTCATGGATGTGGTAGTGTGCTCACCTATTTGAATAACACAACATTATACAAAAACATGAATGCAATTATTTTTATTTCAGAAACAGTAGATCAGCTAGGCAAATGAGGTTCCCATCATTAGAACTCCTTTTTTGATTCTTACAGGAAGGCTCTGGATAAAGCGGTCGACATCTTCGACAGCAAAGATGGTTTTTTTAGCATCTTCCTGGAGTTTGGAATTACAGGGATCCCTGGAAACACAGAGTGGTTTGACGTGTCACTGTTCGAGTTTCTTTATTCCATGGCAGCAGGTCAGATAGACTTTGGATACAGTTCTTCCCAGCGGCATCTTAATGTCAGGTTTATTCAATAAGAAGCTATTTGATTAAAGGTGTGTGGTAATTTGGCTATTAGACAACTGTTTTTCAGTCATTTCAATCACATTCATAACTCTAATTCCTCTCATCTTCTATTGGACTATTCACCCCTGATCTGTACTATTACCTGTCCCTTAACCAGTTCAATACATGAATTTCCCTAAATGCCTATTGCCTTTAATTTAAGAAGAACACTATCAAAAACATCTTTAAAATCTAATCATATCATTTTGTATGTTCTGTGTGTTTACTGCTGTGACTTGTTTGAAGAATTTTAACAAGTTGGTAAAGGAAGAATGACCTTTTCTAAAACCATATTGACTACTGCTAGGGTCTTATTTTCATATGAGCGATCCTGTTGTTTAGTTCTAAAGTGGTTTTCATAACTTTACTTGTAAAAGAAGTAAGACGTATTAGCTTATATCTTGTCATATAAGTCACATTTAGTCATATTTACTATACCGAGAGATACTGTAGAAGGGAATGAGGGAGGGCACTGAAAATGGAGAAAACAGAGTACTGTTGAAGAGGACTGCCAAAGATCGATGCACTGGACAATGGACTATTTAGAAGAAGAGAGATCAGGTAAGAGTAGAGCTGCACAGTTAACCACTTGATCAGAGTGGAGTTTAGAGTTCTGCCTCACCATTCCCATGGAGGTAGCAGTGTCAATAAAAAGTGATGTTTGCAGAAGACTAAGGCCAATTTGTGTAAAAATCAGTTTGTTTTTAAAGGATTCTAAATTTAGGATGAATTCCCCCATTCTACATAAATTCCATCCAATGTCTAATTCTGAACCACACTGGTCACTAATGTGCTACACAAAATAAAATCACAGTCACAAACTAAATACTCACCATCTGGAGTGTTCTGAGGCTTGTTCCTACTGAATCTGTCCAAACTAAAAACTTCTTTTTTGAAGAACTATGAGCACACAAAGAAAACAATTAAGGAATATTTCTTCCACAGGTATTATAATTGAACTGTTACGTACTGTATTGATCTTGATAAATTTGTAGTCATTATTCATACAGAATATTCAGCATTGGCCACCATAGCAGTTGCTATTCTTGTTGATTGCAATTAATAGAAATGTCTTAAGAATATTATTTGATGTACAAATGAGCATTCTATTCCAATAATTTCTGTAGTGCTAATATTAAAAATACAATAATGCCCAAATTAATTAATAATTAAAGTTTGGGTAACTAATCCATACCTTGTGTTTTTGAGGCTTGTTGTACTCATCAGGCACTTTAAAAGGTCCAAAGCTTTCACAGCTCCCGCGTCCACTGGATGTTCCCTGGGCTCTTAAGTTTTCCAAAGATGGATTTGTTTCATTCTGAATTCTGAAGTCTTTTGACCTATTACCCATGATCTTATGCTTTATCATGGAGCCAAACTTTTTCAAAGGATGTTTCTTGACTTTCTGGCTCACATTCACATCTTCATCCGGCTTATTAACTGCAAAGGGGATGTTGCTGAGCGAGAGAAGCCCTTCGCTCTCAGACGTTTTGGTCAGTTGCCTTGGGGTCATGTAATGTTTTGCTATGTCAATGCGCAGACCACTCTTGCTTTGGGCTGGACTGACATTTTTGTCCTTATTAAGGCTGGGATTGTACACATACCAAGATGAGTGTCCAGGCAACTCCTGTCACAAAAAAACAAAAAGTTACAGTTCAGTGATTGTTGTTTCAGTTTTAGAAGTAAATCAAAACAAGTAACACTTCTCTTACGGAAAAAAAGATAAGGATTATGGGGTGTGTATATGATTTTAGCACTGACGTTAACACTAGAATAAAGGCAAACAATGAAATATAAAATAATAAAGCAATGTGAATGTTTACAATTGCATGTATAGAAAATAATGCATCTCAATTTTTTTTATGATGCAGACATCAGTTTGGAAATGTAGACAATACTGTGAGCAAGTCTCTCTATAGTAGCAATAACTCACCTGATTGCTTTTGTACTAATTTAATAAGAAAGTGATGAAGCTGAAATCCACAGACAGGTGAGTTTGGTACTGTACGTACGCTATGGACTGACAATAGGGATATTTCTGAGATGTTATACAATATTAGGGAAAACAAATCTGGATTTGTAGTTTTATTGCATTGTAAAGGAAAATGCACAACATAACTATAATCATATTTACAAAATGAGTTCCATCTTCCAGTACTTTCTACACAAATGTCTGCTAATTAGGTACAGAACAGGTCCATCCTACTTTGATAAGAGAAATTTTTACAGGTTTGGAACTGTTGGTCATACCTCATCAACCACATCATGCGAAGAGGACTCCAGAAGTCGTGTTTTCATACTGTCTGGCCTCGAGGAGCTCTTCCTAGTCTTCTTAACTTTGTTCCCTGAAGCCTTACACTGCTGTACTACTTCTTGATCCTGGACTCTTTGAGCCAAATAATCTCCAGGCTTCTCTGGGGTCTCAGAAGCAGAGCAACCTTTTTTCTTATTAGAACAAGGTGTCACACCAACAGCTTCTCCTAGGGAACGCGATGAGCAGGGCTTATCCATAGTGTCTTCTGGCTGGAAACTGTTTTCAAAAACACTTTGGACTGTTGGAGAAAAGCCCTTTGGAGACTTTTTCATAGAAGACTGTACTTTTTTACTTCTGACTGTAGTTACATTTGTGTCCACAATTTTGTCCTGTGTGGACTCACTGGTTTTCTGAGAAATGAGAGATTGTGAAGATGGAATTGAACACCCGCTTCGTAAACCATGAATTGCAATAGTTTCTTTAGCCACACAACAGGCCATTTCCTTGATCATTTCTGGATTCTGTGAGGCAATTCCTACTTGTAATACTTTCTTGCTGCCAATGGATTCCATCAGTTTGCTGTAAACAGAGCTAACAGTTTTCTTGATGGCTTGTTGTAATGGAAGATGTTCTTCAGCCTTTGGTTCACTGATGGTTAGAGTGGAAACCTTTGACAATTCCTTCAGCGCATCTTTGGTGAGTTTCAGTGCCAGGTCCCTGACCTGAGACTCGGACAGCTCTTCCACTTCCCCTGAATAATTTTCTGGGTTGGGGAAACCAGGGCGAATTTTCAAAAGCAGTTTTGCCATGATATCTTTCACTGCATCTGTTCGACACATAACAGGTGAAGGTTCTAACTGGTCCGTTTTGGTGCACATGAGCTGCTCAGTGCTCCAGGTTTCCATATCAATGGCAGCTTGAGGAGTACTGGACTCAGGGCTGGAACAGTTTAGCTGAATTTCCTTTAGCAGATTATCTGTGACTCCATGTACTATTTCGGAAGAAACAAGAGAAACTTCAGAAGACTGAGCACTGGGTGTTGCCTCTTTGTTGTGCTCACTAGTGATTCTAATATCACTCATAAGCTCATCAACCTTCACATCATGCGAAGAGGACTCCAGAGGTTGTGTTTTCATACAGCCTGGCCTCGAGGAGCTCTTCTTAGTCTTCTTAACTGTCTTCCCTGATGCCTTACACTGCTGTACTCCTTCTACATCCTGGACTCTTTGAACCAGATAATCTCCAGGCTTCTCTGGGGTCTCAGAAGCTAAGCAATCTTTTTTCTTATTAGAACAAGGTGTCACACCAACAGCTTCTCCTAGGGAACGTGATGAGCAGGGCTTATCCATAGTGTCTTCTGGCTGGAAACTGTTTTCAAAACCACTTGGGACTGTTGGAGAAAAGCCTTTTGGAGACTTTGTCATAGAAGACTGCAGTTTTTTACTTCTGACTGTTCGACCAATAACAGGTGAAGGTTCTAACTGGTCCGTTTTGGTACACATGAGCTGCTCAGTGCTCCGGGTTTCCATATCAATGGCACCTTGAGGAGTACTGGACTCAGGGCTGGAACAGTTTAGCTGAATTTCCTTTAGCAGATTATCTGTGACTCCATGTACTATTTCGGAAGAAACAAGAGAAACTTCAGAAGACTGAGCACTGGGTGTTGCCTCTTTGTTGTGCTCACTAGGGATTCTAATATCACTCATCAGCTCATCAACCACATCATGCGAAGAGGACTCCAGAAGTCGTGTTTTCATACTGTCTGGCCTCGAGGAGCTCTTCCTAGTCTTCTTAACTTTGTTCCCTGAAGCCTTACACTGCTGTACTACTTCTTGATCCTGGACTCTTTGAGCCAAATAATCTCCAGGCTTCTCTGGGGTCTCAGAAGCAGAGCAACCTTTTTTCTTATTAGAACAAGGTGTCACACCAACAGCTTCTCCTAGGGAACGCGATGAGCAGGGCTTATCCATAGTGTCTTCTGGCTGGAAACTGTTTTCAAAAACACTTTGGACTGTTGGAGAAAAGCCCTTTGGAGACTTTTTCATAGAAGACTGTACTTTTTTACTTCTGACTGTAGTTACATTTGTGTCCACAATTTTGTCCTGTGTGGACTCACTGGTTTTCTGAGAAATGAGAGATTGTGAAGATGGAATTGAACACCCGCTTCGTAAACCATGAATTGCAATAGTTTCTTTAGCCACACAACAGGCCATTTCCTTGATCATTTCTGGATTCTGTGAGGCAATTCCTACTTGTAATACTTTCTTGCTGCCAATGGATTCCATCAGTTTGCTGTAAACAGAGCTAACAGTTTTCTTGATGGCTTGTTGTAATGGAAGATGTTCTTCAGCCTTTGGTTCACTGATGGTTAGAGTGGAAACCTTTGACAATTCCTTCAGCGCATCTTTGGTGAGTTTCAGTGCCAGGTCCCTGACCTGAGACTCGGACAGCTCTTCCACTTCCCCTGAATAATTTTCTGGGTTGGGGAAACCAGGGCGAATTTTCAAAAGCAGTTTTGCCATGATATCTTTCACTGCATCTGTTCGACACATAACAGGTGAAGGTTCTAACTGGTCCGTTTTGGTGCACATGAGCTGCTCAGTGCTCCAGGTTTCCATATCAATGGCAGCTTGAGGAGTACTGGACTCAGGGCTGGAACAGTTTAGCTGAATTTCCTTTAGCAGATTATCTGTGACTCCATGTACTATTTCGGAAGAAACAAGAGAAACTTCAGAAGACTGAGCACTGGGTGTTGCCTCTTTGTTGTGCTCACTAGTGATTCTAATATCACTCATAAGCTCATCAACCTTCACATCATGCGAAGAGGACTCCAGAGGTTGTGTTTTCATACAGCCTGGCCTCGAGGAGCTCTTCTTAGTCTTCTTAACTGTCTTCCCTGATGCCTTACACTGCTGTACTCCTTCTACATCCTGGACTCTTTGAACCAGATAATCTCCAGGCTTCTCTGGGGTCTCAGAAGCTAAGCAATCTTTTTTCTTATTAGAACAAGGTGTCACACCAACAGCTTCTCCTAGGGAACGTGATGAGCAGGGCTTATCCATAGTGTCTTCTGGCTGGAAACTGTTTTCAAAACCACTTGGGACTGTTGGAGAAAAGCCTTTTGGAGACTTTGTCATAGAAGACTGCAGTTTTTTACTTCTGACTGTTCGACCAATAACAGGTGAAGGTTCTAACTGGTCCGTTTTGGTACACATGAGCTGCTCAGTGCTCCGGGTTTCCATATCAATGGCACCTTGAGGAGTACTGGACTCAGGGCTGGAACAGTTTAGCTGAATTTCCTTTAGCAGATTATCTGTGACTCCATGTACTATTTCGGAAGAAACAAGAGAAACTTCAGAAGACTGAGCACTGGGTGTTGCCTCTTTGTTGTGCTCACTAGGGATTCTAATATCACTCATCAGCTCATCAACCTTCACATCATGCAAAGAGGACTCCAGAGGTTGTGTTTTCATACAGTCTGGCCTCGAGGAGCTCTTCTTAGTCTTCTTAACTGTCTTCCCTGAAGCCTTACACTGCTGTACTCCTTCTAGATCCTGGACTCTTTGAACCAGATAATCTCCAGGCTTCTCTGGGGTCTCAGAAGCTAAGCAATCTTTTTTCTTATTAGAAGGTGTCACACCAACAGCTTTTCCTAGGGAACTTGATGAGCAGGGCTTATCCATAGTGTCTTCTGGCTGGAAACTGTTTTCAAAACCACTTGGGACTGTTGGAGAAGAGCCTTTTGGAGACTTTGTCATAGAAGACTGTAGTTTTTTACTTCTGACTGTAGTTACGTTTGTATCAACAATTTTGTCCTGTGTGGACTCACTGGTTTTCTGAGAAATGAGAGATTGTGAAGATGGAATTGAACGCCCACTTCTTAAACCTGGAATTGCAATTGTTTCTTTAGCCACACGACAGGCCATTTCCTTTATAATTTCTGGATTCTCTGAGGCAATTCCTACTTGTAACACTTTCTTGTTGCCATTGGATTCCATCAGTTTGCTGTAAACAGAGCTAACAGTTTTCTTGATGGCTTGCTGTGATGGAAAATGTCCTTCAGCCTTTGGTTCACTGATGGTTAGAGTGGAAACCTTTGACAATTCCTTCAGCGCATCTTTGGTGAGTTTCAGTGCCAGGTCCCTGACCTGAGACTCAGACAGCTCTTCCACTTCCCCTGAATAATCTTCTGGTTTGGGGAATCCAGGGCGAATTTTCAAAAGCAGTTTTGCAATGATATCTTTCAATACATCTATTCGACCAATAACAGGTGAAGGTTCTAACTGGTTCGTTTTGGTGCACATGAGCTGCTCAGTGCTCCGGGTTTCCATATCAATGGCAGCTTGAGGAGTACTGGACTCAGGGCTGGAACAGTTTAGTTGAATTTCCTTTAGCAGATTATCTGTGACTCCATGTACTATTTCAGAAGAAACAAGAGAAATTTCAGAAGACTGAGCACTGGGTGTTGCCTCTTTGTTGTGCTCACTAGTGATTCTAATATCACTCATCACCTCATCAACCTTCACATCATGCGAAGAGGACTCCAGAGGTTGTGTTTTCATACAGTCTGGCCTCGAGGAGCTCTTCTTAGTCTTCTTAACTGTCTTCTCTGAAGCCTTACACTGCTGTACTCCTTCTAGATCCTGGACTCTTTGAACCAGATAATCTCCAGGCTTCTCTGGGGTCTCAGAAGCTAAGCAATCTTTTTTCTTATTAGAACAAGGTGTCACACCAACAGCTTCTCCTAGGGAACGTGATGAGCAGGGCTTATCCATAGTGTCTTCTGGCTGGAAACTGTTTTCAAAACCACTTGGGACTGTTGGAGAAAAGCCTTTTGGAGACTTTGTCATAGAAGACTGCAGTTTTTTACTTCTGACTGTTCGACCAATAACAGGTGAAGGTTCTAACTGGTCCGTTTTGGTACACATGAGCTGCTCAGTGCTCCGGGTTTCCATATCAATGGCAGCTTGAGGAGTACTGGACTCAGGGCTGGAACAGTTTAGCTGAATTTCCTTTAGCAGATTATTTGTGACTCCATGTACTATTTCAGAAGAAACAAGAGAAACTTCAGAAGACTGAGCACTGGGTGTTGCCTCTTTGTTGTGCTCACTAGTGATTCTAATATCACCCATCACCTCATCAACGATCTCACTTGCTTCTCTGCTAATACTGGTTTCTGGTGAAAGGGATGAACATTGGGAAGCTGAATGTGTCAGCTTGGAAATGTTGGTCACCATAGAGCTGATTATGGTTTTGACCACTGTCTCATTTCTGGAGGCTACAGCTTTCTGTAGAACTTCTTGGGATCCAGTTTGACACAGCAATTCATTGTGAACAGAGCTGGCAACCTGCTGAATCTTGTGTGGTTCATGAAACACATCATTATCCTGTTTCACAACTGTTATCTCCTGGTTTTCGGACAAGTCCTGCAACACACTGTCAAAGAGGTCCACAGCTATCTGACTCAGCAAAGACACAGACATCTTCCCTGGGATTTCTGTAGAAGTTTCCTCTTTTATCAAAGTAGGGTATATCTGTAATAGCAGCTGTGTTATGATGTTTTCCACAGTCTCAGTACACACTAAAGTCATATTAAGTGATTCTGTTGATTTAGCCATAGAACTTTCCTGGAGCCCAACTGAGGAAACCGGTTCAATATTCAACGGTTCTACAGGGACACTGAGTGGTTTGATTTCAGAACTGTTTTCAAGGTGGGAGTCTCTTTTCAGTTCCTCAGAAGAACTCTTCTCAATTTCTGATGTCACCCTGGCTGCTGGTATATTACCTATGGTAACAAAGAGCTTTTCATTTAATGATAGTAAAACAAAATATCAGAAAGTATGTAGAATTGAAACAAAAACTAAATTATATTGAGAAGTAACGAATGACAGGCATCACAAAATATTTGAGTATAAAGCTTCATGTTCCTGTAAAACTATTACATCTTGGAGCTCAGGTAACTACATACAAACAAGCAGCCATATTCACAGATACTGTATATATGGCTACTGAATATATGGCTATATTCACTCATTCTCTCATTCATAGTCATGGCCTACACTATCTTAGTCTAAATACATCAAAAACTTTTAAAAGATACAAGAGATAAAAAATCAAGGTACTGTATATTTACAATACAACACAAGAATTACCCCCAACTTATATTGTGTTAACATCTTACAATATACTGTAGCAATCAATACATTTGTATTTTTTTCTATCGTTCATAGTTTCAGTTCTGTTTTCACATCTTTCTATGAGAAATTGCTCAATATTACACATATCTTTGAAATAACACATATAAAATATTGGGAGCTATATTTTAATAATCTTATGTGTATAAACACAATTTTTAAGTGTCCATTTCTGTAATTGTTCCAATTTACAGTATAGAAACGCAGTATATTCAAGAAACAAGTTAAAGTGCAGTCACTACATTTTTTAACTTGTACTTCATAGCAACTAAAAGGTTAATACACTATTAAATGATTTGATTTGATTTCCTTCTTACCTTGATTTTCACTGTCTTCAGGCTTCATTGATAAATCACACACAGCAGACAAAACATCCATGACAGACTTTACAAGCAAGCTGGAAAGCTGATTAATTGCATCATGGTACATCTGTGAACTGGGCACTGATGGTTCAGTACTTTTCTGTGGTTTGTGATCCTTGGCAGTCAGAGACACTTTCTCTGAAATCCTTTGGGAAGACTTAAATTCCGGATTTGTATCACAATCTTGAAAAAGTGAAACATCTTTCTCATTTTCGTCAAAAGTTGGAGAATCGGGAAAACTGAGGCACTGCTTCAACAGCTTTTTCACTGATTTCTCAGTAAATGAATACAACAACTGCATAGAAAGCTCTGAGGACTTTGGATGGGATAAATCCTGAACAACTAGACGGCTCTTTAAAGTTGGATCTGAATTAGATTTGTGAGCTGTGCCCAATTGTACTGCAATTCCCGATTTCAAAATTAAATGGAAAACATTTTTGACAAGTTCTTCTGAAAATACACGCAGAGATCCACTCGAGACAAGTTGTTCCACTTTCCTTTCAATAGGACTCATTGTAGAACTCTCTGTGGAGGTCCTGACGTGGTCCTTAGGCTCTTCTGAAACCCTTGTCTGTAGTGGGGGGAGATTGTGCTTTGCTGTGGCTCCTGGTACTTGAGATGCACAGGATGCCTCTTCAGCTGAAAGCTTTTCAATGTTCAAGTTAACATTATTGGAGTGGGTTTGAAATGCTATATTCTCAGTGACGAGACCAGCAGCACACTCTGATTTCTTTTGGCTTGCTCTAGACTTGCTTTTTGTATCTGAGGCCTCCGTTACACCAAGTTCGCCCATAATAATGTCGACAATACTCATGGCAACAATTTCAATGTCAGACACTGCAGGCTCTGCACGGGCTATGTGTTCTGCTGAGAAGTCAAGCTTTGGTGAAATGAGAGGGCTTGGCTGGTCTCCTTCTTCAACATTGTCAAGTGTTGTTTTCTCTGAGCCTCTCTTTTGTTCTGCGGTATTTAAGCTGTTTTGATCTGTAAATGAATCTTCTATCACATTGCTTCTGCAAGGAAGTTCCATGAACTCTTGTTCACCCAGTCCCATGTCATTTGAAGTAGAGGGTTTCTTCCAAACCCGGGACCGGGGAACTCGATTGCTTTTACATGTCAATTCATTTTCTTGTTCTGCTGTAGGTGTAGGTTGATGCTGAAGCTTTGATGAAGCATCAGTCAGGGCTCTATAGGGACTGTCCCGACTCATGACTTCTGTGTCATCTGTATAAGAATCAATCACCATCCCAGGCACATTTACGGGTGGGAAACGTTGAGCAGAATATTCTCTACGGTTACTTTTAGTGTACTCTTTATGGACAGTGTCTTCTGCACTAGACATCCTGTCTTTCCCATATTGTTCACCAGAGAGGTGCATTGTTTCATAATCTGGCTTTAAGACCACATCTGAAACTTTAAGATTTTCAAATGTAGATAAAACAGAATCCACCAGTTCACTTGCTTGAAGGGTTTCTTCTGAGGGTTTTGCTCTTGCTCCTGAGCAACATCCTTTGTCATCACCCCTATTTATTTCACTCCTGATTGTTTGCAATATCTGACTGCCAACATCCTTGGCACAGATGATTAAATTTGCCTGATTTTCCTGATTAGTCCTGCTTTGCCTTGAGAAATCAACGTTCATTAACACACCTAAAGGTTCTGAATCTTCACTAAGATGCTTACGGGGTGCTGAGTTTGATACTGACATGCTTTTCTTAGTCAAGTGTGGTTCACTAAAGCTCAGGTGTGAAACTTGGACTGAAGAAGGAAACATCTCAAGTGAATCTGCTGATCTCTGCTCTTTAGCAGATAAAACTTTCCTTGCTTTGAACAAAGACAGGCTCTTCTGATTCCAAAAGTGTTTCAGTTTGTTCTTCACAGTTTTGAAGAGTTCCACAGTCATTGTCCTAAGGTGCTCAGCTGTTCTAGTCTCAGTTTTAATTCCTGATGTTCCTGGTAACAGGGCTGTATCACAACTTTCGAATTTATTTTTGTAGTCTGTTGAGAAAGAAATCTTCTCAAAGCATGTAGCGTAATGTAGTTTTTCTAAAACATCAACAACAATCTCCGAAGCCAGTTCAGTGGTTTGCATATGAGAAAAAGAGTCTGAGGACATTGCTTCTTGAGCATGTTTTGTTGCATCTGGTGTTTTACATACATCATCAGCTGTACTGTTTGGTTGCTCTGGGAGATGGGCAAGTCCAGAAGATATACATTTTGCAGCTGCTTTTTCAATAATTTCACTTATTATCCTTGTTGCTGTACTATGGAATACAGAGCTGGAGGTCCTCGGCATCTTCTCTGATCCTTCACTTTCTGCATCTGATATGATGCTCTCTCCAGAAGAGGAAACACTTAAATTGTCCTCAACCAAGTTCATGTCCATTTGCCCAATTTGCTGTTTTGAAGAAATGTTCTCAGATGACACCATCTTTGGAGGATATCTACAAATCTCCATTGTAATTTGATTAGGGACTTGTCCTGTTGCCTTATCAATATCAGATAATATGATTTCTTCAACAGGACATATCTGGGATTTTGATTGATCTGGATTACTCTCCTCTCTTATAAATGTAGAAGCATCTCTCTCCCAGTCTTTAGGATATGGTGAAGGGCTTTTAATGGTGTCAAAAATATATTGCTCTTCAAGGTACTCCAAAACTGAAGTAACAACCTCTCTAGCCAGAAGGCTTTCATCTGAAGCCTTCTTTGCCACTGTTGTGCAATAAATCTCCTGGTCTAACTCTTTTTTCATTGCTTCACAAATGGCTCCAGCAGTTTCTACTGTATAGGTGCACAAATCTGAAATATCTGACACAGAATCAGAAAACACTGAATTTTTTGGTGAAGAGCTGACACTTGAGCTCTTTGCATTGCTTTGAGCAGGAGAACTGGAACTAGATACATCTTCTTCAGTCTGGGTGAGTAAAGATTTGAGCTTTCCAAATATAGTCCTTACAATGCCTTTTGCAACTGAACTAAAGTCAAAAGTATCATCAATGGATCCTGTTTCTGTGCTGCCTCTAGAAGTTTGCGGAGCAGCAGCAACATTTTTATTGGATTCTTGCAGATATGTATTTGTTTCAATACAATTCAGTGCAAACGAAACATTTTCAAAAACAGAATTTACAATGTCCTTGGCAATAACAGTGACCCTATTGTTGGGAATCTGAGATTTTGGACTTATTTTTTCCAAAATGGAGATTTCTGCAGCTTCTGGGAGCAATAATGACTCTTTTGAGTTACTCTCATGTAAATTGTTACCCACAGGGGTGAAATCCCGCTTTGTTTTTTCAATGATCTGAGATACTATCTGATCAGCAATTTCAATGATTTTGGCTTTAGAGATCCCAAAAGCAATATCACTGTTTGCTCTTTTCATTCCCACACTTGATTCCGAGGCGTGAGACTTTAATTTGACAGATGGGGGCCTACTGCCATTTGTTCTTTTCTTAGTCACTTTTGCCTCATCTCTCTCATTCTGCTGGGCATCAGGACTCTGAAGAAGGTAGTTCTTCTCCACAGATAAGCTGGAGGAGGGTGAAATCGTTTCTAAATTTTTCAGAATTGCTGACACAAAGTCACTCATTGACTGGTTATCGCCTGAATATGTTTCCTTCACGTCACTCATCTCATTTTCAGTATTTGCTTTGCAGAATTCACTCTTGACTTCTTGTAAGACAGTACTGATTATTTCTGTTGCCGTAACCGCTAACTCCGCCTCATCATATTCTTCTGAGTGGAGTCTCTGGGATTGTCCTAAGGCATGTAGGTCACCACCATGGCCACCCAGGAGTCTACAGGTTGACCCTGACTCAACAGCGCTCGTGAAAAAAGGCTGGAGTCTTCCAGAGACAACTTGTATAATCTCACTGGCAACCTCTGAGGCTACAGATTCTGTCTGTGCTTCTAGATTAACACGCACAGTCTTTGGGGTGGGAATTCTTTGCTTATTTTCTGACAAGGCAGACTTGACACGTCCAATAACACCATCCACAAGTTCAGTGGCAAGGTTATTGGATCTGTAGTGGGTAATCAAGACACCTAACGCACAACACTGGGGTTCCATCAGCTGAGCAGGAAGCTGTGCTTCAATGAAGGCTCTGCTAAGGACATCCTGTACTATACGTTCTGCTTTTGTAATTATACTAGACTTAGTGATTCCAAAAAGGTCCTTCAAAGGTTCCGAGAGGGGCTTTCCAGCATCTTCTCCTCCATCAGCAACCACAATCTCCTTCGAGGGTGTTCTGGATTTTAATCTGCAGGGTGTATTTTTCCCCGTTTCTTCTCCTGAACTACCCGAGGACGAGAGGGGTGAAGGGAAGGGAGTGGAGATCCTGCATCTCGTTGACATGAAGCTACTGCTCCTACTCTGGGACTGCCATGTGGACCCCGACTCAGTACCAAGCAGAGAATGAGAACTCAGGGTGGCCTGTAGTGTCTCCTCACTACTGCTGAAGTAAACCGGGGACTCAAAGGAGCAGTGAGACACGCTCCTGCTCCTCTCTTCGTTGTAAAGGGAGATGGCGGGGAGCAGCACTCTGATAATGGATGCTGCCACCCACACCACTATATTCTCCGCCATGCCATTAAGTTCTTCTGTTGTTATCTGTTTTAAAGCAATGGTACAAAAGTAACCACAGAGCACTAAAATGTTCAATATACAGTACACCTATCAATATAAGACCTACTTTTACTTACTTGTCAGGGTTCATTGTTTCCCATGTTAACATTTAGAAATTTGCAACCAAATTTTGAATGCCAGCACAGATGCAACTAATACAAATATACTGTTGTCTATACAGTATAGTAAAAATCTATTATAGATATACTGTTGTATGTATAGAAAAATATATACAGTACAGTATTTCTAATATATAAATGAAGCAAGAACAACAGAATACCAGTCTAACCAAAGAAATAGAATGGTCAGTATTGCATATTTTAAGTGGATCCCTTAATTTATAAATAATTAAATGTGCAGACCCCTGTTTCATTCCAGAGGAGGCAGTGTCAAAGGGTTCTTTTGGCATCGAGTCTATGGTAGAAAGTGAAGTCACCCCCTTGGAACCTGGACAGCTTAATATTCTCTGGCAAAGAGGCGCAGACCTTTGGCATAGTGGAATATCTCTGCTCTGGGGAGTGGCTATGTGGCTCTGACGCCAGGGCAGCCACAATCAAAACCTAGTGGGAGCTGAGCTGAACATGTCAGGGAAGGAACCACTAAGCAACAGCTAGGTGGACTAAATTTCAGGATTTACTGTACTGAAGGAACACATTAACATATTTCTTTACATTTCTTCTTTAGTTATGACACTGTGCATTTTAACCTCAAGGAGCTATCTGGAAAAATAAAATGCATCCATTACATTCAGACAAGCAGTGTACCTTACCTGTCCATATAAACTGTTCTCAATCACCTTTCTTTCACTAAAAAACATTATCATAAAAATTAATTAGTGTGACATTGCTACTACATGGACAAAATGCTAACTATATTTTGCAATCTTAAAAAATGGTGACTAATTAACAATATATAGGCATCTTTTCTAGTGGCAGAACAATTAATCTATTTTAAAGCACATTTCTGTGTAAAAAAGATGGCCTCCTAACCATGATTATGTTCGTACTTTTTCAATTTACCTACTGAATGTCTAAAACTTGCTTAGGTTTTTCACTTTAATATGAGAGGCTTATAAAATAAAAATCACCACAACAAAATAGCACATTGGAAATGATAAATCTTAAACTTCAAACTGCAACTGTTCCATAACACTTTAGCAAGTATGGTACAATTGTGTTCCTATGTGAAGCAAGATCACTGCTAATTTACATCATTGTGTTTTCAACAACAACTACTTGGTCAGGCGCAATGTATCTAACCAGTTTCATACTGGGTACTTCATAATTGACACATGACAAATACAGTTAAATTCAGAAAATAAATAGTAATTCTGCATTGAAATGTGCAGAAATATGTCATGTTTATGTTTGTACCCTGCAGACATTGTGTTAACTTCGTAGAGATTAGACCTTAGAGAATTTAGAGATTCTGTGAAACATGCCGTTTGACCAGAGGTGCCCAAACTTTTGCATACAACTGTATGTTGCTGCTGCATCATTCAGGACAAAGCCCAAAATGCGTTTTCAACACATTTCATGACTTAGTGTTACTTAGTTGTTACTGCCCTCTGGTGGTTGTTGATTGAAACATAACATCCATTCAAACACGACCAGACATTTCTCCCACTGTCAATACTTCAGCAAAACTTCACATTTTATACCGGTGCCACAACATATTGTTAGTTATTATGATAGAAATTTGTTTTAATATGACTAATATATTATTGTTGTAATGCAGTATGATCAGAGTTATACATAAGTACAATACAACAGTTTATTTTTGCGAAGGTTCAGTTAGTGTATTTTGACTGCTGCTCTAGTCATCGTCAATATCAATATTCAATGTCAATGTTCTAGTCATTACTACAAAGCCAGTTTATGGTAAACTATATCTAGGATTTGGAAAAAATGCACATGAGCTAACACAAAGATGTGCACATGTACTGTACTGTTAACAGACTGATTCACGCATTCGCAAAGAGAGAAAAAGCAATTTCACAAACTCAGCTGGAGAAGTGAGCTCAAAACAGAAAACAGTTGCTCTTTAAACATTTACATATCACCATACTAAAATGATTAAAATAAAAACTTTATGTACGCACTGATGCTTAACATACCACAACTGCAGAATGTAGGACTTACCCATCAGACAGCTGACTGATCAGAGGGACTTCATGAAACCATTTGGAATCAGTAGTCACCTCTTCAGTGGAGTCAGGTGAAATATGAACTGACCCAAGAGAAAAGAATTATTGTCGCATTAGAATTCTCATGACATGCATAAAAAAGTGATCAATCCAATTAACATCCAAAAAAGGCAGAAAACATGGATTTATTCATAGAAAAAATAGGATGCCGATTAGGATTTATTTCTCTGTTTACCCATATAATTTCAATCATTTTCACACCTTAGCTCACAACAATTTTACTGCACCAGACTGTGGCACAATGGCTGCCCAGAGATCCCCAGACTTAATTGGAACCTTCTTCAACCTTAACAGTAGATGTTACCAAGCTTTCAAAACCCAACACTTGTGCATTAATCATTTAATATTGATTAAATGACACAAAACAATTGACATGTTTTTATCTGAATAAGCTATACAAATAAAACTGAATTGAATTAAACGGATTTTTGGGATTATATGTTCCATTGTCTTTCACAATATCTTTCAGTATATCAGCACCCACTGAATTTCTCTGCAGCTGCATTGGAAAATTTGTCAAAACATAACTTTTTTCAAAACCTTTATTTTTTCTAGAAACAAATTAAAATACTGACCTTTGGTGATTTTAGAACTCTTCTCATTAGCAATGGTAACATCTCTATTCTCCTTGCTAATGATCTCAGTTGAAGCTGTGCCACAAAGAAAACATCATTTTAGTTGAACAGTCCTTTCAGATAGTTTAGATCAATAGATACTGTAAATGTTTTTATCACAAAATACAAAATATGGATTACAGAAATGTTGAATATAATGTATTTACATGTTGTGGCTGGAAATTAAACAATCTGAAGATAATGAAGGATTCCTTCTTAATGTATTATTTTATGATGCCTGCAACTTATTGCGTGTTTCCCTTTAAAAAGTTTTGATCTCAGTACATACATATTATTCTTTTCAAACAGCCATATGATTGAAAAGCTTTGGAATTTTGTAATTGTAGGTGTTTATTAAACAAATTCTACAGTTCTGTAATCAGTAGTAAACCTGAAGATGTTGTCAACCTGCATCATTCCTTCTGGCCAACAAACTAAAACACATTAAATTGTGAACTAAATCACAGTTGTACCACTGCAAATTATTGGATCTAGAAGCTTACCCTGTTTTCCAGACTGAAGTATTTCATTAAAATATTGCCTTTTAATACTGTCTTGCATTTCTCTCTCAAAATCCTTCCTTTCCTGTAAACTCTCATTTAGCTTTTGCTGCTGGAGAGCAACCTTCCTTTCATAGAGTTCAAATGCCTGGGAATGACAGAAAACCTTTCACAAGTGGCTATTCTTTAAAGAAAAAGGAAAGCTTCTCAACAAAAGATGAAAAGGTCCATCTCATTGTTGAACATCTTGTATTAAAAAGCACATGTTTTTCCATTACTCTAGTATTTAATGACAAATGAACTAGCTTGCAACCCAACATGTTGCTAGTAGAAAACTTCCCGTCCATAAGGTCACATTTTAATTTAGTATCAGACAGAAGCTGTTGGGCACCACCGAAATTCCAGCTCAAGTAAAAACTACAGGAGACTCCAATCTCATATCAATCTACAGCACCCTGAAGCTGGGAAGCTGGGTCTGGTCAGAGCTCAGAAGAAGAAAGGCTGGGTCCGACATTACTTGGATGAAAGACTCTGTGGGTAGTTCAGAACCTTGCAGGCTGGGTATAAGAGGCTGAAGCAGCAACATCTCTCCTCTAATGCTTAGGTAATGAAGAGGAGAGATCATCAACCACCCTCTTGGAGATACCCCTGAGGGATACGTTAGAACAGCCAATTATGCAAAGCAGCATGTCTCTGGGATGGTACTTGGAATTAAAACCCACTACACGCAGAATAAATGCCACACAGGCAGGTGCCCAAGGCTGGAGATAAACCATGGGCTTTGGAGATGCAGTGCTATAACCATGAATTGGAGGCACCAAACACTACCAGAATATGGTGCTTTGGCACCTCTGTAGCATATCTTGGCATGACCACCCTAGAGAAGATGCACAATATAAGAGGTGCCAACATACCACGCTCATTGTGGACACTGAGGATCCAAAAAGTATTAGTTTAGGTTATTAATTTCAACCTATAGGTGGTCATCTTGGAAATACAACAAAATATAGCTGCAAGCTCAGTGTCAAGTCCGGAATTTGCATAAAGAAAAGTACACCTTAAGAGGATGAATCCAAACATCCATTACTCCAGTACCTTTTTGTGCCTTCTAGCTCTGATCTCTTTCTTCTGCTGGGCCTGTCGCACCTCCCTCCGGGCATCTTCCTCTATCCTCATCTGAAAAGCTCTCTCTCTGATTTTCCACATCTGTAGAGCCGTCAGTGAAAAGGCAAAGCCGATGAGAAACAGCAGAAAGCTAGATTGTGTTAAGCACAAAACAGCTACGCTACCAGACTTTTATATTTATATATGTCACCTGCTTATAGGTGGTACATTAAATATTGAGGATTCTGTTAGATCATGTGGAGCTGAATCTCTCCCCTTTTTACAATCTAGCAAATGAGGCCTTTGGGTATTTGTCAGCATATTAGGAGCATTCAGCAGCTGAATGTGGTCTGGGAAGCCCAAAGACAAAATAACTGGGAAAATAACATACCATACAGTAATGTACAGTGAGAATGTGAAAAAAAAAACATGATTAAGAAACATGATTAAGCTGATGTAGAAAACCGATGAGGCTAAATACTGTATATAGATAATGCTGGTGATTTGAAAGCTGATAAATCAATGAAAGGGGTGAATAAACTATGTGTTTTAAAAGTGAGTTAAGCTACAGTGTGAAATGTAAGATTCATAAAAGCATATGAAAAGTGTCTGAAGTCTAAGTGTGACAATAAAGTAACATGATTTACTAAGGGTATCTACTCTGCAGAAATCTGTTCGGCTGGAAGAGGCATATACAGAATAAGGTGAGAGAATTTTTTTAATTAGCATTTTGCAACATTAATGCTTAATTACTTGTCAGAAAGACAACATCTTTTAAAATAGTTATGCTAGAGATCCTGTTTTCTTTTGCTTGCTCCCCAATCAAGCTGTATTTACAGAGGTGTCACAAGGTCACTTGCCAGAGTAGATATAAATGTCTCTAATCAGTTTAAGATGCAGAAGGAAACCAGCTATTAAAGATCTCCCATCCAGGTGATGACCAGGAGCAGCCCTTGGTCAAAATAAATCAAACTGTATTCTCATACCTCATCCTGTCCGGTGTACTGCAGACCTTTCATACGCTGTATTTCACCACTGCATATCTCCTCGGTTTTCGGAGCTCCTGCCTGGTGCCTTCATAAACAACAACAGCAAAGAAAGCTTAATCCACAAGGCAAGGTCAAAATGTCAGACAGCAGCAGAGGAATTTGTGAATGTGGTATTTCCGTAGAGCAAATGTTCATCTTTTGGAAAACTTTGACTCAGTCAAGACTTCCACTTGCTTGCACAATTAATTCACTTAAGGCAAACCTTTACTTACAGTTGTATTCTTGACATCCAATGTTTCCACATAACAGTAATATTTACAGCGAAACAAAAAAAAAAGTGATACAAATATAACAAATCAGGGAATCTAAAAGGCAGGAACTTGCTGTTAAAGAGTGAGGAGCTTCCGTATGTTATTACCTGTCTCTGTTAGCCATAATCTGGTCTGAAATATTCTTGGATCCTTCCTCCAGGAGCCATTCCCTCACATCGGTGAAGCTGATATCCCTGGGAATCTTGTTCTGCTCCTGGAGCTCCAAGAACTTCTTCACTATTGTTTTCTGAAAGCCAGCACAGCCTTTTACTAGAGCGCCACACTCCCTTCATTGCAGAGTTCTCCTAAGCACTATTATAGCCGAGTGTGCACTTCAAAACCAACACTGACTTTTTCCATTAGATTTTTCATTTGAACTCACACCGATAGAATGTGTTTGTATATGTATAAGAGTGAAGGCTGAGCTACTGTAGTTTGTTGATCTAAACATTTCGATTTAAGATGTACATCTTGGATACAGTGGTTAACCTTGTTATCTCGCAACACTGGGGCCAGGGGCTCTATTCTGGGCCTGAGGTGTTGTTATCTGTGTGGAGTTTGTATGGTCTCCCCATATTCACATGGGTTTTTCACGGTTTGCTCTGGTTTGCTCCCACAGTCCAAAGCCATACTATACTGGTAGAAAAAAAGGTTTCTAGGAAAATTGGTTCTAGTGTGAATTTGTGTCTGTGTGTGCCGTGCAATGGACTAAATTCTGGTCAAGGGTGTATATCGCCTTAAGCCCGTTGCTTTCTGGGATAGGCCCCGGCTCCCTGCAGCCCTTAGATGAGGCAGTTAGATTAGATGACGTGGATGGAAAGGGATGGATGGAAGTTCAAGTCGTTTTTCAGCCTTGTCTGGCAAAGAAGACTTATAAATTCTGTTTTGGACTACACACAAAAGCTGCCTGTATTAACGTGTTTGGAAAAATATGTTTGTTTGCACTGAAAATGGATTAAACTCTACAGAGCAGTACAGATAAGCACTGAATGCTCCGATTGGGGTGGTACAATTAGTGGTTTACCACAAAGAAAGACATCCAGATATATTGCCCAGCCTCAATGAATAAAAAAAACTCTCTTTTTTTTAACTCTGTTATCTTGAACAGAGACGACTACAAGGAGACCTGTTTCAAATATTCAAAATCCTCACAGACAAGTCTGCTTGTTGAACGCTGACTTCTTTCAAGAAACAGCTGGATGAGACTCACAGACCAATTAGCAAGTAATTACCAAACAGGCTAAGGAGCTTCCTCTCATTCGTAACTATTCTTATGATATGAAACCCATATCCTGCATGCAGAAAGGACTATATGGGCTATAAACAACACAAAGTAGCATGAAAAGATGTACAGTATGGTTGAACTAACAAGAAGAAGCTAAAATAGGCTAGAGCAGTGACAAACATAAGCAACAACATCATCAGCGTCAAAACACTAAAACAGAAATGAGCTTTATAGCAATTAGAGAAGAAACTGAAAGAAAAAACTGAAATTGATCCTTAGAATACAAACACAGTCAAGGTAGAGACCTCCTTGAAGAAGACATGATGACAGCAATATATTCAAAGGTGCATAATGGAGAGATCTTATGGAAGCCTTCATCCAGAAACGTTACTGATTGAGGGCTGGATAAAGGCAGAAGTCTATGATGAAGAGTCAGAATCAGATGGATGGTTGTTTAAAAACATCACACTTACCTGTTTAGTCGCATAATTTTTGTCATACTGCAACTTCACATTGCTTAGGTAGTTATGATATTGATTGTATTCTTTCAAAGAGCAGAGGACCTGAAAACAGACAAAACATGTTTCAAGTACTGTCTAGGAGGTTAAAGAAAATGTTTTTATTTTTATTTTACAAATCTAGAGCACAGTCAAGTACTTATTGAGCATAAGGACTTTAGCACAAACCATAGGCCTGCTTTGATTACATCTATTATTACATGCTTTGATTACAACCATAGGCCTGCACACCGAATACATCTATGCTGTAGTGCAGACATGAGTTAAATCACACTACTGGAAACTATTACAGCTAAATGAGCTAGAACCTGGTCTATGTTTTTTTTTTTGACAACACCTCACTCCTTCACCATACCAAAAAAGCCTCATTCTTTGCACAAACTCCAAACAGCCTTACTTTTTTCTGCTCATTGATTAAGCCTCTGTTCTGCAGAGACTCCTGCATGCCCTTGCGATGGTAATAGGTGCGCAGGTGGGGGTCATGGAGGCTGTTGTACTTCGAATCCAAAAGGAAACCGCGGGGATCAGTCAGAGTGAAGTCAGGAGATGGCTGGTGCAGCTGAAATAGAAGGTAAGTATTTTATTAAAACATGATATGTATAGGTAAACACAGATATGTATCCCCCTATGTTTCTGAACATAAAAATGAGAATGTTTTTTTTCTCCCCCCTCTGAAGGCTGTCGCCAGTTTCTTGGAAGACTACTCCAGAATCACTGTTACCATTTTTCCTACGTTCTTCAACATCAAATTCCAATTTCTCAGTCATTGTAGCCAACTAAAAATGACTGAATTTCAAAAAGACAATAAGCACAATAAGCTTTAAGGCATACAGTACAGCTGAATTTCAATAATGTGATCAATATACTGCGTCTAGAAAAATATATAACCTTACTTCTGATGTTATATGCACAAAGATGCCAAGGGAGGACAGCTTGCTTACAGTTTAATCATTACAGCAACCACATTATACTAACACACACAGAAATGTGTTAATGTGTCCCAGGTATCATTTCATATTATAACATTTTACATGTTGGTTTACCCCTAAAAAGAAAGAAAACCATGAATAAACATGTCATTTTTTACAATTTAAATGTTTAGAATTAAATGAGAATAAATGTATTCATGCTTTTCATTTTAGGTTACACTTACTTTCTCCGAAAGAGCAGTCCTGCAAAATTGAGGTTTAGACCCTGGGATTAACGGCAGTTTAGTGCCGACGGGTCTCTCCAACAGCTGCTGCTCTCCCCGCAGTGCATACAGCATGGTGTAGCAGCCCTGAAACACAGAACATAGCTATCGTACTTCACAGAACCACAGCCAAAACGCCAGAAAAAACAAGCAGAGCTGATGGCAGAAATTATTTCATCTGTCACAGAGTGAAATAAAATGGCTGTGGGGGCAACAGCAGGTATCAAGGACAATGTTGACTTGAAGTTTGCATAGAATGACCAGTGACTTCGATGAGGGTGGTAATATGTGTCTTTCTTTGTTCTGGGGCTTCCTAATGATCAAAGATGCTTGTTAATTACCACACAGTTCAGAGAAGACACATGGAATGTCAAAACTGGCCTAGCTGAGCCTCAGACTGAGGAGGTGGGTCTAGAACATAACAATTCTAGAAAATCTAGAATGTTCTAGAGCAATGTTACACTTGGCCATCTGTATATAGCCATTTGATCAATGAGCCCCAAGAAGTTAGCTCTGCTTACACCCAAAACTATCAACCCCCACCTCCCCCAAGAAAGGTAGGGAGGCTTTAATAACCCCAGTGACAGAGCACACAGAAACAGAAGAAACAGGAATAACCAATTTGTACCACAGCACCCAGGAGAGGGTTTGGACACCAGGGACTCTCTACAGTGAGCAAGGGAGGAAGGCTTTAGCATTGTCTTCCTCCCCTCTCCACTCAAAAAATTGACTCAGAGACAAATGGGGGGGGCATATTAAAAACCAGACTCAGCCAGGACTGAGGAGGATCCCTAAGACTACACAGAGTGTCTTTGCTATGACAGAAGCAGGCACACCAGGTCTCCAACTGGGACTGGGTTTGGGAGAATATTTGCAGCTGGACTTTTCCTTTGGAACTCTGGTTTTGGTAACTGGGCTCAAATGGGGCTCTTGAGCTGGTCTGCAATGTGTTCTGTGAGTAAGTAAGTACCTCTAGTGGATAAGTTGTCATATGTGTTCTGTGGATTAGGCTATAATAGATACTGGAATTGCAAAGTACTGTAATAAAAATGGAAATTATGTAGGATGACTGTCTTGTCTGGTCTGTGGATGCACTGGTGGTTCTGGAAGATAAAAAGAACTTGTTGCTGGGGGAAAAGGTCTTTAGAATTGCTAGGTGGTATAATCAGCTACAAAACTACCTTTTAAAAGCAGTCCCTGCATTTAAGGGTCACGGTTCCTGACATATCTTTTTATAGATAACTAAGAAGAGTTACCCTAGGGTGTTTAGAGGGCTAAATCAGTTCATAACATTCTTTTTTTTTTCTTCTGCACAAACGAGTTGATTCTCTGCATCTGGGCTAAGGATCTAAGTCTGTTTAGAGGTTTAGATTAGGAAGGCATATTCTCACGCAAGACATTTTAAGACAACAAAAGAAAAGTACAGTACGTATATTCCCATAAAATACAGAAAGGGTTAACAATAAATTATTATACCACGATTTCAGAAATAGAACACATAGCTGGAATTTTAAAATCACGTTCCATTTATTTTACCTTCTAGAGCTTTTAAAACAGTATTAGAAATATTACTACGTTTTTACTGTTTTACTAAACCTTACATTTTAAAGCTAAACTAATGCTGATTTTTTTTTACAATTCACTACCTAAAAGTTGAAATATATAAACGTATGGATAGTACACTCACAGCTCCAGATCCCGGTTTCTTTCTCTCCATTTTTATCCCTGATCTCGTTCCATTAATCCATTAATCAATTAATCTATTTTGAGAAAACAATTCCGTCGTGTTCGTGAGCGTTTCAACTTTATTTTGTATAATACGGACTTGAGCATAAACCACCGTATAACCAAAATGTTGTCTATTATTACGTCAGATCTGCAAAGCAGTTGCCTTATCTGACGTATCCAGCGTGTACAAGTTAAGTAAAGACGTCATTAAAAGCTGCCGCAGGGAAGCTACAGTATTCGTCCCTGTACGGACTTGTTTTTTATATATATATATTTATAATTAGGTTTTCATTAGAAAATCCAGACAAAAGGGCGATGTCCGATTTAATGTTTAATTTGAATGTCGCCATTCTAACTCAAAGCCTTCACGGTATCAAACCTGTGTGGTCGCACGTCCCAAACAGTCTGGCTCTGCCAGTGGAGCCTGGAGACCCCAAAAATATAACACACGTTTTGCCTTTTAATAAATTACACCTCTAATAATAATAATAATACAAAGTAATAAACACCTTGTTTGAAAAGCGCGGACTGATTAGTAATTTGTACAGAGCAACATAACAAGACAGTGGCCACAGTACATACGGAAATCTCCAACTATACTATATTTAAAAACTGTATCTTTTTTCTGTATATCAAGACCTAGTTTTCAGTGACTACCGCGATACGCCCTTCAATTCCTTACTTTGTTATAGAAAGCAAGTGGCGCTGCTGAAGAAAATATCCTAAAAATAACTACTTTTTGTAGTGTCCGTAATGTGACGAGGGGTCCGGTTCACCTTCAGACTTAATTTCTTATATTAGTATATTGTATATACAGTAGGTTTTACAGTCTGATAAAACCCTTTTTTTCGAAGCGTTTTATAACGCTAATCTTGCACTCTGCTGTCTCCTCGTTCCTTTCAGTCGGGCTTCACCGGTGAAATAAGGATGAAAACATCCTCTCTCTGCCCAGTCTTGCTTTTTGGCGGTTGATGTGTCTTTTCTAGATATGTCTAAAACGGCACCTAATCTGCAGGAAGAAGCTGTTAAATTGGTAAACTGGTATCTGTAGCTGGGTAGCTGCAGAAAGGGATTGAAAACGCACCGACAGAAACTTTTTAAAAACAAATCTGGGCGCGACGGTAGGATGACGTCACAACGGAACGGCCATTTCACGAGGTTCCTAACTCCTCAGCCTCGAGATGTGTTCTGGTTGTTTTCGGTTCGGCTGAAGGTATTTGTACCGTAGCAATGCCGTGCTTTAAATTTCATACTTGGTTATTTAAGATCCCTGTTTATAAGAATAGGTGTGTTAACCCCTCTGTATTCTGGCTAGATTTCACTCTGGAATTCTTAATCTGGCCTTCCTAAAGTTTTTCCTTAAAACAATTGGTGAAGACATTTCTCACTTTTCAACCACTTTTCATCTGTAGCTCTGAGGAACTGCTGGTATAGTGGTGGACAATGCGTGATGGACTTTGGGATCCTTTGGGGTGGAAAAGAAGTGTAGAAATGCAATTTTAATTATGGTCAATTATGGCATTGCAGCCATTTATAGTTATACAGGTCTTGTCCTCAATATTCTCAGTCACAGCATGACACATGGAATATTATCCATCCATTGTCTAATCACTTGATCCAATTCAATGCTGTGGAGAAGGGCTCTGCAATTACCAGAGGTCAGTTTCTTCATTTCTGTTGCAGTGTGAGAGCAAAGAAAATTACAGTCATCAACAATTATACTGCTTATCTGTTAAGTTGCAAGAGGATTATCCTTTCTTTTGGACAGAATATGCATTCGGATTTGTGACCAAGATTACATAATACAAATGCCAAAGCTTGGAACGTCTGAAAAAGACTCAGTGGATGACAGAGGGATCAAATTAGCTAACTGAATGTGTGTTCACTGATTGATCTGCAGAGTCGCGCCGTCAGGCTGGGTGCAATAAGATGTGGATACAGTCCTTCAAATTCACACCCCTAGTAAAAAAAAAGAGCATACAATCCATTTTATCCAGCAGCCATATCACTCTACAACTCACAACTGGCAACCTACTGAAGCTAAGCAGGGACACTATATTGTAAACAGGCGCCATCCTTCGGATGAAACGTAAAACTGAGGTCCTGACTCTCTGTGGTCATTAAAAATCCCAGGGCATTTCTCGAAAAGAGTAGGGGTGTAACCCCGGTGTCCTGGCCAAATTTCCCATTGGCCCTTACCAATCATGGCCTCCTAATAACCCCCATCTATGAATTGGCTTCATTACTCTGCTCTCCTCCCCACTGATAGCTGGTGTGTGGTGAGTGTTCTGGCGCACTATGGCTGCTGTCGCATCATCCAGGTGGGGCTGCACATTGGTGGTGCTGGAGGGGAGTCCCCATTACCTGTAAAGCGCTTTGAGTGGAGTGTCCAGAAGAGCGCTATATAAGTGTAAGCAATTATTATTATTATTATTTTAATACCCTGAATGTATGAAATGAGCACATGCTTGTTTTTAGCCTAGTCTTACTGACAATCACATTGCTGGTCTGATCACCTGCAGGATACGAGAACTCCGTTTCTATAATATTTTGTCTTTGAAGAACTGGCATCTGATTCATTTCCAGTAGTCTCTCTCATTACTTGACTGTCTGTTGGGAACTGTTAGTCCTGCTTGTGTTTATTCTGCAGTCTGGTGAACAACAGGTCGTGAAATTAAGATCTATTTGATTAATTGTCTTTTATCCACCCTTTATCAGAAGGCTACTTATTCCTGTTTAAGGGTTTGCTGACCAGGAGTCTATCCCAGAATCCCAGAGGTGTAACTCGGCATTAGTAGTATACTTGTCCCCTTGTAGGGTACATACACAAACACACAGGGCGATGTAGACATTCCAGTGAACCGAACAAGCATGTGTTGAAGATGGAAGATGGAGGGAATCACCCAAAGGAAGATTATGTGAAAGCAGGGAGAAGACACAAACCCCCTACATAAGGTGCACACGTCTGGAATCAAATTCAATGACCCCCAAACACGTTCACCAATTTTATTTCTAAAAAGATAACTTTCTGCATTATGATAAATGATGAATGCACCCTCGTGTTTATTAAAATTTAATTCTAAATGATTTTTAAAAATTGTGTTATTTTTATGTAAGAACTATTTCAATCAAACGCACTAGAAAAAGAAAAACAATATTTTAGGAAATGCAAGATGGTTGAAAAGCCTGGAATGCAAGTGTAATCCTCACTTAAGGGGAGCCGGGATTTAGAACTGGCTATAGTTGCTCACGGACGTCGCGTTGTCTTTATGAACTACAACTCCCATAACGCACTGCTCAAGTTTACGTCACAGTCCCTATTCTGCCTGGCTGTGGTGACCTCTAGCGGGGCCCTCTCAGTTCTGGCAGCTTTACCGTTGATCGTGTGCACTCACCGGCGCGCGCAAGAGGAACTCACACACGGCTCCCTTTTTTAAAGTTTATTTTCTAAAAAAATAGAAAAAAACACGGGAGGGTTTCCAGAGATATGTACAAGTCAGGTTTACAGCAGGCTGGAAGCGAGAGTCAGACTCCTACCCTCATACATGTTGTTTTCCCCTGTTTAAGACGTTTACTATAACACCATTTAAACGCGACACAACATAACAACTCAACTCACTAAGAACTTAACTCACAACACACAGACAGTTTTCATCTAGCGACTTCACACAGTTAGCTAACGAAGTTCAATTTCGTCTCTGATAACCCGCAGAGCCCGAATACACTTTTGATACTCCTAAAACAAATATAAACGCGTAAACCTTAAACCGAAACTATGACATCAGTAAACATAAATTTACAGACCTTTTAAAAAAGCCTTATTACTTCAGATCTTACCTAAAAGATTAGAAAGAGCCATGGGAGAGTTTCCAGAGATACGTACAAGTCAGGCGTACAGCAGGCTGGTAGCGAGGGTCTACCAGCCTGCACGAGGCGCTGTTCCCGATTCCCGGGCCCAGCTGCTCATCACCTGGTTGCACAAGCTTTGACTTTTCATTTTCATTACTATATTTTCACGTTGTGTTTTTCATACCACTACCGAAAAAAAAACATATTTTAGAGGAAGATGTCAGCTTGATTAAAAAAATATTACTCCTTAAGCCTAGTTCCTTACTGTGCTAATTCTGCCACCTACTGGACAAGGTAATAAATAAAACAAGGAGAAAATCATAGAATATAACACCCACATTACAGGCCAGCCAAGTAAAGGGTGTAAGATGACCAGGGGAAGGGTCATTCATAACAGGTATTTTCGGAATAACCTACTTAAAATACTAGATATGGACCTAAGCAAAATGGCTGCCAAAAAGAACCAGCTGACCCGTATATGGAAAGGGTCTACCCTGAGAAACAATGAGACACAGCTGAGCCGCATCAGGAACCGAAATATAAGTGGCCCGGAGGCAGTGGACAGGGTGGAAACCGATCAGGTGAGAGCGGAGAGCGGAGAGCGGAGAGCGGAGAGCGGTTTATGTTAAAGATCGGACTAAGGAATAACGGACTACTGAAAGGAGAAAAGGTTTATGGTTTTTGGATTGCGGATAGTGGATAAGGATACATCGCGGATTGGCTTTATTACGGATTTTTGTAACTCGGATCGGAACAGGATTAAGAGAGCGGATTACGGACTGGATTTGGAAGATAATTGGAGGAAGAAACGCCACGAAACTCAGGAAAGAAAAGTGTGGTGTGAGTACTTCTCTCATTTACATAACCTTTCCCCCGGAGGCACCACAAGGGATATCTGAAGGACTGGAAAGAAGTGCACTGATTGTCACATTATCTAAGGTTGTCTTTTAAAATGTACTTGTATTCCATTAACAGCATCTATTGCATTGCCTGAGAAAATCAGAAATTACTGTATGTAATCTGTTCGAATTGGGTTTCTATGAAAAAGACTTGTGAAGAAACCCAGCTGGGACTCAAAACCCTTGGTATCTTGTCAGAAGAAGAGAATGCAATGTGCCCCAAGCAGTATGATTTTCAAAACACAGAGAGAGGTAAGAAGGGAAAGCAAATGAAAGAAAAGTCCAGAATAGGCTGTAGGCTGTAGAAAAAATGAGAATAGAATATGACATATTCCAAGGAGAAGTCGAAACAAAATAAGACCTTAAAAAGAAATCAGCCTATCACTGTTTGCTGGGAGAATGGATGAATCCTGTCTAATGCTCAGCTGACACCCTGTTAAAAGCAATAAAAGACAATGTTAGTCCTCCGTGGTTAACCTACATTTATGCTGTTGCTTTAAAACAGATAACAATGGAAGAACTGAATGACATGGCGGAGAATATAGTGGCGTGGGTGGCAGTGTCCATTATCAGAGTGCTGCTCCCAGCCATCTCCCTGTACAATGAAAAGAGGAGCCGGAGAAGAGTCTCTTAATCACCTGCTGCAGATCTAATAACCTTGCCTCTGAATTGTGGATGGTGTTCTTGAATGTGTCAACTCTCCCTTGTCAGCAAATACGAAAGAATTCCCACCCCAAAGACTGTGCGTCTTAATCAATCTGCAGACTCGGAGACTGACAGTGAGATTTTACAGGTTGTCTCTAAAAGCTTGAACCACTTTCACTGTATGTACTGAGTCAGTGTCAGTCTACGGTCTCCATATTAAATGAGATGTAAAGTCTCAAATTGCACTTAATGAGCATGTTTTCTTTAGTGTTTCAATGAGACTTTTGGGCAGCAGAATGTACTGTATGTGGTGTTTTTTGCAATGGAATGCACAGCAGCACTGTTTCAGAAGGATATACAGTACAAAAGGTAAAATGTAATATTGTGGTAAAATAGTTGATAGCTGAATGGATATGATTTAAAATTACAGTGGTTTCCAGTAGTAAAATTAGTGTTAAAAGGAAAGAATTCTCTAAAGGTTATGAAGGTTTTAATCCATCCATTTTCTAACTGCTTTATCCAACACAGTGG
The DNA here is from genome assembly GCF_055471065.1 of Atractosteus spatula. NCBI lineage: Eukaryota > Metazoa > Chordata > Actinopteri > Semionotiformes > Lepisosteidae > Atractosteus > Atractosteus spatula. The sequence goes on from NC_142716.1 coordinate 28,164,504, forward strand.
AGCCAGAAGCAGGATTCACTCACACCAGGGACAATTTTCACAAAAGCCAATTAGCTGAAGACAACCCAAGCAAACACATGTAGAACATGCAAACCCCAGGTCTGAGGACGAACTCATGGCCCCAGTGCTCTGAGCCATACACATACCAATAGAAAGTCTTATACTACTGTTTGTGCAACAGTACATGAGTATAGTTATTAATTTATTTAGATACGTGAATCCATATTATATTCCCTATTAATCAAATTCTGAAAGTATGCTTTTGTTTACTCCGATAGCGAGCGTATTCGCAGAAAAGGTTAAAATATCACTTTTCTCACAAAGTATATAAACAATATGGTCAGAAGGAGCACGTAAAAACGTTTCCGAAATAACCACATGTAAGACTTTGATGCTTAAAATGTTTAGGGAGAAATGGAATACTGGTGTGTATTTTTTCTTTAAACTACCAATACCAGCAATATACACTTTACATAATGTTTATGTTACTAAATTAATATCGTTTATGACCTATAACCAGATGCATTATGCTCCTATTTTTTTTATGCTCAGCTACTAAAATTTCCCTTTAGTGGTAAAATTCCATGTAAATATTCAATACTAAGCGGATTAAAACGTGCACAGTAAAGAGATGAAATGATTCAATCTTTTCACTACCGACCAATGCCCCACGAGTGCCCCTGTCGGTCATTTTGGCCAGCCAATCACGTACCGCGGTACGGCGCGGGGGCTTGTGCATAGTTGCGTGCGGTATGGGGTTTGTACCGCGAACTTTGAATGGCTGCATCTGTATTCAATTAGTTTTTCATTTTGAAATGTAAAATTGTTACTTTGAAATTAAGACTATGTCTCCGATTGATTTATTCTGATTTTCCAGCCTCACGATGACCCACTTTAATGGCATTAACACTTCTTTGGTCCTCATGTTGAGAGACAGCAGGAACAGACTCGATGCAAATGCTACATCTAGAACCAGCTCTAGACCTTTTGTTAGCTCTCTTGCGCATGAACTAATGATGCAAATACACACAGCTGGCCAAGAAACAGAGCAGCCAAATGTCCAAATACTTTTGGTCCCCTAAAATGGGAGGACTATGTATAAAAAGGGCTGTGATTCCTATATGGTTCACCCAATATAGACGTAAATATCCTCGAATTAAAGCTGACATCCTGCACTTTAACCTCATATCCATTGTTTCATTTCAAACCCAATGTGCTGGAGTACAGAGCCAAAACAAGAAAAATTGTCACTGTCCAAATACTTACGGACTGTATTATATATAAAATAAATGTACAGTGAGTTATCTAAATTAAGCAGGTAGATAACTGTGTGAATAAAAGATGACTTAGTTCTATTGGTCTAGAATCTGGGCCATCTAAATCAACATCCAGATGGAAGGAAGTGAAATTCACTGTTCAAGGGGTGGTCATGACAATCAATGATTATATTGGCCTTTAGCGCTATTTGCTTGATGTAGTTGTCTGAAAGCTGTAGTTGTACACCAATAATTTTGTTAGCTAGCTTCACAATCCTGCTCAGTTTGGTTTTATTACACCTGTATGAATGAATGTTAAGACGGATTCAAAGAAAGTTCTAAAGAACAAAGTCATTGTTGTAGTACATGCATTAAAAGAGCAGATTTTTCTTAGGAGGAACTATCACTGTTGTTTCTTTTTACATATGGAATCTGTGTTTTCCTCAAAGGTTAGTTTGTAATTAACAACAGTGCCAAGATATTTGTAACTGTTGACAACTTCAATTTCTTGCTCTTCAATAACTGTTGGTTTTGCAGCTGGTGGTTGCTTTCTCTAATCAATGATCATGTCTTTGGTTTTTGACACACTATGCTGAAGGAAGGAGCTGTTACACCAATCAACAAAATAACCCACGACAGGCCAATGATCAGTGTCTGTGTCTTGGAGGAGACTGAAATTGACAAGTCATCAGCAAACCTAATGATGTGCCTGTCCACTAAAGGGCTTCTACAGCTGTCTGTATACAGAATGTTCAGGATAGGGGACAGCACACAGCCCTGAGGAGACCCCGTGGAAGAACAAAGCTGCCCTGATACAAGACCACTTACCCTCACTCTTTGTGATCTGTTGGTCAAAAGTCTAAGATCCAGACTACAGTATTAAAGTCCAGATTAAAATTTGAGAGTAATCGCTCCACTAACAAGCATGGTTGAATGGTGCTAAAGGCTGATCCGAAATCTGCTGTATAAATCAATCTCTGGCATGTGTCTTGGGACCTTTCAGATGTGAATTAATTAATAAGAGATTCAGTAATGTTAGGGTAGCATCTTTGACCAGCAGGTGCTCTAAGTGGTGGGGAACATGCCTTTTAACAATTTACTCAAATCATTTTATAACTAAAAAGGACAATGCCACTGCTCTGAAATCATTTAATCTTGGGGCATTTGTGTTTTGCAAGTGGCATGACTGTTACCTGTTTCCCCAATTCTGGGTAATTTCTGCTGATTCATACACATATTGAAAACATAATGAAATACAGTACAGAACTGCTCAGCACATAACCTCAGTACCTCAAGTTCAAGTTCAAGTTTATTGTCATTATACTCATATACAGGTATATGGTATAACGAAATGCTATTTAGCTAGCTCTCAGACATAAGTAGTACAAAGAAAAAACAACAACAACAACAACAACAATACAATTGTATAACAAAAGAAAGACAGAGACAACAGGCAGTGTGCAAAAAAACAACAACAGGCAATGTGCAAAACAGCAAAAAGGTAGCCGGTTATGTGCAAAAACATGCATCAACAGAATGAAATAAAGGGATAGAAATTATGGGGAGTGAGCTTTTGAGATGTATGGTAGAGATAGATTTTCAATGTGTGTTTGTGGTTTTTGGTAAGAAAGAAAGAAGGCACTGTGAGGTTCAGATCATGGGTGAGAGGTGAGGTGAGAGTGAGAGAGGCTGGGAGTTTAATAGTTTGATAGTGCGGGAGTAAAAACTGTCTCTGTCTGGTAGTCCGGGCCCGAATGCTCCAGTACCGTTTTCCAGATGGTAGCAGATCATAAAGTCTGTAGCTGGGGTGTGTGGGGTCTTTGATGATGCTTAGAGCTTTCCTCAAGCACGGTCTCTCATAAATGTCCTGTATAGATGGGAGGGCAGCCCCAGTGATGGACTGGGCAGTTCTCACCACCCGCTGTAGGGCTTTGCGGTCAGCAGCACTGCAGTTGCCATACCACACTGTGATGCAGCCTGTCAGTGTGCTTTCTGTAGTGCATCTGTAAAAGTTAGTGAGGATCTGGGGACATATCTTAGCTTTCTTCAACCGTCTTAGGAAGTACAGGCGCTGTTGCGCTTTCTTGATCAGGCAGGTGGCATTGAGAGACCATGTGAGGTCCTCGGTGATATGGACGCCAAGGAATTTCAAGTTACTGACCCTTTCCACTTCAGTCCCATTGATGTGGATAGGGGCATGTCCGGTTTGCAGTTTCCTGAAATCAACGATCAGCTCCTTGGTTTTGCTGACGTTGAGGGTGAGGTTGTTGTCATCACACCACGTTGTAAGGAGATTGACCTCCTCCCTGTAGGCCCTCTCATCATTGTCTGTGATCAGACCTACAACTGTGGCGTCATCGGCAAACTTGATGATGGAGTTGGTGTTGTGTTTGGCCTTACAGTCGTGGGTGTAGAGGGAGTAGAGCAATGGACTAAGCACACACCCCTGGGGGACCCCAGTGTTCAGAGTTAGTGTGCCGGAGGTGTGGTTTCCAAGCCTGACAGCCTGAGGTCTGCCTGTCAGAAAGTCCCGAATCCAGTTGGAGAGGGTGGTGTTGAGACCCAGTGCACTGAGTTTCTTGACTAGTTTCTCTGGGATGATAGTGTAAAAAGCTGAACTGAAGTCGATGAATAGTAGTCTTGTGTATGAGTTCTTTTTGTCCAGATGGGATAGGGCACCTGCTCACTGAGGTTATGAGGTCTGAGACTTTTCCTGACTTTTCTTGAAAATGTCTCGTTGAGTATCACCTTGAGTTACATTGAGTATCAAATTCAACCTTGGTGTTGGCAGCGAGCTTCTCTTTAATATTAAAGCAATGTTTGTCAAATGTATGTTAAAAATGCAAGAGGCAGAACAGACAAATCTTAACAGCATAGAACTTAAAAGTCACCACTACATTTGTTTCACATTATATGCATTAAAAGATGCTACCATGGGACATGTAAAAGTCAAACTGAAGAGACAATGGCAATAAAGCTCTAGCAAGTAAACATACAGTATAGTAATTACCTTCTGGAGAAGGATCAAGTCACCTTTGATAAGAGTATCTCCTAAGCTTCAAATTACAGTATTCTGGAGAAGTTATAATACAGAGAACTTCATAACAATATCAGCTCTAATATCCATATGGCTGTCACTTAATCTTTTCTTGCTCTGCATTAATTAATTACTATTACTGCAATTATTACTTGATAAATAATGTCTTTGTTAGTGCTTTTCATCCAAGAGATCCCAAAATGGTTTACATACAGAAAGGGCTGCTCTTCATCTGCCACCTAGGTCCCCCCTAGGTTTTAAAATAAAATAAAGGTTTTATTTACTTATAGGAATGTTACTTAGAAACGTGGACGTTTCCTTTTCCACGGTGGGTCTAATGTGAGACATATTTGGTTTAACATGTTCAGTGTTCAGTGTGTGGTAGTTTGTTTGGTGCGAGTGAAGTCTTATTTAATCTCTGACCCAGGGAAAAGTGTGGTGTGGACGGCTGAGGACAGAATGCAGGCTCGCGCTGTGTCCGTTATTTTGATTCTTTGTCTTCTTCTTGCTTGATCGGCTAGTTTACTTTTTTTGTTTTACCAATAAAGTTTGATAATCGGCCAGTAAAAGCTCTGTTGTCCTTCACCTGAATGCCCGAAACATTTTACCGAACCCAGGATTTTACATATTTGGTGGCAGCGGCGGGTTTATTTTATTTGTGTGTGTGTGTGGTCTTCACGGACAAAAACTTCAGCACCGTGCCTTGCCGTTTGGACATTTCTTTTGGATGATTCGCTGTTCGCAAAAGGACTACACGTGAGTTTACTACACTGCTTTGGCATTTCATGGATTCAGTAGGATGAGCATCATTATCTGACTGAGTATTTTAATGACTTTAGGATATATGTTTTTATCAATATTACCTTGAAACGAAACATACTGCAATTCGTTACTTGTTCGCCTCAAGTAAAATCTTCAAGTTAAGAACTTTTAACTTTAATACTGCCATCTCCGATCACATTTTGGATATTTTTTTTTGGCTTTGTGTTATTCTGTACTTTGCATACGGATTTGTTGGGGTTTTTTTTTTTCGTCCGGCCAAAATCACTATAATATTTCTGAAGATTATTGGAGTGAATCCGTTAGGAGAAAGTCACAGTTTTGAAACTGAGGATGTCTACAGACATGTCTGACGATGACACATTCACTGCTGTGGTGCACTTCAAAGCCGTTTTGCCGGCGGATTTCACTGGTGAAGGAACCGAAAGTTTTTCACAGTGGGTTAGACGTTTTCAAGTGTGCTGTGAGACTTCAGGTATGGATAAAACACAAATAGCTAAAATTCTTCCATCGAGATTGGCGGGTGCTGCATTTAGTTATTGGGACAGTCTCCCAGATACAGTGAAATGTGATTATGATAACACTTGCAAGCACATGCAATCCGTTTTCGGACAAAAACAGGAACTCAGGACATTTCAAACATATCTGAATGCACGGCCGCGTCAGCCTAATGAACCTTTGGAGGTGTATGCAGCAGAGTTGCGTCGCCTTGTACTGCAAGCTTTCCCAGATTATGGGCAAACTGCCATTACATGAGAAATCCTGAGGCGTTTCATTGCTGGACTTGACCTTGAGTTACAAGCAAAATTGTACTCAAGTTTGGCGTTACCACTCTTGATGAAGCTCTTAAGGTAGCTGGCCAGTGTGAGAGAGCGTGTTCCACATTCCATGGCATCTTCCCAGCAGCAGTGTCAATGACTACTCCACCGCCTGCTCTCTCCACCCCAGTCCATAGCTTGACTAATACCAGTGTTGACAAGCTAGCAGCCCAGCTAGACAAACTTACACTTCAAGTGGACAGATTGCAGTCAGCTGTAACATCACTGACTCGCACCCAGGCATGTACCCATTCTCATTCCCCGGAGGTCCAGTCTTCATCTGCTGCACGTAGGAGACCACAGTCCCCAGACCACAGCAGAGGCAGATCTCCTTCACGCAGCTGCATCAGTCAAAGCCGACCTTTTCGCAAGCCCCAGTCCTGGTGCCAGGTCATACCAACAACACCACGGTTATCATGAGCCTTTACACTGGGACCGGCAGGTGTCAGGCCATCATCAGACACATGAAGCTTGGGACACGTTGCTGAGATCCATTCAGTTTGCCTACAATACAAGTGTACATGCTAGCACTGGGTATACACCATTCTATCTGGTGCATGGTCGTGAGGCTCGGTTGCCAGTTCATCTATTATTTTTGCCTAAGGCTGAACTATCATCTGCATCTCCAGGAACACCAGCTGAATATGCTGCATTTGTTTGTCGTAAACTCCAGCATGCTTATCAGTCCAGCCAGGAACATTGTGAAGCTGCACATCTACAACAAAAGACCCAGTATGACAAAAAAGTAAAGTACTCACCTTACCACAAGGGAGACTTAGTTTGGTTGAACGATCCAGCTCATTTACGGTGTAAACTGGCGCCACGTTGGAAAGGGCCATACTGTATCATACAGTTAATACGTCCTGCTGATGGAGATGGGGTGCTGTATGTCATTAGACAGAAAGACTCCCCTGATGGACCTACCCAAGTTGTTCATCACAACCGTCTGAAAGCTTATTTGACACCTGGTTTTCCACAGACAGAATGTCTCCCTCCAACTGCACCTGTCGAGCTTCAGCAGACTCAAAGGGTGCAACCCCAGGACAACCCAGATGTACAGGTACCTAGTGCTACCCCTGAGTTGCTTTCTATCATTTTCTCTGGTGTGAAGCAGTGCCACCATCCTGCCAGACATACAATTAATGAACAGTCAACTGCACAATGCGTCCAACACCTGAGGCTGAAGACTCAGCTGTTGAAAAGTAGAGCTTTGAGAGCTCTTTAACCAAAGATACAATAATGGCATTGGACACTTCATGATTTTTGGACATTACTGCTTTGTATAATGCAATAAGGGAGCCATTTTCTTGCAGCAAGTCATTGTACACTTTTTCAATCATTTGGTCTGCATCCGAAGGCTGAAGAAAGATGCATCTGTCATGCTCAGCTGTGCCTATAGTAATTCCTGGAACAGCTGATAACTGCATGATCACAGATTCAGTAATACTTATAACCATTTCACTCAAGGTTTGCAGAGGTCTCTTCAGATCTTCAGTACTGGACTCAGGGCTGGAACGGTTTAGCTGAATTTTCTTTAGCAGATTATCTGTGACTCCATGTACTATTTCAGAAGAAACAAGAGAAACTTCAGAAGACTGAGCACTGGGTGTTGCCTCTTTATTGTGCTTACTAGTGATTCTAATATCACTCATCAGCTCATCAACCTTCACATCATGCGAAGAGGACTCCAGAGGTTGTGTTTTCATACAGTCTGGCCTCAAGGAGCTCTTCTTAGTCTTCTTAACTGTCTTCCCTGAAGCCTTACACTGCTGTACTCCTTCTAGATCCTGGACTCTTTGAACCAGATAATCTCCAGGCTTGTCTGGGGTCTCAGAAGCTAAGCAATCTTTTTTCTTATTAGAACAAGGTGTCACACCAACAGCTTCTCCTAGGAGACGTGATGAGCAGGGCTTATCCATAGTGTCTTCTGGCTGGAAACTGTTTTCAAAACCACTTGGGACTGTTGGAGAAAAGCCTTTTGGAGACTTTGTCATAGAAGACTGCAGTTTTTTTACTTCTGACTGTTCGACCAATAACAGGTGAAGGTTCTAACTGGTCCGTTTTGGTGCACATGAGCTGCTCAGTGCTCCGGGTTTCCATATCAATGGCAGCTTGAGGAGTACTGGACTCAGGGCTGGAACAGTTTAGCTGAATTTTCTTTAGCAGATTATCTGTGACTCCATGTACTATTTCAGAAGAAACAAGAGAAACTTCAGAAGATTGAGCACTGGGTGTTGCCTCTTTGTTGTGCTCACTAGTTATTTTAATATCACCCATCACCTCATCAACGATCTCACTTGCTTCTCTGCTAATACTGGTCTCTGGTGAAAGGGATGAACATTGGGAAGCTGAATGTGTCAGCTTGGAAATGTTGGTCACCATAGAACTGATTATGGTTTTGACCACTGTCTCATTTCTGGAGGCTGCAGCTTTCTGTAGAACCTGTTGGGATCCAGTTTGACACAGCAATTCATTGTGAACAGAGCTGGCAACCTGCTGAATCTTGTGTGGTTCATGAAACACATCATTATCCTGTTTCACAACTGTTATCTCCTGGTTTTCTGACAAGTCCTGCAACACACTGTCAAAGAGGTCCACAGCTAGCTGACTCAGCAAAGACACAGACATCTTCCCTGGGATTTCTGTAGAAGTTTCCTCTTTTATCAAAGTAGGGTATATCTGCAATAGCAGCTGTGTTATGATGTTTTCCACAGTCTCAGTACACACTAAAGTCATATTAAGTGATTCTGTTGATTTAGCCATAGAAATTTCCTGGAGCCCAACTGAGGAAACCGGTTCAATATTCAACGGTTCTACAGGGACACTGAGTGGTTTGATTTCAGAACTGTTTTCAAGGTGGGAGTCTCTTTTCAGTTCCTCAGAAGAACTCTTCTCAATTTCTGATGTCATCCTGGCTGCTGGTATATTACCTATGATAACAAAGAGCTTTTTATTTAATGATAGTAAAACAAAATATCAGAAAGTATGTACAATTGAAACAAAAACTAAATTATATTGAGAAGTAACGAATGACAGGCATCACAAAATATTTGAGTATAAAGGTTCATGTTCCTGTAAAACTATTACATCTTGGAGCTCAGGTAACTACATACAAAGAAGCAGCCATATTCACAGATACTGTATATATGGCTACTGAATATATGGCTATATTCACTCATTCTCTCATTCATAGTCATGGCCTACACTATCTTGGTCTAAATACATCAAAAACATTTAAAAGATACAACAGATAGAAAATCAAGGTACTGTATATTTATATACAGTCACTACATTTTTTAAATTGTACTTCATAACAACTAAAATGTTAATACACTATTAAATGATTTGATTTGATTTCCTTCTTACCTTGATTTTCACTGTCTTCAGGCTCCATTGATAAATCACACGCAGAAGACAAAACATCCATGACAGACTTTACAAGCAAGCTGGAAAGCTGATTAATTGCATCATGGTACATCTGTGAACTGGGCACTGATGGTTCAGTACTTTTCTGTGGTCTGTGATCCTTGGCAGTCACAGACACTTTCTCTGAAATCCTTTGGGAAGACTTAAATTCCGTATTTGTATCACAATCTTGAAAAAGTGAAACATCTTTCTCATTTGTGGCAAAAATTGGAGAATCAGGAAAACTGAGGCACTGCTTCAACAGCTTTTTCACTGATTTCTCAGTACATGAATACAACAACTGCATAGAGAGCTCTGAGGACTTTGGATGGGATAAATCCTGAACTACTAGAGGGCTCTTTAAAGTTGGATCTGAATCAGATTTGTGAGCTGTGCCCAATTGTACTGCAATTCCCGATTTCAAAATTAAATGGAAAACATTTTTGACAAGTTCTTCTGAAAATACACGCAGAGAACCACTCGAGACAAGTTGTTCCACTTTCCTTTCAATAGGACTCATTGTAGAACTCTCTGTGGAGGTCCTGACTTGGTCCTTAGGCTCTTCTGAAACCCTTGTCTGCAGTGGGGGGAGATTGTGCTTTGCTGTGGCTCCTGGTACTTGAGATGCACAGGACGCCTCTTCAGCTGAAAGCTTTTCAATGTTCAAGTTAACGTTATTGGAGTGGGTTTGAAATGCTTTATTCTCAGTGACGAGACCAGCAGCACACTCTGATTTCTTTTGGCTTGCTCTAGACTTGCTTTTTGTATCTGAGGCCTCCGTTACATCAAGTTCGCCCATAATAATGTCAACAATACCCATGGCAACAATTTCAATGTCAGACACTGCAGACTCTGCACATGCTATGTGTTCTGCTGAGAAGTCAAGCTTTGGTGAAATGAGAGGGCTTGGCTGGTCTCCTTCCTCAACATTGTCAAGTGTTGTTTTCTCTGAGCCTCTCTTTTGTTCTGCAGCATTTAAGCTGTTTTGATCTGTAAATGAATCTTCTATCTCATTGCTTCTGCAAGGAAGTTCCATGAACTCTTGTTCACCCAGTCCCATGTCATTTGAAGTAGAGGGTTTCTTCCAAACCCAGGACCAGGGAACTCGATTGCTTTTACATGTCAATTCATTTTCTTGTTCTGCTGTAGGAGTAGGTTGATCCTGAAGTTTTGATGAAGCATCAGTCAGGGCTCTATAGGGAGTGTCCCGACTCATGACTTCTGTGTCATCTGTATAAGAATCAATCACCATCCCAGGCACATTTATGGGTGGGAAACGTTGAACAGAATATTCTCTGCGGTTACTTTTAGTGTACTCTTTAGTGTACTCGTCTTGGTGGCCATGGACTATTTTACGAAGTGGCCGGAGGCCTACGCCCTCCCGGACCAGAGTGCCCCCACGGTGGCCGATGCACTTCTGGAGGGGATGTTTGCCAGGCTGGGGGTGCCGAAGGAGTTACACAGTGACCACGGGTGTAAGTTCGAGTCCCAGGTCTTCGCAAGAGTGTGCCAGCGCCTGGGGATCACTAAGACGCGGACCACCCCGCTGCATCCCCAGAGCGACGGGTTGGTGGAGCGGTTTAATCGGACGCTCGCCACCCAGCTGGCCACCCTGGTGTCCCGGAACCAACGGGACTGGGACCGCCACCTCCCCCTTGCGCTCTGGGCGTATCGGACCGCGGTCCAGGAATACACCGGGTGCACCCCGGCCTCGCTCATGCTGGGCCGGGAAATGCGAACCCCGGTGGACCTGGTCTTCGGCCCGCCGCCCGGAGACGGGTCGGCACCGCCGGCTGGACCGGACTACGAGTGGGACCTGCGGCAGCGGATGCGGCGGGTGCACAGCTTTGCACGGACCCACCTGACTCAGATGGGGGTCCGGCAGAAGCGGCACTACCACCTGCGCTGCAGGGGGCCTGCCTTCCAGCCCGGGGACTCAGCCCTAAGCTGGCGCCATCGTGGGAGGAACCCGCTGAGGTACTCGGGGTGGTGGGCGAGGTCTGCTACCGTGTCTGGTTGCGAAGAGTGGTGGGAGAGTGGTGGTCCTGCACCAAGGCCACCTGGCCCCCTACCGGGCCCGGGAGGAGGAGCCGTGTGGGGAGGCTCCAGACTTATAAGTGTATAGCGTGTTGTTAAGTAATTACCACCCTAAAGATGTGTACGTGTTCCATCAGTCTCCTCATGTGCATGTATATCCTGTGTTTGGTTTTGTGGTTGTTAATGAATAAAGCTATCCCTTGGTTTGTTAATCGCGTCTCCACTGGTCCTTTGTTCTGAAAAGAACCTGTAAACGCTACAGTATATTGTATATACAGTACAGTAGGTTTTATAGTCTTATAAAACATTTTTTTCGAAGCGTTTTATAATGCTAATCTTGCACTCTGCTGTGTCCTAGTTCCTTTCAGTTGGGCTTCACTGGTGAAATAACGATGAAAACATCCTCTCTCTGCCCAGTCTTGCTTTTTGGCGGTTGATGTGTCTGTATGTGTCTTTTCTAGATATGTCTAAAAAGGCACCTAATCTGTAGGAAGAAGCTGTTAAATTGGTAAACTGGTATCTGTAGCTGGGTAGCTGCAGAAAGGGATTGAAAACGCACCGACAGAAACTTTTTAAAAACAAATCTGGGTGCGATGGTAGGATGACGTCACAACGGAACGGCCATTTCACGAGGTTCCTAATTCCTCAGCCTCGAGATGTGTTCTGGTTGTTTTCGGTTTGGTTGAAGGTATTTGTACCGTAGCAATGCCGTGCTTTAAATTTCATACTTGGTTATTTAAGATCCCTGTTTATAAGAATAGGTGTGTTAACCCCTCTGTATTCTGGCTAGATTTCACTCTGGAATTCTTAATCTGGCCTTCCTAAAGTTTTTCCTTAAAACAATTGGTGAAGAAATTTCTCACTTTTCAACCACTTTTCATCTGTAGCTCTGTAGATCTGGGATGGAAAAGAAGTGTAGAAATGCAATTTTAATTATGGTCAGTTATGGTATTGCAGCCATTTATAGTTATACAGGTCTTGTCCTCAATATTCTCAGTCACAGCAGCATGACACATGGAATATTATCCATCCATTGTCTAATCACTTGATCCAATCCAATGCTGTGGAGAAGGGCTCTGCAATTACCAGAGGTCAGTTTCTTCATTTCTGTTGCAGTGTGAGAGCAAAGAAAATTACGGTCATCAACAATTATACTGCTTATCTGTTTAGTTGGAAGAGAATTATCCTTTCTTTTGGACAGAATCTGCATTTGGATTTGTGACCAAGATTACATAATACAAATACCAAAGCTTGGAACGTCTGAAAAAGACTCAGTGGATGACAGAGGGATCAAATTTCCTGACAAAATGTGTGTTCACTGATTGATCTGCAGAGCCACACGGTCAGGCTGGGTGCAATAAGATGTGGATACAGTCCTTCAAATTCAAATCCCTAGTAAAAAAAGAGAATACAATCCATTTTATCCAGCAGCCATATCACTCTGCAACTCCCAACTGGCAACCCACTGAAGCTCAGCAGGTGTGAGCCTGGTCAGTACCTGGTTGTGAGACCTCCTGGCAAAAACTAAGGTTGCTGCTGGAAGAGGTGTTAGTGGGGCCAGCAGGGGGCGCTCACCCTGCGGTCCATGTGGGCCCTAATGCCCCAGTATAGTGACGGGGACACTATACTGTAAACAGGCGCCGTCCTTCGGATGAGACATAAAACCGAGGTCCTGACTCTCTGTGGTCATTAAAAATCCCAGGGCGTTTCTTGAAAAGAGTAGGGGTATAGGATTTCCCATTGGCCTTTACCAGTCATGGCCTCCTAGTAATCCCCATCTATGAATTGGCTTCATTACTCTGCTCTCCTCCCCACTAATAGCTGATGTGTGGTGAGTGTTCTGGCGCACTATGGCTGCCGTCGCATCATCCAGGTGGATGCTGCACATTGGTGGTGGTGGAGGGGAGTCCCCATTACCTGTAAAGCACTTTGAATGGAGTATCCAGAAAAGCGCTATATAAGTGTAAGCAATTATTATTATTATTATTATTTTAATACTGGACTTTTCTTTCTAATTTTAATGTATGAAATGAGCACATGCTTGTTTTTAGCCTAGTCTTACTGACAATCACATTGCTGGTCTGATCACCTGCAGGATACGAGAACTCCATTTCTATAATATTTTGTCTTTGAAGAACTGGCATCTGATTCATTTCCAGTAGTCTCTCTCATTACTTGACTGTCTGTTGGGAACTGTTAGTCCTGCTTGTGTTTATTCTGTAGTCTGGTGAACAACAGGTCGTGAAATTAAGATCTATTTGATTAATTGTCTTTTATCCACCCTTTATCAGAAGGCTACTTATTCCTGTTTAAGGGTTTGCTGACCAGGAGTCTATCCCAGAATCCCAGAGGTGTAACTCAGCATTAGTAGTATATTTGTCCCCTTGTAGGGTACATACACAAACACACAGGGCGATGTAGACATTCCAGTGAACCGAACAAGCATGTGTTGAAGATGGAAGATGGAGCGAATCACCCAAAGGAAGATAATGTGAAAGCAGGGAGAAGACGCAAACCCCCTACATAAGGTGCACACGTCTGGAATCAAATTAAATGACCCCCAAACACGTTCACCAATTTTGTTTCTAAAAAGATAACTTTCTGCATTATGCTAAATGATGAATGCACCTTCGTGTTTATTAAAATATTATTCTAAATGATTTTTAAAAATTGTGTTATTTTTATGTAAGAACTGTTTCAATCAAACTTACAAGAAAAAATCAATATTTTAGGAAATGTTGGAAAAGGAAAAGATAGTTGAAAAGTATGGAAGCCCGTTTCCGCCAGGGAGAAAAAAAAAACGCGCTATGGTATCTCAGAATTCCGATTTAGTATCTCAGAATTGCAACTTAGTAACTCAGAATTCCAACTTAGTATCTCAGAATTGCAACTTAGCAACTCAGAATTGCGACTTAGTAACTCAGAATTCCGACTTTATATCTCACATTTGCGACTTCGAAACGGGCTTCTATAGAAAAGCCTGGAATGCAAGTGTAATCCTCACTTAAGGGGAGCCGGGTTTTAGAACTGGCTATAGTTGCTCACGGACATAGCGTTGGCTTTATGAACTACAACTCCCATAACGCACTGCTCAAGTTTACGTCACAGTCCCTATTCTGCCTGGCTGTGGTGACCTCTAGCGGGGCCCTCTCAGTTCTGGCAGCTTTACCGTTGATCGTGTGCACTCACCGATGCGCGCAATAGGAACTCACACACGGTTTCCTTTTTTAAAGTTTATTTTCTACAAAAATAGAAAAAAACATGGGAAGGTTTCCAGAGATATGTAGAAGTCAGGTTTACAGCAGGCTGGTAGCGAGAGTCTGACTCCTACCCTCATACATGTTGTTTTCCCCTGTTTAAGACGTTTACTATAACACCATTTAAACGCGACAACATAACAACTCAACTCACTAAGAACTTAACTCACAACACACAGACAGTTTTCATCTAGCGACTTCACACAGTTAGCTAACGAAGTTCAATTTCGTCTCTGATAACCCGCAGAGCCCGAATACACTTTTGATACTCTTAAAACATATAAACGTGTAAACCTTAAACCGAAACTATGACATCAGTAAACATAAACTTACAGGCCTTTTAAAAAAGCCTTATTACTTCAGATCTTACCTAAAAAATTAGAAAGAACCATGGGAGAGTTTCCAGAGATACGTACAAGTCAGGCGTACAGCAGGTTGGTAGCGAGGGTCTACCAGCCTGCACGAGGCGCTGTTCCCGATTCCCGGGCCCAGCTGCTCATCACCTGGTTGCACAAGCTTTGACTTTTCATTTTCATTACTATATTTTCAGGTTGTGTTTTTCATACCACTACGGAAAAAAAAACATATTTTAGAGGAAGATGTCAGCTTGATTAAACAAATATTGCTCCTTAAGCCTAGTTCCTTACTGTGCTAATTCTGCCACCTACTGGACAAGGTAATAAATAAAACAAGGAGAAAATCATAGAATATAACACCCACATTACAGGCCAGCCAAGTAAAGGGTGTAAGATGACCTGGGGAAGGGTCATTCATAACAGGTATTTTCGGAATGACCTACTTAAAATACTAGATATGGACCTAAGCAAAATGGCTGCCAAAAAGAATCAGCTGACCCGTATATGGAAAGGGTCTACCCTGAGAAACAATGAGACACAGCTGAGCCGCATCAGGAACCGAAATATAAGTGGCCCGGAGGCAGTGGACAAGGCGGAAGCCGATAAGGTGAATGCGGTTTGGAGGAAGAGAGAGGAAAGAGGTTTATGTTAAAGATCGGACTAAGGAATAACGGACTACTGAAAGGAGAAAAGGTTTATGGTTCTTGGATTGCGGATAGTGGATAAGGATACATCGCGGATTGGCTTTATTATGGATTTTTGTAACTTGGATCGGAACAGGATTAATAGAGCGGATTACGGACTGGATTTGGAAGATAATTGGAGGAAGAAACGCCACGAAACTCAGGAAAGAAAAGTGTGGTGTGAGTACTTCTCTCATTTACATAAACTTTCCCCCGGAGGCACCACAAGGGATATCTGAAGGACTGAAAAGAAGTGCACTGATTGTCACATTATCTAAGGTTGTCTTTTAAAATGTACTTGTATTCCATTAACAGCATCTATTGCACTGCCCGAGAAAATGAGAAATTACTGTATGTAATCTGTTCGAATTGGGTTCCTATGAAAAAGACTTGTGAAGAAACCCAGCTGGGACTCAAAACCCTTGGTATCTTGTCAGAAGAAGAGAATGCAATGTGCCCCAAGCCGTATGATTTTCAAAACAGATTTAGTACCAGAAACAAATAATTTGTAGCTATTTTATAAGAACCTTTCATCTTGTGTTTTAATTGTAATACAGTGTATTAAAATGCACAATGGTTTGGTTTTGGGAGAGAGAAGGAATAGGAGGGAGAGGTAAGAAGGGAAAGCAAATGAAAGAAAAGTCCAGAATAGGCTGTAGGCTGTTGGGAAAAAATGAGAATAGAATATGACATATTCCAAGGAGAAGTCGAAACAAAATAAGACCTTAAAAAGAAATCAGCCTATCACTGTTTGCTGGGAGAATGGATGAATCCTGTCTAATGCTCAGCTGACACTCTGTTAAAAGCAATAAAAGACAATGTTAGTCCTCCGTGGTTAACCTACATTTATGCTGTTGCTTTAAAACAGATAACAATGGAAGAACTGAATGACATGGCGGAGAATATAGTGGCGTGGGTGGCAGTGTCCATTATCAGAGTGCTGCTCCCAGCCATCTCCCTGTACAATGAAAAGAGGAGCCGGAGAAGAGTCTCTTAATCACCTGCTGCAGATCTAATAACCTTGCCTCTGAATTGTGGATGGTGTTCTTGAATGTGTCAACTCTCCCTTGTCAGCAAATAAGCCAATAAGAAAGAATTCCCACCCCAAAGACTGTGCGTCTTAATCAATCTGCAAACTCAGAGACTGACCGTGAGATTTTACAGGTTGTCTCTAAAAGCTTGAACCACTTTTACTGTATGTATTGAGTCAGTGTCAGTCGACGGTCTCCATATTAAATGAGATGTAAAGTCTCAAATTGCACTTAATGAGTATGTTTTCTTTAGTGTTTTAATGAGACTTTCTGGTAGCAGAATGTATGTAGCGTTTTTTGCAATGGAATGCACAGCAGCACTGTTTCAGAAGGATATACAAAAGGTAAAATGTACTGTAATATTGTGGTAAAATAGTTGATAGCTGAATGGATATGATTTAAAATTACAGTGGTTTCCAGTAGTAAAATAATGTTAAAAGGAAAGAATTCTATAAAGGTAATGAAGGTTTTAATCCATCCATTTTCTAACTGCATTATCCAATACAGGGTTGCAGGGGAGCCAGAGGCATGATTTACCCTGAACTGGACACTTGTCCATCACAGCGCACACTCACACCAGGGACAATTTTCACAAAAGCCAATTACCTGAAGACAACCCAAGCAAACACATGTAGAACATACAAACCACAGGTCTGAGGATGAACTTATGGCCCCAGTGCTCTGAGACAGCACCACTGCCCCACTTTTTTATGCTACTATATTCCAGTTAAATACCAGAGTTTACTGTTGCTTATTTTAGCCTGGAAGAGATACATTATGATCATTTGATACTGGCAAATATTCTTGTGGCACAAGGAAAGCGGTACAAACATTATATTTCCACTTGGCAACACTGTATTTTTATGGTATATAAATGAGTTATTTCTGGATAATCACTTCAGGAACTCACTTTATCCCCTGAACAGTAGTCACTGTAAATATAATTTGTCTTTTACTTCCCAAAACAATTCAATATTTCCCACTGTACTGCATACAGTATTTAGCCTCTAGAATTTAATTTGCTCAATGGTAGTCTTGAAGCATGTAGTTAGTACTGTATAGGTAATATCATTTAACAGCATTCATGAGATACATTCAAACAGAATATTAATTCCATATATTCAATTGAACCTTTCAAAGAGAACAACCATTTCCCTGTGAAATTAGGCTTTTCTCTGTCACTTCTCAGGTGGCTCTGACAATCAGCTGCCGTTAAATTGTGGCTGTGGGCATCTGTTTCAATGGAGTTTCTACTCCCTCTTTAAGTGTGATATTAGAAATACATCTTTTTTTGCTCAAAAACTGCTTTTTACAAATTAAAGATACGTCTATAAATTAATATGACGTTTTGGCTGTGAAGCCTTCTTAAGGTGTGTGGAGACACACCTGAAGAAGGCTTCACAGCCGAAACCTTTTCTCTCTTCTCTTTTCAGCATGGAATAAACCTATTGTTCCTTTACAGACTACGCATGCTGACGCAGCTACCCACCTGCACTACTATAAACGAATATAGCATACAATGGCATCTAATTATAACAACTTATACTTGGGATTTTTTAAAGAATCTTTTGTTTTTAATCCATAGCATAATATTACATTATGAAAGACAGTTTTGTGCAGAAAAAAAAGCACCTTTACATTTTACTTTATTTATTTAAAAACTAAGAGCTTTTTTTTAAGTGGTAAGAATGGTAAATTGTGCCATGTGAAGTTCATTTTTCAGTTTCCACTGTCTACATTCCCGGGCACGGCTTATATGTGGGTTAATATTTACCTATCGGATTAGCAAAGGTTAAAATAACACAACTGAAACAGGATGAGGAAATGTGCACACACTCCTCTGACATACTCATGAGAGAGAGTCTTTCCCCACTTGACATGCTTTGAGCTTATAAAAGAGAGATCACCCACTGGAGAAGAACACGACTGTGAGTGACATCACTGTGAGGTCATAGGCATTGAGCAGGTCAGACAATCAAGACTGCAAGGGGAGACTCAATCCTACCCAACATTAGAGACATGCCTGCTTTTGCAAGTGCCAGCTTGATAATGGTTTAAGTTCCTCAGATATTTTTTAACTTCAGCTAGGCGTATGGCCTTTGACTTAAAAATCAGTAAATCATTAAGGAATGCTGGAAGGTTTAATAGACTTAAGATATTCTTACCAGATCGAAACACCAGCACGGCACTGTAACCTTATTCTTTATAAAAATGTGAACATAAACTCTCTCTTTTAAACTGTACAGGCCTATTACAAAGCCAGTCGAAGTGGACAGCTCCACAGAGTAAACAGTCATATAATCCAATGCTTCAAGTTGATCAATAATGTAGTAACTGTACTGTATATGAAGATGTGGTGATTGTTTTTATTTAACCTTATCCACCTGTTCTGAAAAGCATAGGTTGTCTTGTGTTTTGCAATACGTAGTCTGTGGTGTTATTGATTTAGCTAGTAAAAATATATATATTACTCATCCATTGTGTGGTTTCTGTGTAAAGTGTTGTCAGCATTACACTATTAATATATTACAATACTGCTGTGAAAACAAACTTATTGATTATGTTTAAAAGACACTGGAGATCACTTGCATTTGCAATATTTTGAGAAAAGTGTAGTGTTGAAAGCTAATACACACGTATATTCCCCCCCGATATATTCAGTACTTCATTCAAAAAATGTTTTTTTAGATGCATGACTTCCTCATGATACATATCCTTTCTAAATACATTTTACTTTTGCTATTAAGGTCAGTACTGAATAGTTTTGGAACATGTAAAGGTTTATTCCATGCTGAAAAGAGAAGAAAAGAAACAATATTTCAGCTGTAGAGTCTTCTTCAGGTGTCAGTTCCCGTTTCTTTTCTTCTCTTTTGCAGCCTACGCGTGTTGACGCACTACCTACTTGAGCTACTGCAGAGTTTTCTTACATATTACTTACCACCATTTGCTTTGACTTGGAAAAACTATGCAGTATCGTTTGAAAAGCAGCCCTTTCTTGTTCGTCTATTTCTGCCAGCCACGTGTTACTGGCAGTCCTCAAATGTGTCAACTACTGTGAGGAAGGCCTTCCACACTCCAGGCCTGCTTGTGCACACAGCCCCGCCTCCTCTTCTCGTTTGACTGATCTCTCGGTTCGTGTCCGCGATGCAGGTCCAGTGCGGACCCCCGCCCTTCGTCACACACCACTTGGAGTGGTCCACCATGATGCCGAAAGGCCTGGCCTCTGGCAGCTGCATCGTCGTCACGTTGTACACCTTGTGCGCCACGGAGCAATTCGACGGCAGAGGCCGATGAAGCTTCCCCCAACTTTTGGCAAAGAAGTCGTCTCCTAAATAGTTAACCAGCAAACCCGAGTAGAGATCTGAAACGGAACAGAGTCACAGGTTCCATGTTAGAATCTGTCCCAGGCACACTTTCTACCCAAGAACAAGTGAATGTGTATTTCTCCCCCCCCTCTCTGAATGCTGTACTGTACTGGCTGCTACCCAGAACGTTCTTTTTTAAATCAACACCACCAATATACAGTAGTTCAAGTGTGAAGTGTGACATATTGCTTTTGAAGGG
Organism: Atractosteus spatula; assembly: GCF_055471065.1. Taxonomy (NCBI): domain Eukaryota; kingdom Metazoa; phylum Chordata; class Actinopteri; order Semionotiformes; family Lepisosteidae; genus Atractosteus; species Atractosteus spatula. Next base: position 28,184,728 of record NC_142716.1, read on the forward strand.
CGGTGTTTGAAACTTACTGGATTGTTCCTTTTCTACATAACCTTTATTTTAAATGTATTTAAATAAAATATGACAACCGTTTCCAATAACCTTTAAAGTAACAGCAGAATGAGATCCTTGGATCAATTAATCAATTTCTTTTCAAAACTAGTTGAGTTTAATGGAACAAACTGCACGTGTTATTTAAGTCCTGGTTCCTTTCAAGAAACAGCAGGATGAGATCCTTGAATGAACTACTAAGAAATTAGCTAAATGGGCCAAATGTAACCTCTCGTGTTCTTAGGTATTAAATGGTATCTAAAGAAGCTACACAATTTATATTTTTATCCTTTCTTATGTTTAAATCAACATACCAAGAAAAAAACATTTGTTTTAGATTGTTGTATGAATAAAAGATTGAAATATTCTATTAATCAATTTCCTCAAGAATTGGGCTTTACAGAATGTTAATAAAGCACCTACAAACTACCTCAGACACAAATCCTAAACCTAAATTACTACTGAATATAAATGAATGCTTTACTAACATCCCATAAAATCTCTGTTGAAAGAAAGCGATGCTATGAAACCTTAAATCTAAAGTGTAACCGCAGAAACATGTAGGAAAGTTCAGTTTCCAGGTGGCAGATTGAGAAAGTTTCACCAAAACGAAGTCTGCTTTTTTATATAAATACATCTTCAATTGGGAAAGGCTTTGACTAAAAATAAACTGGATATTGTTCCAACAAAATCTTTGTGAGAAAGTGGGTCTTGCTGGCTAGAAACGGCCAACATACAATAGAGTTAGACTTTGTAAAAATTAAATAAATTCAGATTCTGAGAGGCTCAATAAGTGCTTGTTCAGAGTAAATCAGACATTGTTGTCCGAGTTTCAGCAGTGATACATAATTCACAGAATACCAACACCAACAGGGCTGGGCACTTTGGGATATCCAAGCGATCTCAGACGCGTCCGATAACTGCAACCTCTATGACCAGCTGGGCACCAGTGCTCTTGTAGTGTTGTCAGTGAAAGAAACATCATTGGTACAACTTATGCCAACTCCGACACTTAGCATCACTGTGGGGCTGTTATAGCACATATTTTGAAGGAATAAGTACATTTCGTCATCTCTTCCAAGCTGGTACTGGTCTGGAACTGTGATAATTCATTTGTGATTTTAAAATGTAGAGGCATGCAAAAAATTAACTATTGATTCCAAATATCTAAAATGAGAAAAATAGCTGATGTGACATTTTCACTTCTCCAGGAACAAACTGCAATAATGAAGCACAGAGATTGTTTATGGATCATGGCAACTGTGTTGTTCACTACTGTTTCTGTATTTTGAATTGGAGAATAGTTTCTAAAGAAGCGATCAGTTGGGAAAAAAACGTGATCCATAGACTTAACTGATTTTTTTTGCAGACTCTAGCTCTGCCTTGGCTTTCTTTTTCTGAACACTGACAGGTTTTGTGCCTTCGCAATGTTGTTTCCCCCCATCTCACACATTGTTTGAGCAGCTTTTGAAAAGAAATGCGAATGAAGGGGGATGTCTGAAGTAAGTTGTAGAACAGAAAAATACGTTTTGTTTAATCTTAAAACCAATATCTGGCATTGGTATGGGTGGTAGTGCCATTTGCATAAGGGAAATTTCAGATCAACTTGCATTTATCAGAAACTTCATGAAAAGGAATTGAGATTCGAGAGGGAAGAAGTGGTGCTCACCGTCGTTAAATCTAGAGTATTTTGCAAAGCTGGTGAAAGTTTCCCCTGCTAAAGATGTCAGGGGCAGCTGCATAAACCAAGGCTCTTTCCTGGGATAGCATGTTCTCTGAGCCACACACTGAAGGTCTCTGTGGAAGGTTTGGGGGATGTGATAGTCAAAAGAGTATACATGGATATACTGGAGTTGCACAGCTGTAGAGACAAGAATGAAAAATAACCAAGAGTAAGCATGGCATTTTCATACATCCAGGTCAAATGCCCCCTTTCTTTTTCCATTAGTTTGGAGAGTTTCCTTTATTTATTTTCATTTGTTAAACTATCCTCCAAGTTCTGAAATGTTGACATACATTTTCAGCAGCCACCATACACATCATTTAGATTTAATTAGAAAGTCTAAGGCTATTTCGGTATTTATTTTCATCTGTATACACAATGAGGTGTAAGTCTATTAGTGTCCACCTATTCTCAGGGTTATATTAAGCGTGCATATGAAATTGAACCACCAACAGATAATAACAGAATAGACTGGTTTTTGCCCCACAGGTAAATTTAAAATAGGAAAAGAACAGGTGCACCAAACCAGAACAAAAACTGCCAATACTTGAATCTTAAAATCTGGAAAAATTGTACCAAAGGCTTTCAGAAAGTGATAGACAGCTGCGATGTCAATGCCATGTACATACTAAAGCTGTATGTTCATGTGAACGCCTACCTATGTCCTTGAAGGTGCTGTATGTGTAAGTCCCGCAGAAGAAGGTCTGTGAATTTGCCCACTGGAGGGCCAGAATGATGTAGAATGATTTTTCACATCTGGAAGCTCTGGGGTGCTGTGAACCAGCCACACTCCTGTCTGTCTGTCTAACATCACAATCCCTGAAAAAGGTCACACAAGATACATTCAAATCTCAAAATTTGATCGTTTTTGATCCGTCTGTTTTTTCAGTTTCAATCTTTTTAAAGGACAAGTCTGCTCTTTTTGAACAGAGTCCATTATCAAGCCTGCTTCCAGCTGACGAATTCAATTAATCAATTCAGTTCAAGAATCAAACAAGAACTGTATAATTGATCAAACTAAACAAAAAAACTTCTATTTTGGGCTAATTTCAATTCTCTTAATCTGACTTTTGGCTTTTTTGTCCAACCGAATTTAACTGAACATACTTCATGGCCAAAAGTCAGATTAAGAGAATTGAAAACCATAGTCCAAAATAGGACTATTCTTAATCCTATTAATTATTTTCAGTTCTCTTGAACTGACAATTGGCCATGAAGTATGTAGATTTATTTCTTAATCTCAACAATTTAATTTACTGTATTCATTTAGAAATGGGCTACTGTAAATTCAATTCAATAGAAACCTAGAGCCCAAAACAAGCATCTTTAGTTTTGTTTTACCCAGCAGATGAATCTTTTATTATAAACATCAGTATTATATTGACTTACAGAAGTGTTTTTAAACTCAGTGATTTTCACCAGGAGAAAAAGCTCTGATGGCAACAGATTTGTTCTTAGCTTATGTGATGCCTCAGTAAAAGAAATGTAAATGGGGAAAAAAATAATGAACAAAAACAAGATGGAAATATATACTTTAAAGCTTTATGATTCAAGTTTTAAAACCAGAAAACACAGAAAGCTGGTGTTGGTATTCTTCAGAAACAGTACAGTATATACTTCGGACGTGCCATCATGTCTTGACCATATTGAGTAAATCATAAAATAAATGTTTTCTACTGAATCAATGATTTGGACAAAATCTGCAGAATCACACATGTAAATGTTCTACCCTGAAATAGTGTAAATTTTAAAATATTTTATTTTAGATATATATAAAATGAACAATTCACATCCTGCATATGTAGCAAACATTGCACTTGGCTTTAATCATAGCAATAAGCAAGCAAACCCAGCAAGTATTACGGATACAATTATATTGTTTGTTGTGCTGTCTATGATGTTTTTTTCCCCCCCATTTTCTGTGTCCTTCTGTCTTGTACATTATAAAATGTTACTTACCTTTGCTGTGTCCAAAAGATGAAGGAGCAGGTTTAAATGACTTGGGAGGTTGATCGTTGTATAGAAGATACCCAAAGTCCACAGTCTTTTAGGAAGGAATATAAAAAATATCAATACAAAGTTTGTATTTGTATTGCACAAAAGGCTTTTGAATTATAAGAGAAACCTGTGAAAATAAACAGATCGAAAAGACAATGTATATCCTGACCTCACTTTCTGGGAGATGACACAGATTATAAATAAAGGTTTCTTACCTTTTTATGAATGTAGGACAAAAAAGGCTGCAAAGTCTGCCCCACTGCACTCTTGGAGTCATTCACCAATTTCTTCCCATATACCCAGCCATTGGTATGGTCATCCATGTAGAGGTATCGCAGACCTCTTCCTTCATCGTGGTCTGGCAGCTTATACAGAATAAACCTGTATGATTCCAAAAACACATAAAAGAGTATTACATACTGTATACTGCTCTAGAACTGTGACACTGTACAATGTGTCCTGGGTGTTGGACAGACAGTGTTAACTGTTGTGATCACTAGAAAATAAAAAGGGCACTTAAACAATACTAGTGTCTGTTGCCAGTCTGTGGGTGCACTGGTGCTTCTGGGAGATGAACAGAACCTGTGGCAAGAGAAGAAGGGTCAAGCAGCCTTGATCATTTCTAGGTGATGTAGTGGCCTACAAAGCGAAAATAGCTCTTGTTTTTAGGGGTCGCCCATGTTTGACATGAGCATTGTGGAAAAACTGGAATAATCTTATGCGATTAGAGCTCATTTTCTGCATTTTAAACCAGCAGAGCTCTGTAGAACTGAACTGCAGCAGTTGACAAAGAGTCAACAGTTGACTAAAAGAAGCGAGGCAAGGCAAGCATCTCACAAACATTACTCAACTCAAGAATACATTCTGGTGAATCGTTTCAAAACGAACTATTGAAAGGAAAAAAACACTTTAAAATCCAATAGTAATTTCTTTATGACAAAAAAAAATCATAGACACTGTACCCTGGATTTACAGATGCAGCCATTCAAAGTGCGCGGCACAGGCACATACCGGGGGTAATTGGCTACGTCATCGCGCATCGTGACGCGAGATGACGCAAAATACCGCGGTACGTGATTGGTTGACCGACAGGGGCACTCGTGGTGCATTGGTCGGTCGTAGAAAGATTTAAATGTCTTTACTGTGCCCGTTTAAGTATTGAATATTTATATGGAATTTTACCCCTGAAGGGAAATCTTAGTAGCTGAGCATAAAAAGAATAGGAGCATACTGTAACGCGTGTGAAGGCCATAAACGATATTAATTTTGGAACATAAACATACAGTATATGGCTGGTCTCTGTACTTTAAAGAAAAAATACACACCAGTATTCCATTTCTCCCTAAACATTTTAAGCATCGAAGTCCTTAACTAACGTGATACCGCAGTTAACAAGCATACTTTTAGAATTTGCTTAAAAGGGAATATAATATGGAATCGCGTATCTAAAGAAATTAATAACGATATAATTATATTCATGTACCGCAACACAAAAATGTGTAAGAACGCTGTACGATGTCTGTTGATAATGTTTCTGTAGGGCTTTTTCAACACTCCTTATGTGGCCTTGCCAGTGGCGCTGTGGGTTAGGTTCCCGACTCACACATCAAACGTTGGGTGTTTGAATCCAGCTGGAGCCATGACTCTTTTTTTAACAAACATTTCTTTGAAAAAATAAAATAGGGTTAGTGTTAGGGTTACTGTCAAACTAAATCAACAATTGATTTAAGGACGATCTGTCAAAGTGCAATGAAATACAATATTGTTGTTGTTGTTATTGTTGTTTTTATCCTGTAAAGCGTTTTGAGAAGCCACCTTTAAAGGCGCTATATAAAAGCGCTGATTCTTATGGAATGTGTTTTCTTTCTTCTTTTTTTCAGCATGGAATAAACCTATTACTTGATTCTTATGGATGCCCGGTTCCGCCGGGGATTCAAAAAAAACCCCATGGAATCGCGTACAGTATCTAAGGAAATAGCAGTATAACCTTATTCATGCACAAACAGTGGCATGTTACATTATTAATTTGGGTGTCTCCTCTTGCCAGAAAGCTATAAATTGCATTTTGAGTGCGGTTTTTGACTTTTTTTAAATTACAACCCATAAATAAAGCTGATACTGTTTAGACTTTTAATTATTTAAAACTGTATTACAGCAGCACAATGCACAATGCAACGTAAATCGCTATCTTTGTCTTCTGCGTAATAATGTTCACCTCTCTGTCCAGCAAATTAACAATAGTAATAATAATGAACTTTATTGTATATAGCGCCTTTAAAGGTGGCTCCTCAAAGCGCTTTACAGGATAAAAACAATAACAACAATACTGTTGGCTGGGCAAACGATTTTTTTTTTAAAAAGAAATACAAAATGAGATATAATGATGTGTTCCGGCTTAGACATTAACGAAGAGCATAATGAAGGTCATAAAGGTCATAAACGATATTAATTTTGGAACATCAACATATTATGTAAACTGTATGTTGCTGTTATTGGTATTTTAAAGAAAAAATACTGTAAAATCCTGGGTTCGGTACAATGTTTCAGGCATTCATGTGAAGGACAACAGAGCTTTTACTGGCCGATTATCAAACTTTATTGATAAATCAAAAACAAAAACTATCCGACCAAACCAGAAAAAGAAAAAAAGAATAACGGACACAGCGCGAGCCTGCATTCTCTCCTCAGCCGTCCACACCACACTTTTCCCTGGGTCAGAGATTAAATAAGACTTCACTCGCACCAAACAAATTACCACACACTTAACACTGAACATGTTAACCCAAATATGTCTCACAATACTTTTATGGTACATTACTTTGCTAAAATGTATTTAAAAATAAAAACGATTACAAACGCCAGCAGAGAGAGAGACACACACAGTTCTTCATTGTCAAAAAGTAATTGTGTTTTACTTTGTCAGCACCCAGACAAACGCAAACGCGTTATTAATGAAATGCTTTTATTCATTCTTAATCGAACTCACAAGTTGTCATCTGCTGTTGAAGCTCTGTGACACTAGACTCACACATGGCTAGACTTGACTATTTAACCATGATATTATGTTTATGTTTATTAATCTTCCTTGTTATGCACTGAGAATGATAAGCACCCCAAACACGAGGGCGGCGTAGCGGTCGGCTCTGGCTTTCCCATCTATACTGATGCACTGCAAGTACAACCCCCCCTCCTTCTCTTGAGTGATGGGCAACAGTTGGATATCTGGGAGAATTGTTCGTTCCACTGGCGTCTGTGAATTCCGCTGTGTAAACGGTGCTCCCTGAGGGGAGACAGACGGCGGGGACAGCGTCAGCCAGGTCCTGGGCGGTGGTGAGCAGAGAAGCCGGGATGGAGTGTCCTGAGGCGGTGTGTGCTCTGGGGGGGGCAGAGCTTCCGCCAGGCATTGCAACCTGCGCAGTGGGGGGAGCCACTCACCGGGAGACAGCTGCTCAAGCGTTTGACTGCCGGTACACACTGTCTTCGGCTTCTGCATCTTCAGGAGTGTCTCTAACCTCCCAATCCTCCCCTGTAATGCGTCGTACTGCTCCCGCTGCTGCCGAAAAGTCTCCATACAGGTGCTGCCTCTACAGGCTGGCACCCTTGAAAGCTGCACGTATGCGACTTCAATTAACACCAGTATTAAATGTATTACACTGTATTAATCAAGCCTTGTTTCCTTGATAATAGTTTATCTGTTCTTGCATATTGACATAGAACTTGAACCTTACTGCATGTACAGTGGTGTGAAAAAGTGTTTGCCCCCTTCCTGATTTCTTATTTTTTTGCATGATTGTCACACTGAAATGTTTCAGATCATCAAACAAATTGAAATATTAGACAAAGATAACACAAGTAAATACAAAATGCAGTTTTTAAATGAAGGTTTTTATTATTAAAGAAAAAAAAATCCAAACCTACATGGCCCTGTGTGAAAAAGTGATTGCCCCCTAAACCTAATAACTGGTTGGGCCACCCTTAGCAGCAACAACTGCAATCAAGCGTTTGCGATAACTGGCAATGAGTCTTTTACAGCGCTGTGGAGGAATTTTGGCCCACTCATCTTTGCAGAATTGTTGTAATTCAGCCACATTGGAGGGTTTTCAAGCCTTAACCGCTTTTTTAAGGTCATGCCACAACATCTCAATCGGATTCAGGTCAGGACTTTGACTAGGCCACTCCAAAGTCTTCATTTTGTTTTTCTTAAGCCATTCAGAGGTGGACTTGCTGGTGTGTTTTGGATCATTGTCCTGCTGCAGAACCCAAGTGCGCTTGGTTCGAACAGATGTCACGAACAGATGGCCGGACATTCTCCTTCAGGATTTTTTGGTAGACAGCAGAATTCATGGTTTCATTTACCACAGCAAGTCTTCCAGGTCCTGAAGCAGCAAAACAGCCCCAGACCATCACACTACCACCACCATATTTTACTGTTGGTATGATGTTCCTTTTCTGAAATGCTGTGTTACTTTTACGCCAGATGTATTGGGACACACACCTTCCAAAAAGTTCAACTTTTGTCTCGTCAGTCCACAGAGTATTTTCCCAAAAGTCTTGGGGATCATCAAGATGTTTTCTGGCAAAACTGAGACGAGCCTTTATGCTCTTTTTTCTCAGCAGTGGTTTTCATCTTGGAACTCTGCCATGCAGGCCGTTTTTGCCCAGTCTCTTTCTTATGGTGGAGTCATGAACACTGACCTTAACTGAGGCAAGTGAAGCCTGCAGTTCTTTGGATGTTGTTGTGGGGTTTTTTGTGACCTCTTGGATGAGTCATCGCTGCGCTCTTGGGGTAATTTTGGTCGGCTGGCCACTCCTGGGAAGGTTCACCACTGTTCCATGTTTTCGCCATTTCTGGATAATGGCTCTCACTGTGGTTCGCTGGAGTCCCAAAACTTTAGAAATGGCTTTATAACCTTTTCCAGACTGATAAATCTCAATTACTCTGTTTCTCATTTGTTCCTGAATTTGTTTGGATCGCAGCATGATGTCTAGCTTTTGAGGATCTTTTGGTCTACTTCACCTTGTCAGGCAGGTCCTATTTAAGTAATTTCTTGATTGAGAACAGGTGTGGCAGTAATCAGGCCTGGGTGTGGCTAGAGAAATTGAACTCAGCTTTCCAAAGATGTGATAAACCACAGTTGATTTATGTTTTAACAGGGGGGCCATCACTTTTTCACACAGGTCCATGTAGGTTTGGATTTTTTTTTCCCTTAATAATAAAAACCTTCATTTAAAAACTGCATTTTGTGTTTACTTGTGTTATCTTTGTCTAATATTTCAATTTGTTTGATGATCTGAAACATTTCAGTGTGACAAACATGCAAAAAAAAAAGAAATCAGGAAGGGGGCAAACACTTTGTCACACCACTGTACATGTACTGGTACAATGGAATCCTTACTTACAGAAAGTTATGATAGTTATGATCGGGTGTGAATGAGGAATGTTGAATGGTATTGAATAGTTTGACTTTTGTGAAGGCAAATCCATGAGAATATTTTGTGCTCTAATCCTGCATTTAACATGATAAATCAAGTTAAAATAAGTTCCCAGATGCTTCCCTAGTTAATCTACTGTTCTTATCATAGTTTACTACAGTAAGCAACACTAGATCATAACCTTGTCGTGTGGTTTGGTAAGCCTTCAAACTAATTTTCTTGAAACACATAATTACAATACACTGTATAATAGCAGAATAACAATAACATCTTTTAACTGGATTTGATTGCTTTCAGAGTTCTTTTATAAGGATTGTGCCTTTGTTTCTAAGGTTAACACTGTCCTTTCATTACAGAAGTATCATGAGGTCCAAGCAAATAAACACACATGCACATATAAGTGACAAGTAATAGGTTTATTCCATGACGAAAAGAGAAGAGAGAAAACACAACGTTTCAGCTGTGAAGCCTTCTTCAGGTGTGCAGGTGTGCCTTCTTCTTTAGCACACCTGAAGAAGGCTTCACAGCCGAAACGTGTTTCTCTCTTCTCTTTTCAGCATGGAATAAACCTATTACTTGCTCCTTTGAAGACTACACATGCTGACGCAGCTATCCACCTGAACTACTTGCACATATACAGTAAGTGTTTGCAAGTCTGTATCTATATATTCCTGGTAATATGCTTCTATTTATGTAGTAAGAAAGCAATCAGAAGAACTTTTTATAAAGTATTCTTGGTAAAACTCATCAAATCATCTCACTTTTAAATAACTTAAAAAAGTTGCCTGATCACTTTCTTCTTGCTACTCTTTTGATAAAGAGGTATTGTTGTTTTTTTTAGGATAATGAAATCATTGTGAGAAAGATGTTTTAAAGAATTCTACAGGATATTTTAGCAAGTTAGCGAGATAACACTAGTAAGGACCCTGATAATTAGATACTAGTTATTTTTGTTTAGAAGTGTATCTTAGCATTTCAGAGAACAGCACAGCATGGCATAGAAAGTGATGCATTTGTATCACTATATTACGAATATTCTTTCAAATCATAATCAATTTTTCTATATTAAACTATAAGAAAAATTCTATAATAAAATCAGTATAAAATTAACACGGATTTATTGTTCATTAGATTTAATGTCTGCTAAAGACTTATAATTATTAATTATAAAAGACCATGTTATGGCAATTAGAATTTCGAAAGTAGTGGAGTATAAGTGGCTCAGCACTGGGAATACACGTTCTTTGATGGGCTGGAAAAGTCCTGTACATCACTGTGTAGGGTCAATAGGTGTATGACTGTGTAAGAGAGGTTGGACAAACCTGGGGTCAAAGGTCATGGGCGTGAGCAGAAATGTACAGATAAAATGGCCAATTCTAATTTGGGTGGGTATAAAATTATTATTATTATAATTATTATTATTACTACTACTACTACTACTACTACTTACCAGGCAGCACAGTAGTACAGTGGTTAGCATTGCTACCTTACAGCACTGGGGCCCTGGGCTTGATTTTGGACTCAGGATGCCATCTGTGAAGAAACTGTCTTTTCTCCCAGGGTTTCCTCTGGGTGCTCCGGTTTCCTCCCCCAGTCCAAAAATATACTGGTTGGCTCATTGGCTTCTGAGAAAAGATTAGCTCTAGTGTGCGCTTCAGTGTCTGTATCTGCCCTGCGATTAAGTGGCTTCTTGTCCAGGGTGTCACCTTCCTTGTGCCCATTGCTTCCAGGGATACAAACATCAGTATCATCTTTATCATTGCCACTACTAAATTAAACACAATGTACCTCACAACTGGCAGCCCACTAAAGCTCAGCAGCTGTGAGCCTGGTCAGTATCTGGATGGGAGACCTCCTGGGAAAGCTAAGGTTGCTGCTGGAAGAGGTGTAAGTGGGGCCAGCAGGGGGTGCTCACTCTGCAGTCTATGTGAGTCCTAATGCCCCAGTATAGTGACGGGGACACTATACTTTAAAAAGGCACTGTCCTTCGGATGAGACATAAAACCGAGGTCCTGACTCTCTGTGGTCATTGAAAATCCCAGGGCGTTTCTCGAAAAGAGTATAGGTGTTACCCCAGCATCCTGGCCAAATTTCCCATTGGCCCTTACCAGTCATGGCCTCCTAAGAATCCCCATCTTTGAATTGGCTTCATTACTCCACTCTCCTCCCCACTAAATAGCTGGTGTGGGGTGAGTGTTCTGTGTACACTTTGGCTTCACATTGGTGCTGGTGGTGGACGAGAGTCCCCAATACCTGGAAAGAGCTTTGAGTGGAGTGTCCAGAAAAGCACTATAAAAGTGTAAGGAATTATTATTATTATTGACCTTTTCAAAGTACTGTGTTAACAGTAATAACTTGCAATCCATCATCTACTGACTCTTCATAAATCGATAACTGCTGTTCATTGTAAGTATGAATGAATAGAATGTGATCTGTTATCTCGGTGTGTTGTAATATCTCTTTGTGTGTCCACACAGGAGTCCTACACTTTGACCAGACTCAGGGTTTCTGGCTCAGTCACAGTGTCCCCCACTTCCCTCCATTCCCAGAAAGGGGGTACAGCTGGCCGTCCTCGGGGAAACTGAACGGCCGGACCGCGCTCTGTATCACTTACAAGTCTACACAATTCCCTCAGATAGGTGCGCAACATAGGGAAGCTAGCATTATGCTAATAGCAAAATACCATTTTATTTTTATTTGTATTGCTCAGTTCAAATTGAAAGAGACGACAATGCGAGGCCATTTACCAGATTCAATATTTGTTGGGCCGGATTTTTGTTTTTGTTTTTTAACCGTGAGCCGAGCCATAGAATGGAATGTGTGGGGTAAATTGAATGTGTAGTCCTTGCTTCATAGGACTGCAGACTTGTGCTGTAGCCCAGCACTACAATGGAATTATTGAGTGTGGCGGGTCTTCAGATATAGCAGGCAGTGTTAAGAAGCTGGGGAAATCCAAATTAACTGCTTCTGCATCAGAAAACTTAATGTCTCTCTTCTCAATTTCCCCTTCTAGCTTCTTTGTCTCCTTATTCCACAGAAGATGGTTTGTAGTGTTACCTTCCTCAGTTTTGTATTTATTGATTTTAATCATACAAAAATGAACAGTTTATTTTTCCTCACAGTTCAGTGACATGAAGGTATGAAAAAATAAAACCGAAGCCCTCCAGCACCTCTGTGGGCTGTGGGTGTTCCGGCCCGGGTATAATGGTTACTGTTGTAACAACATAAGGTGTTTGCATTGCAAGTGAGAGGATGCGATTTAGCCAACAATAAAGTTGTTTTCCTTTCTTTTTCCTCAGCCGAGCAGCTGTTGTATTATAACCCCCGCGTGTACAACTGCTCCTTGCCTGAAGTCTTTCGCCACGAACTGCCCAGAATGAGCTGCATTTGCGAGGGCTCTGTAAAGCCCTGGGTGCAGGGAAGGAGGATGGGGAAACTGCTGTCAGCTCGGGGAGAAACCTTCCTCAGCCTTGCCAAGTCTCGCTTCTTTGTGGATGGTGAGAGTGGTTTTCTTTTAAAACCACGCAGACTGTACAAAAAGATCTGTGATGAAACACCAACTACAATCTGACATATCAGCTGTCCTTATCAAAGGTTCTGTACCAGGATATGCATTTGGAATCTTTTTCCTGGAATTGAGCATTTGTTTGGTCACGTAGGTTTCCCATTGATTCTGGAGCTGGTTAAAGTTCAGAAACCTTCCTGGACAGCACTGATTTTCATTCTGCACTGAGGAGAAGAGTCGGATAAAAACAGTCGACTCCGACTCTCGAAACGTCCAGAAATACATTCACATTTAAAGATGTTGAAATACTCCATGATAGTTATGCTTACGTTCCAGTGATTTGCAATTCACCAGTGTGGACAAGTGGCCCCTTTGAACTTACTCAGATTTAATGTGTTGTCTTAGCGATGTATTACAGTCTTCTGTCCTTGCAGTCGTCTGTTGCCAGGCCACTGCCAAATGCATATTCATTTTTAGCACGTATTCTCTTCTTTATGGAAGTGTGGAGGCAACCCAAGTAAATGCACTTTTAAGTCCTAAAAACAAGCTAGCTAAATTCCCTTTGAATTCCTGTGCTCTCACATTAAAAGTGTGGCTTGGCTGTCTTGAGAAGCATGACAGAGACTTCCATCACCTTTCACAGGCCACAAAATTGCCCAGATTTTGCTCCTATTAAAAACATAGCTCAGTCCTGCACACCTTACTGTCATCACAACCTCTGCTGCAATTGTTATTGTAAAGATTGCAAATCCTGTAAAGCAATGCGACTGCAAGATGCTACAGATATTTCAGAACCAGTGAGATACTGTACATGCAACTTCCTGGTCATAGTTTTTACTCTTTACAGCATGATGACGGGCTTTGCTTATATTTTGGCCAGTGGTTGCATGTACAGGTTTGCAAAAGGCCGCACATTGTTAAGAGCCAAACATGAAAATGACAAAAGAAGAACGAGACAAATTACATTTCTTCATCCCAGACAAACATTAAAAATAAAATGCAGACAGCGAAAAGGGAAAACAATTTGGTCTTGACTTTATTCAAAGCTATCCATTACATGGTACAATGAGTTTATATAATGGTATATTAGCCACCAATATAATACATAAACTGAAACAAACTTTTCAGATTTGGCAAAAAACAATCTTAGTTTGATCATTTTTAACTAAGCTTAGTTAAATATCAATTTCAGATTAGATGCAATAATAATATCAGAATGGAAAAATATTTAAACCATACAGTATATGTGTCTGTTTTCATAATCTTGCAATAACATAAAACATCATATTCCATAGTATATCACCAGAAATAAACTGCAAAGTGTGTAATATTGCTAGAAGCAGAATACATCCCAAGAAAACAAGACCTAGGTCCAAAATAATCATTTAACAGAGTTCGCATAGTTTTGAGATGAAAAATCCACTCCACCTACAGTGAATCATCCATCAGTCTTCTAACCACTTTATCCACTATAAAGTCACTGGGGAGCCAGAGCCTATCCCAGCAAGCAAAGGGGAAAAGGCAGGATATACACTGGACAGGATGCCAGGACATCACAGTGCACACAGAGACAAAAACACACAGCACTTACCCAAGAGTCCATTTTCCCAAAAGCCAATTAACCCAACTAGTCTGTTGTTTTTGGACTGTGGGACCAAAAACTGGAGCACCCAGAGGAAACCCCTGCAAACACGGGGAGAACATACAAACTGCACATTGTAGTTCACATCTGTAGGGCAGAAACACATGTTGCGCTTCTAAAACTGTCTTGCTACAAGGGCTTTCCAATCACTACCAGTAGCTCTTTTATGTTGTTCTGTTGTGATTGTTATTAAAACATAAAAAGTTCTGAAAGAACTCAATTGGAAAACAAAGCACTGAAAACCGTTTAGTAAGGGGAAATGTTTCATTATACAATGTGAAAATGGCAGTAAAATTAAATTCCAGACCGGTAAGAGCTTTTTTTTTTACTTTTCACAGAGTGTTTCCTTTCTCTTTAAACCAAGAAAGAGCCCTGTCTGGAGAGCCATTGTAGATGCTGTTAAATGCCTTATATTTCTACTTTGTTGACATACTTGAGGGTTGTCTTTTACAGACATCTACACTGGCTGGGCTGCTCAAGTTTTAAAGACTACTCTGTTGACGGAAACCTGGCAAACGAAAAGAGCATGAACTGCCTTCGAACTGCTCCCTTCCTGAACAGGTTTGAAATATCAAAAGAATTAAACTGCCGGGACCTGTGGAGTTCTGCTCTCACTTTGATCATGCCAAGTGGTGTGTATCCCAGGAGGATGGAGACCAGTGGATCTGCATTGGAGATCTAAACAGAGAGGACTGCCAGCAGTGGAAAAGTGGAGGACTTATTTGCTCACAAAACCCTGTTATCTACCACGCTTTCAGGGGGGCTGTGTCCTGGTTTGTTAGGTGCAGAGACATGTTTAAGCTGTAAGAGGGGGAATGTTTGACCCTGTTGTTGCAATTCAGTTACGCTGACTCTTTCTGTATCTATCTGTTGCAGATGCAGAGCAGTGTTAATTGCGCTCAGGTTTAGCAAATGCCGCTTGATATTTTGAAGCTAATGTTTGCTGAAAAGCAAGAAAAAAAGTTGCTCAAATGCAAATGTGCTTCTTTCCAGAACAACTAAAATGTATAGGTTTAAACATGGGTTGATGGCTAACACAAAAGAAGAAACACCCAACGACTGCAATTATCAATCCATTCATCTATTATCAGAAAGTAGCTTTTTTTCCTGTGAAGTGTAGTGGCAAAGCTCTTCATTTAAAATAAGAGGACACTGGTTGTAAATGTCAATCAGAATTACGTTGCGCAAATGTTTTTTCTTTATAGGTTTGGTTGGGTTCCCACCAGCAGTTCTGTGAAATCTTTCCTCATTTTGTGCTTTTGTCTTCTGTTGTGCGAATCCCATCTATAGCCAATAAATGATGGTGCTCGCAGCTCTGAATATATTAAGATTAGTGGAATTCCTGGTCTACCAGCACTCTTTTGTTGTGTGCATCTAATCTATAATCAATAAGTTAAGATAACATCATATTATTTGCTGAGGTACGCAGATATTCCTGACTTCCATTGTTGGTGGAGCTGGGTCATATTTGCCTGGGAAAAAATGTGCACAACATGATTTCTTCTAAAAAAACGTTTCTACTAGCATCTTGTGCTGTGTTCCTCAAATGTCTTATTTTTCTGTTGGCACTGTTTTTCTTCCCGTTTTCTTCTACCACCTTACAGTGCGCTCACAAATTATTGTCACCCTTAATGAAGAACAAAAAAACCCATATAAAATAAACAGCACAGATACTGGGTAAACTAGTGAAAAACACTGATTTTATTTTCTCTCAAACATTTCTTAGTTGATTTTTAAATGGTGTGTTTAGGATCATTGTCATGTTGGGAGGTCCACCAGAGACCAAATCATGCTGTAGCTTTCTGGCATAGGCAGCCAGATTTTTGCCCAGAATATCCTGATATTTAGTAGAGATCATGATACCTTTGTCCTTAACAAGGGCCCCAGTGGCATCACAACCACCCCACAACATCAATGTTCCACCCCCATATTTCACAGTGAATATACGTTTTTTCGTGTGAGTATGCATCCCTCTCCAACGCCAAACGTACTGGTGGTGTGAGTGGCCACACACTTCAATTTTGGTCTCACCTGACCATAGCACCGGGTTCTAGTCAAAGTCCCAATGGCATTTAGCAAACTCGAGACACTTCAGTTTGTTTCTTGTTATCAATTCCTTCTGGCAACCCTTCCAAACAGCTTTTTGGCATGGATGTACCATCTAATTATTGATTTGGAGACTCAAGGACTCCAAGATGCAACCAGACTCTGCAGTTCTCCAGCTGTGACCCTTGGATTCTTTACCATTTGTGAAGATCAATACTAATTTGTCTCTTAATTTGTCACTTCTTTGCCTTTCCCCATGGTGGTGGATGGCCAAAGTTTTTATTATGAGTGTTTACCTCTTTTTATACCCTGGTGAAACAGCAAGTCCAGAAAATGTTCCTTTTGACTGAGTTATATTTAAAAAACCATAAATTCATTTCAGATTTTATTTTGTTCAGTTTTCTTAAAGAAAAGTGGGGGATCTAATAATTTTGACATTAACGTTTCTGGAAAAAACATGTATTACTCATTTTCAACATTTGTTTTGAAATAATTCCCATTGTCTGGGCATAAGATAGACTCATTATCTGTGCTGTGTATTTTATACAGTTTGTTTTGTTCAACTTTATCAAGGGTGCCAATAATTCTTGAGCCCACTATACCTGCTTAGATAAATAGAATCACTATTACACACAAAGAAAAACACTAACTTCTGTTCTTGGAAGTATAGTGTTCAGTCCAATTTTAATGCATCACTGATATTTGAAGAAAGTGAAAACCGCTTTGCACTGTTTGGAGATGATTGCTAAGATCATCCAGGTGGATGCTGCACATTGGTGGTGGCGGAGGGGAGTCCCCATTACCTGTAAAGTGCAATATAAGTGTAAGCAATTAATTACTGAGCTTAATTTTGTGGGTCTGTATAAACAAAATTGCAAGTAGGATCAGATTTCAAATATTGGTCTGACAAAGTGTAAACCCAGAAAAAACTCCCCTTATGCAAAACTGGGTGAAGGGACTTATACCTTGATCACAGCTGCTTCCTCAATGTGCGGTTTTAAACTTCCAATTTTGATAAAGTTCTAGCCCAGGAATGTTAAAAGGTTACAAGCGAGAGAAAGATATTCTGCCCATCTTTTCTGTTTGGTTGATAGTAACTATTGATAAAAGATTCTTTGTAGCAACGAGTCCACATTCTCAGTTCTTTTCAGGATTTTGAATACTCAAGTCTCCACATCTTCAATCCTCCAGCCAAAAGTGATAAAGTTGTTTTAACCTCTCAGTTTACAACACAATACTGTACCTTTCAATGTGGGAGTTATTCTGGTTTCTCTTCCTTAGACTGTTTCCAATGTCAATTATTGTAATGCTCTTTTAATATAAGGACTCCTACATTTTATCTTTAGCTTTCCAATATGCCCATTTCTAATATACAATGAAGTCATTGTTCTCTGTATTAAAAAACAATATGAATACAAGCTAATAAAGGAAGACTGAAATAGCGGTTTGAGACAAGCCAGCCTCTTCAGACCTCATTAGGCCCCAGCATATGGACAAGCCACAACAGAAAGGAAATACTGCAGAAAAAAGTTAAGTCACAAGCTGCCCCACCACCACCAACAACAACAAAATCCTCCCATAGAACTATTTATAAACTGTACCAAACCTAGGCTAATTGACACCATGTGAGAATGTGCCTCTCACCCTTAACTAATTTGCTAATTCACCCCCACGTGGGTCTATGTACACATGATTGAGGCCTGAACCCCCTCAGCTGAAACTAGTGCATCAACACTGCTGACCCACCACACTGTTGTATTTGAGAGCTTCCTTAAATAGAGGTGAAATGTGCTCTCACTGTCCTATTCAAATTCTTTGGTTCCTGAAATGAATAGTAGCACAGATGTAAAGAAAGAACAACTGGATACAGCAATCGCTCAGCAGGTCTTTTTAAGCCTATGTGAGTTGCACTGATCGGGCAAAATCACTGTCCATGCTCATATGTCCTTGTATGTCGGGAGTTAGGACACAGAATTTTTATTTTTATTGAATTAAAACCCTGTTGTGGTGAAAGAACATCAAGACTGTTATAAAATGAACACTCATTGATATGTTATTGCGTTTCACAAATGTAACAATAGCACTTTGTGATGATATTATTTTAAACTGCTTTAATGATGTCAAAATAATCAAAGTACCTAACTGAGAAATTCTGCTCTAGGTCATAGTCTGATTTACAGTGTCCTTTCACGTATCTAATACTGGATATACCGGTAGTTCTGGACTTAAAAATTAGAAAATGACTATGGGATGGCTTTATTGGAAATCTCTCAAGAATTCACATACACTTTTACCTTTGTTTGTTGGGAATGAAAGCATAATAGAAAATGCTGAATGTCCATTTAATGACTGATCGCATAGCACTACATCCATATTGCACTACAATAAATTACACATTAATCCAAGAAAGAACTGCACTGTAACTTATAGACCATAAATAGACTTAAATAGACCATAAATGCTGTGAATGAAGTGAAGTGTGAACTGAAATGTCTTTCTTCACCAAATATTACTTTGTCTTGTGTGCCAGCCTTAAGCATGAGATACAATACAAGCTGGAAAGGTTTGACTCAACATGAATACATTTGTTACTACATGCAAATTTGTCTTGAAAGTTAAGCTTCTAGGTTTGAAAAAATGATGGGCACTTTATAATGAAGGAAAACAGTTTGGTACTGATTTATTATTGCATTTTTCTGTAAAATTCGATGGTTTGATTGTAGGCAATTGAGAAGGACAAACCAGATTTCTTGAGCCCTTGTTTCCATTAGGATGCCGTTTGGATGCTGCTGATCTGGCCGCTGATGATATTTGTACACAGTGGGCTCACTGCTGGTGCAGCCGTGTCCTGCAGGAACGAGCAGGGGGAGTCTGTGGACTGGTGAGTGGTTTTTCTGCCTTTACTAATTCCCCAGTATACATGCAACAGCAAAGAGGTGTAAATTGTAATAAACAGTAGATGGACACATTCTTTCATTGCGTGTATTAAACATTACAATTTAGAATAAATAAAAGCTGAAAAAAGAGAATCAGCTTAAAGCATGTGTGTCCAGCTATAGTTCTGGATGCCCTGATCCAGCAGATCTCGGGTTGCTTTGGCCGTGTCCCAATATGCAAGGGCTTAGGGTGTTTCATTTCTAAATTTGTCACAAGGGTGCTCACCAGCACCGCCAATGCAGACTTCTCTGAAGTCCGCATTGGAGTGGACTCCGCTGAAGGGAATTACCCCCAATTGCTCGCGGAATGGTGACGTTCCACATTCTAACATATCAAGGCGGAGAGAAGTTGCCATGGAGAATACAATATTCACGTATTAGCAAAATGGAACTTTTTTTAAGTTTTAGAACTCATAATATTGTAACGCATACGGCCACCATTGGTTGTGAGAGCCGGCTTACCAGCGCGGGGACGTCACCGCCCTTCCCTGTGAATAGCAGGGACCGCAGCCGCCGGGCTGATGGGAGATTTCCCTTTAGTTCAGCTGGCTGGGTCCCTGTTGAGTGACGCCGGAGGCCCGGGTTCGAGTCCCCGATGGTGGGGGTTCGACCTGAGGCGGCAGAGGAGAGGGCGCATACCCACGTGAACTCCGGAGCGCTACAATTTTTTTGAAAAAACAAACTTCATTAGGCTACTTTAGATTCAAACTGTATGTATTCTACGTACAAAGTTTTGACATAAAGCTTTTATTTCGTCACCCCCATTTCGACTGATGTATATTTATTCATTTACCTGCTTTGTATTTTGTACACAGAGTATTTATTTCGTATTTAATAGTACAAGCTTTGAGGTATAGCCAAGTTTACCTTATTTAGTTGAATGAAAGCGTTATGTTCCTCGTACTGTCATTTTTGTACTGGGACAGACGATATGAAATGTATTTAATGGTACACAGCTTGGAATAAGCAGCGATATTGCCAGTGATTCCTTAGTTTACTTCGCCTGTTATGAATCGAGGTTAAGTTTTCAACATGAATG
The DNA here is from genome assembly GCF_055471065.1 of Atractosteus spatula. Lineage (NCBI taxonomy): Eukaryota > Metazoa > Chordata > Actinopteri > Semionotiformes > Lepisosteidae > Atractosteus > Atractosteus spatula. The sequence continues at coordinate 28,205,089 of NC_142716.1, forward strand.
AACACAGTGTCACTACATTTGTACAGGAATTGACGAGATAAAATTCAATTTAATCAAACTGCAAGCGGACAACGAAAAAATTAACAGCCGACTTGGATTTCGACCCTCCTGAGCCGTGTGACAAAACAGTGACATCACGCGAGGGTGCTTTTTACCTTTTTGTACTAGTGCGCCCTTTAATACTGGCGCACTTGAAGTCCACACTTGCGCTACATCACAGAAGTGCGGACTTGTAGAAATGGCTTAGGGCGCAGGTCGAGAACTGGGACATGGCTTTTATCTCTGAAGCACCCAGAGATTTGGGGAAGGACATTAAACCGTTGTGGCTAAGCAAATAATTAGATTATTGGGAGGTAAGAGCCGAGTTGGAATTGAAGATTCATTTAACTGGTGAATAATTAAATACTGGAGTCACACCTGAAGAAGGCTCCACGTTGTGTTCTCTTTCTTCTTTTTTTCAGCATGGAATAAACCTATTACTTGTTCCTTTGCAGCCTACTCATGCTGACGCAGCTACCCACCTGAACTATCAATGTAACATTACTTTTTCACAACAATTTTATTATCAGAGAACAGATTATTTGATCAGAAATAGTTCCAGTTTCCTGTTTGATTGTTGTACTGTCTTTTGATTGTTTGAATCTTAATTTATGCATTTGTACACTTACGTTTTAAGTTGCTTTAAAAATAATGAGGTAGTGAACACCCCACCTACCTTGACAGGTAACAAACTCTTTGTTTTGTTTTTCTCACATAAAAATGTAGGAGAAAAATGTTTGACACTTCCAATTTTTGTTTAACCTGTTATTAACATTGACACATTTAGCCAATTTCCTCCTCCTTAAACATTTGTTATATCTCTGCAGCAGAACATAGCAGGAGCCTGGTTCAGGTCTTAAATTGAAGGTAACCCCCTTGGCTTTGAGTGTGAACAGTCAAATTTCTTATATTTCTTAATGTGTCCACTCAGCAGACAAACATATGAAAAAAACCCCCAAAAAACAGCAGGCGAAAATGTTTTTTTGGTCTTCAGAGGTCAGATTTTTCAACTATATGCATGTCAAGGGCCTGGGAATGATTTGAAAACCTTGTTCTAGGTGACTACTAGCTTGGATACAAATCTGGGAAAAATTGATCAATTAGAAAAAATTCTACATCATGTTTTGTGAAGACTGAACCTGGAATGAAATTTCACGCCTATAATAAAAAATCATAAAAATATTGAAAATAAGAATAATAACCATTGCAATTGCTATAAAAACCATTAGACACTGCTAGAGAGCCTTTATCTGCTGTTATGCAATGGAAAAAAACCTCAGAGTTGCCTTCTGCTGTGAAAAAAAGGAGCACTGATAAGAAACTGATTGATTACCCCTTCTGAGTCAATGATTGACAGCTAAAAGGCAGGCGGAATGCAGCTGGAGGCTTCTAGAGGAAGCCTTACCCCCTAAGGGCTCTGAATGGCTGAAAATACAATGAATGACAGTGGTTTTTACCAATCAGATCGCCTTAGTTCTAGCGGTCGTTCTTCAAACATTTACTATGAAGTCAATAACCTTCAAGAGTTAAACTGGAGATAAACTAGTCTGGGTTATTTTGGATATATATCATGCTTCAGAATAAGGTAAAAACATGGAATATATATACTGTATATATACGCTGGTTTTTGCTTTTGCGGTTTTGTTGGTAAAAATGTATGATATTGACATGCTGTGCTAGCCGGGTGTTTTTATTGGGATTCTGCTAGTTCATTAATTTATTGGTTTATTGCATAACAGTGTCATATCTGTGGAAACAAACTTTATGGTTTTGTTGTGATGATATTGGAGAATATGTGCATGTGAGAAAATTTGTGGAGCAGTTAAAAAAAATGTTGTTTATCTTGCGTTTATCTTAAAAATAAAAAGTGTCATCTGGGGGGACAAGCGTGGTCACCAGTGACCACGATCCGGGCAAACAGGTTTTTTCAATTTTTTTATTGATATCACATTACGTTATAAATTATAGAGCTTAACTTTCTGTATGCATCATATGAAAAAAAATGACAGAAAACCTCTACAACATGTTCATTGACATAACGATGTACTATTCAGTACTGGAATTTATTTTTTTGTTTAGATATTTTTTCTATTTATAGAACACTGCATTAATAATTATTGAACTTAATTTTCTATGTGTGCTTCATATGAAAGAAACTGACCGAAATAACATCATATGTTCACTGACATATTGATGTACTGTACACATGTATGCATAGCCCGTGGGGTGTGATTAATGGGCATTTCGACTTATGTAAATTTCTAGTTACGTAAGGGTTTCTGGAACGGAACTATTATGTAACTCGAGGTTTGTCTGTACATTTTTGTCTCTATCCTTAAGCTCTAGAATGTTACTGTGAAATTAAGACATTTGGGTCTTCAATTCATAGACTGAAACAGACACCTGTTGCAAAAAAACTGACCTAGGACCTCAAGCACTTAACTACCACTATGTGCTCAAGTTGCCTTTTCTCACAAAAACTCTGAAATGGACAATGCGACTCAATTCTAATTGCATCTTGTATCTAATGAGCTCTTTGAACCTCTTCAGTTGGAGTTTGGATCCACAGTACAGAAACTACCATTGTTAAGTCAGTTAATGATTTTCCAGTGGCTTCTGGATCACTTAATGTGCTTTTTATTCAACTAAAATGCTGCTGGTGTCAATCACAGTCCCACACTGGATCACATGGAAACTTATCTTGGGATATCTGGCACATCCCTTCCTTGGTTTAGCTCTTATTTATCAATACCACAACCAGAAACAAATTCATCAATCCTAGTTAAAAGTGCACTAACCCGAGGTATTACATAGAGATTTGTACTGGAAACTTAACTATTTAATATTTATACACTGGCTCTTGGGCAAAGTTTTTACCATTATGGGCTTGGGTTTCACTGCTATCCTGCTGACAGATTAATTTGAAAATCAAATTGGATTACTACTATTCTGGTTTCTGTACTTTACAGGTGTCTGTCTGAAATTAAGATATAGATACAAAAGAAACATTTCTGAAAGCAAACCGTGACAAGACTGATATTAGCTCAACGGCTGAAAAATTAATGCTATAATATTGATATGTGCCATTATTTTTTTGTGTATTATGTGTACTACTGTAAGGAGCTTTGAGGGTTATTTAAAAACACTCATAAATTAACATTATACTATTATTATTGTCCTTCAATGCATAGTCATGAGAATTGTGAAGAGAGAAAATCTTGCAATACTACACTCACCACTCTGGGCAAGATGTCAAATTTGCCAAGCATGAACTGCAACTAATAGCACCAATGATCGTGAGAGACGCTGACACATCGAGGCCACTCTGCGTGGCCTCTATGAACTGGGCTGTTAAATCTACACAAGAGCTAATGCTGAATTCAAACAATTCTAATTCCTTAATGCCATATCCTCTTCATTAAAATCCAGGCACTACTGTTTTGTAAATCCTTTAGTCACCTCAAAATTGATACCCAAAATATAAACAAATAATTGTTCCACATAGACATGGAATACTTGTTTATTCTGAAATATAACTGTTCTATCTACATACTCTTCACACTTTAAACTATAAATCCCACCATTTTCTAACTGCTTTTTCCAATACAGGGTTGCAGGGAGCTGCAGCTTATCCTGGCATGCAGTGAGCGCAAGGTGGTACAGTATACACGCTGGAGGGGACAGCAGTCTATCACAGGACACACACAGATAGACACACACAACCTCACACCAAGGCCAACTGTCCCAGAAACCAATTAAACTACCAGCGTGTCTTTGGACTGTGGGGGGAAACCCACGCAAACATGGGGAGAACATACAAACTCCACGCAGACAGCACCCCAGGTCTGGAATTGAACCCAGGGCCCCAGTGCTACATGGCAGAAGCGCTATCCACTCCACAGCCATGCTGGCCCTTTATATAGATTTTAATTTTCTTTTGATTGTGTTCCAGAGTACTTATTCTCAGTAGTCATAAAGGTAAGACACTGCATACTGAAAAATTATTTTATTTTCTTAAATGTAGCACAAAAGGGACAACAGTGAACACTAAATCCCTGATCCACCCCTCTTCATATTATACTCACTGGATATATATGGCATACAGTATATATGGGGAAACAGCCAAGTCCTGTCAGCTGCAAATGGGCAGGGATGTTTTTGGTAACATTTGGTAGAAAACAGACCTCTTGCTCTTTGAGTAAGCAAAACATGCTGCTATCTGGAACCCGATTCTGTGATTTTTTTTAAGGAGCATATTTGTGATTTTTAAAGTGGGCCTTAGTTTCTGATCATCAATATTCACGTTTGTTTTAGGTAAGATGATTGTCACTATCGTTGTTGCTGTGTTGAGAGAGGTTAATGTTACAAATTACTGCCAGAATTACTTCAGTATACAAACTACCAAGAACAGAAAAACGCAAGAGAGGTTACAGACACAAGTGGGCTGCTCAAGTGACCGTATTCATTAGGTTGCTAGTAGCTAGTAGTTTACTGATGAATCATGTGAAACTGTCTCTTGTACTGTAGGAATCCCAGGAACAGGTTTATCTCTAGAACAAATCTGATAGCTTGTCCCAGAGACAGTTCACCCTCTCAATGCATGACGTCATCCTGGCGCCCAAAAGCTGACACCAAACAAATAGCAGGTTTAAGCAATATTGAGTCAGAAGTTCCTACAGTACCTTCTGGCCTCCTTCTGGGTCCAGAGAATGCACACACGCTACATACTCCTGCATGGCCTGTTCTTTGCTCATGTCCCCGAGCTGCTTCCAGGCCTGCCTGCAACATCACAGCACAATGTGTAACCCATCAGCAGCCTTACAGAGCCCAGCTGGTAGAAACCACACTCTTAACAGCTTTTCAGTAGGACAAATGTTTTGTTTTCTATTTTTAATACAGTTCGGCAAGGAGACTGTCAATGCTAGAACTCATCTTCTCGGGTACGTAATCTAGTCACAGTCTATCCCATAAATTGACTGACAGATGTTACTTGTCTAGGATGTTACTTAGCCTTTAACAACTGAAATCCTACTTACAGTCCCTGGTCTGTTGGGTTTCTTACAATCACTGTAAAAGTTCGCACATTTACCTTTCTTTTTTTCTGGACAACACTGAAACCTATATTTAGTGTGGGTTTTGTGGACTCGCACGGATTTGTCTCTTGCCTCGTGTAACTTAAAATGAGTTTGTGCACAATACTTTAGCTATCACTTACTAAAAGGAATACATATTCAACAACTGAAAAGGTATCAATGAGAAGAAGCAAACTTTAAGAATATGATTAGCTAGTCATCATGTGAACAGAGGATAACAATGGCTGTTTCAAACAGCAAATACACTGGAATTTAACTGTATTCCTATTTTAAATTCACAGTGGCAATATGCTCACTGTGTGGAAAATGATTCCATTTATTTTTTAAATGTGCTTGATATGATATATATAGATATATATTGTATTACCCTGTTCATTTATGCCAACTGCTTATTTCTAAATTTTGCATATAAATAATGTATATAACTCAGTATACGTGGCCAGTAGGTTTGTCAGTAATACAAAATGTTTGGGGACTACCAGGAGAAATAATGTCACAGGTGCAATGTAGTACTACAAGGAGGTACTGTAGATGGATTATGCTTATAATCACAACGTAGTTCTACAAACAATTATCTAAGAAGACAGTTTCCAATTAAACCAGTTTAACTGTAGTTCATTCAAACTTACCATTTCCTTTGTCCTTCAAAGTCAAAGAAGCCTGGTTTTGCTGTGTTACATGTTCCAACTTTGACCTGAAAAGTCAAACCAGACAGAATTTGAAATCTGAAAAAAAGTTTTATCACATACAATTAATTTACAGTTTCTATTGCTAGAAAGCATCATCATAAAGTGCTTAACAAATTTTAGTCCAAGCGGCAAACATTGTACTGTATCAAGATTATGAAAACAATGTTTGAGGTCATTCTGCAGGAAATACAGGACTGAATTTAAAAATGGCAGTAAGAAGGTGAAAACTTTTTTAAAAAAATCTTATTTTAAGCACTTTCTACAAATTTCAGGAATTAAGAGAAACAAAAAATAAGCACTGAAGTGATAAAATATAACAATAATTATTCAAGACAAAACTGGTTAAAGAATTTATTAAGCGATGTCGATCTCATGAAGCAGAGCAAGTCCTGAACTTCTATTCTCCTGTACGTCACAAGAGCTTGCTGCCATCAGCAGCACGGAAATAGAACATTTTGAGATTATGCTCAAAATGAGAATGTGTCCTTGGAAACACAGTGTGTGATGTCATTGCCTTTATAGTTGCTCATTTTATTCCATTTAAATAGGTCAGCATGTCTCAGATAGGCGTATTTGGCTCAAATAAGGATTAACGTTCAAATATGAATTTGCATTCACAGACTGGATTCACATCTTGTTACTGCTACTTCCAAATTCTCCAGACCAGAGCTGCTTTCCCATCTGATTCATACACATTTAGAAGCTTACAATCATAGTACGTATCCCTGTGTCGCATGTTTTTATCATGCCAGTGAAAACTATATTTTTGGTGTCCACCCAAATATCTTTTAAAATGGCTGTGTAAAGTATTTATTTCTGCACTTTTCTATATCTGATGTCACGCGAGAGCTTGTTAACGATTTTTAAAGCACTTTCATATTCCTCACATTAAAATTGCGAATTTAAACAGGTATCATCCGAGTCTTCTGCCGATCAGATCTTGGTCCTAATAAGTCTTTGACTGACGACTTCAAGATGTCATGAGGAAACTGCTTCTTGCCAGTTGTTGTCTTGAAGATGTAAAGTGGGAACTTTCCCCCGTCACAGACTTCAAGAAAAGCAACAAGCCAACCCGTTGTTGCGCACAAATCGCGACTTCAGAAAAGTCGTTTTGTACACTTCTATTCAACGTTCGTCAGTTAAAACGATCCCTTGGGAAACTAGAAAATATTGCTAGTGGTTTCTACATCCAAACGTACTCAGTACTTTATAAACACGAAGGTTATCCCCCATTGTCACCAACTATATGACAGAAACTGATTATGCACATGCTGAGTGCACATTTGGAAGGTTTCAAACTAATTGATCCTGAGCCCGAAAACACATCAAACACGCCTTTGCTGCAGTTTATTAAAGAGTTGCCAAAGGTTTGGGGTTGCTTTACCTGTTTATACCTGGCGTACAGGTAAAGCAGCTGTTCTCTGCTCGCTGTCTGCACCAGTCCACGGAGCCGCTCAGCTGCCGCTTCAAACTCGGCTTCGAGCTCTGTCTCTTCCAGGCGATACCCCAGGTCACCAGCACCGCAACCTTCCTCCCCGAGACCCGTCTGAGTCCGAATCTGAACCACCGAGCAGCTCTCCTGTGTCCGGCCGAGCCGGGTCGGTACCTGAACCCGTAGCAGAGTCGGGGGAAGACGATGGAGAGCGAGACGCCATATTTGGAGTATGTGCTATAAATATAAATGTTATGATCGTAGTTTGTATTTCTCGAATAATCTAAATCGATCTTCAGGAACACAAATTATATTAAAATTACTCTCTCATGCAGACAGTACCAAGATGCTGGCTAATCGTTTCAGGACTTGTTGCTCACCGCGGAGAGGTCGGCAAGATGGCGACCAGTTCGCACGTGTTTTGTTAAGCGCTGAAAAATTTGGAGTCTTTTTCCCTTAAACTGTTGGTGAAAGGAGAAAATTTGCTTTGATTTGGATGTCTATGATTTTTGACTAACTTTATGTCAATTTTTGGAGAGTTTTAATTTTATTTCTAACCCAAAAAGTTAAAACTTGGATACGATTTTTTTTTCTTTCCTCTGAATTGCACTACTGGAAAAAAACCCCGTTATTTTAGGATGGATTCGATCTCTGAAAAAAGCACTGGTGGAAAAAAGCGAAAAGAGAAGGACGTTTAGAAAATGACGCGGCCTTCAGGAGGGCAGGTGCACCCCCGAGGGGCGCCCCCGAGGCCGAGCACTCGTCCGCCCTCGACAGCGAGAGGAGCTCCGGAGAGCCGCAGCTGGAACAGCTGCTCGACTCCGACTGCGACATTGAGCCCGACACTCCGGAAAAGCCCCTCATGAAGAGGATGAAAGACGAGCCGTCTCTGCTGGAAATGCAGAATAACATCGTGGTGCTTCTCTCCAGGAAGATTAATGAGAGAGCAGATCATCTGGAGGCATTGATTCGAAAGAACACGATGACAGTTGCTGCCTTACAAAAGTCAGTGGACTTCGCGTTGGAGGAGGTGAGAGACTTAAGATCAGATATGAAAGCAGTGAAGGAAGTGGTTAAAACAAATGCACACATACTGTTGTCAATCTTAGAACTAAAGAAATGTAAGAATGTGTTGCAAAGTTGTGATGAGGCAGGTAATGTGGTGGGGCAGTTTGGCTTGAGCAGTGTGTTGATGGTGGAGAAAAGATGTCTGGGATTGTTTTGGTGATTTTCAATGATGTGAGAGAAGTAGGTGGATCTAGCAGACTCTATAGTAACCTTATATTCAGATAAGTAACCTCTCCAAACCTGATAATGTACATGTAGGCCGGAAAGACGCCACCTACGCTCAAGTTTGCGAGAGGCTGCCTTCATGGATCGCAGATGGTCATTGTACCAGGGGGCAGGGCGTCAGGGGTTTTCGTGATTTGACAAAACGAAAGGCTATTTTTTTTGTACTGCAAGAGGTTTAATGCAGATTTTTATTTTTTACAAGAGACGCACGCTTGTTCTTCGGATTTGAATTTTTGGAAGAGTCAATGGGGGAGTGATGTCTGGTTATCATTTGGTAGTAATCAATCTGCGGGGGTTGCAATATTAAAGGGTAAATTTAAAGGTAAATTTATTAGTAGTAGAGTTCATCATTTGGGCAGATGGATAATTCTTGTAGTGGCTCTTAATGGGAAAATGTTTTTGCTGGGGAATATATATGCTTTTAATAATGAACAATATAGCAGAGACTTGTTTCTTGAAGTTGAAGAAGAAGTGAATAAGGTGAAGGACAAGTTCCAGGATATTGAAATTATTTTAGGGGGTGATTTTAACACAGTCTTTGATGTTAAGTTGGATAGATACCCTGTACCTGCTAGATCTCCCCCTCCTGATATGGAGTTGCACAGGTTATGTCAAGGCTTAGGAATTAGTGATATATGGAGATGTAAACATCCAGGACTAAAGGAGTTCACGTGGTGTAACAAGGACAGATCTAAACAATCAAGAATAGATTTTTGGTTAAGTTCAAATGCATTAGAAGGACAGATTAACAAGGTTTCTATTGAACCATCAGTACTATCTGACCATAAAGCAATTTATCTTTCTGTTAACTTGAGTAACAATGAGGATTCTAAAGTCCCTAAGACTTATTGGAAACTCAATAATATGATTTTGGAAAATGACAGCTTTAAAATGGAAATGAAGGAAATTATACAAACATATTGGAGGCGAGCTCAATTAACAAATTCATATAGCCAAAACTGGGAATTTATGAAGTATAAGATAAGATTGATTGCTATAAAAAGAAGTAAAGAAGCTGTCCGCTCTAATAAAATAAAGGAAGAGGAAGTTATTAAGGCAATTTGTGATCTTACTGATGACAGCAATACTGATCAAACAGATGTTTGTAAATTAATTGGACTGCAAGCTGAACTGGATGAACTATACATAGAAAAAGCAAAAGGAGCTTTTGTTAGATCCAGGAGACGATGGTTGGAGGAAGGCGAAAAAAACTCAAAATACTTCTATAATTTGGAAAAAAAGAATGGAGATTATACATCTCTTAGTAAACTTAACATAGATGGCTGTGAAACTCAAAATCCTGTAGAAATTTCAAGATATGTATCAGATTTGTATGGTAAGTTAAATACTAGTAAGGCATGTTCTACAGAAAAAATGTGTGATTTTCTGAACTCATTAAAAGAAGACTTTAAAACTATAGACGAAGGGTTTAAAGCCATCTGTGATAAAGAGATATCCATCTTTGAAATTAAGAAAGTTATTAATAAGCTCAAGGTTAACAAATCTCCTGGTAATGATGGCCTTACCACTGGATTTTATAAGACCTTTCGAGATGATTTGGCTGAATTTCTTCTTCTGGTGTTTAAGGAGTCAATTGACAAGGGAGTCTTACCAACCTCGATGACTCAGGGCTTAATAACCATAACTCCAAAACCAGATAAAGATCATTTGTTGATAGATAATTGGCGGCCTATCACTTTGATTAATAATGATGGAAAGATTCCTGCTTCTGTTTTTGCAGAGAGACTGAAAACAGGCCTTGACTCAATTATTGATGAGTCACAGTCGGGTTTCATGAAAGGAAGACATATATGTAATAATATTCGTTTGGTGTTGGACCTTGTAGACTATGGTGAACTTATTAGTCAGGATAGCTTTGTTCTATTTGTGGACTTTTATAAGGCTTTTGACACAATTGAACATTCTTTTATTTTTGAAACTCTCAATTTTTTTGGCTTTGGTGAGTATTTTCAAAAGGTAATTAGAACTTTGTACAATCAAGGTAACAGCTCTGTTAAATTGGCTCATGGAACTTCTCATAGATTTAGAATTGGTAGGGGAATTCGACAAGGATGTCCCATAAGCCCATTCTTATTCCTGCTGGTCACACAAGTTATGGCTATTCATATAAAACAAGATGTGTTTCAGGGTATTCAAATACAGGATAGAGAGATTAAGTGTTCCCAATTAGCTGATGACACAACGCTATTTTTAAGAAACCATGCAGAGATTGAGAAGGCAATTAAGTGTATAAATGTTTTTTCCTCTGTTTCTGGTCTTTCTCTTAATTTAAAAAAATGTGAACTGATGGCTCTTGGGAACTGTGATGTTTCATCTCTATGTAATATTCCTGTAAAAGATGTAGTTAAATATCTAGGTATGAAGATTTCCAAAAATCCAAAAATTAGAAATGATCTAAACTTTTCTCCAATTATGCATTCATTTGAAAAAAAACTTGACTTATGGTTGTTAAGAGACCTTTCTTTAAATGGTCGAATACTTTTGTCTAAATCTGAGGGTTTATCTAGATTAGTTTATGCTTCACTGGTTCTGGACGTACCACCTGCAACTATTAGGAAAATTGACTCCAAACTTTTCAAATTTATCTGGAGGAATAAACCCCATTATCTTAAAAGAGAAATGATTTGTTGTCCACAGGCAGAAGGGGGCTTAAATGCTTTAGACTTTAGGACATCTAATGCTATTTTTAAGATTAAATGGATACAAAACTATTTAGAAAATAAGCAAAGTATATGGCATATAATCCCCAATCTGATATTTCAAGAAGTAGGGGGTCTAGAGTTTTTACTAAAGTGTAACTTTGACATTGGAAAAATCCCCTTGAAACTTGCCAGTTTTCATAAACAAGTACTTCTGACGTGGTCACTTATGTATAAACAACTTTTCCCCACATAGATTTACTATCTGGAACAACAAATATATAAAAATTAGAAATAAAACCTTATTTTTTGAAAACTGGGTCAAGAATGATATAATTTGGATTAAACAATTAATCAAGGCTGATGGTAAAATATATAGTTACACCGAGTTTGTTAATAGATACAATATTTCTATTACTTTGGATCAGTATTTTACTGTAATTAATGCGATTTCTGGGGAAATATGAACTCTTTTAAGGAGTTGTAATAGTAGTCCTTTAGAAACATTGGAAGAATTTACAGCTCATATTAGACTACAAGGAAAGGATATTGCGAATTTTGGATGTAATAACCAATTTTTGAGATCCCTGTTAAAAAATGATAATTTACTTGCGACTACAATATATTGGAATTCTGCATTTGGAAAACGCATTGATTGGAGAAAAATTTGGATGATGCCCAATAAATATTGTATAACCAGTAAAATTAAGGAGGTTTCATACAAAATAATTCATCAAATTTACCCAGTTAAAACTCTTCTTACCCAACGATTTAAAATTAATATAGATGACAAATGTGTTTTTTGTGACAATAGCCCTGAAACTATTCAGCATTTGTTTTGGTTATGTCCCAGGGTAAAAATGTTCTGGACTAAGTTGCAGAATTATATTAAAAAAGAGACCAATATTGATATTTGTTTTGTTGAAAAAGATATTATGTTAAGTTTCAGCCCCAATGAAAACAATAGAAAAATTTCGTTTGTAATAAATTTAATTATTATACTGGCACGTTATCACATACATAAAATGAAGTGGTCTGGGAGGTACCCTGTGTTTGAGTATTTTAAAATGGAAGTAAAGGGGTATTTGGAGACTATTTCGAAATGCAAAAATATGAAAGCGGTGCGGACATTATTTTTATTTAATTTGTTTAATCTTTTTTCATAACTTGAATTGATGTAGTAGTATGTACCCCTGACGATATTTTTGTTTTGAATTGTTATATGTACTCTTGTTTGTATTGTAATGTTTGTTCTTTTGTTAAGCATAAATAAAAATTTAAAAAAATTTAAAAGAAAAGCAAAAAAAAAAACTTGTTGCTCACCGCGGTCCGTTTACCGTTCGCTCCCCTAAGCGGTCCGAAGGGAAACCAAAGACGCAGAGTACATAAGTTCCTAGTTCTATATATACAGTATAGATGGAAAAAAGAAACGCAACATTTTCTGGAATGAGAATATTATAGTTATAGCTTATGTACTTTCACAAAAAGTTGTCAATTTGTTTTAAGCCCTCTGACCAGCAATACAGCTTGTGCAGTGAGGCATTGCAACTTGCCAATCACACAAAAGTTCATTAGGTGCACTTGTTGTTGCACAGTAGAACGTTGATAGTTCATCTGGCTTGCTTGGTTTTTCAGTAGCTAATTCAGTGGCTAAGTCATTCACGTAACTCGTCTAACCCTTTCTTCAAGGACATCAGGATATCGGCGTCCACATCATAGTTGGGTAGTTTGTTCCAGGCCCCAAACCCTTTGAATAAAAATATGCATTTCCCTGTTTGGTAGATTATTTAAACCTCTTATATTTAAAAAAAATTCAAATAGTTTCCCCTAGTTCGTGTTTCACTACTCAATCTTATGAAGTGCACTACTGTAGGTCAGTAGCTTTGAGGATTTTGAATAGTTTGAATAGTTACTTGCTATAACTATGAATAGAATTATGAAGGCTAAGACTGTTTTATTTTTTTAATGGTGTAGTACACCAATAAGATATTTACAGACAACATTAAAACTAACAAACCATTTTGTGATTTAGTTGAAAAGTGTCTGGTCATGGATGTGGTAGTGTGCTCACCTATTTGAATAACACAACATTATACAAAAACATGAATGCAATTATTTTTATTTCAGAAACAGTAGATCAGCTAGGCAAATGAGGTTCCCATCAATAGAACTCCTTTTTTGATTCTTACAGGAAGGCTCTGGATAAAGCGGTCGACATCTTCGACAGCAAAGATGTTTTTTTTGGCATCTTCCTGGAGTTTGGAATTACAGGGATCCCTGGAAACACAGAGTGGTTTGACATGTCACTGTTCGAGTTTCTTTATTCCATGGCAGAAGGTCAGATAGACTTTGGATACAGTTCTTCCCAGCGGAATCTTAATGTCAGGTTTATTCAATAAGAAGCTATTTGATTAAAGGTGTGTGGTAATTTGGCTATTAGACAACTGTTTTTCAGTCATTTCAATCACATTCATAACTCTAATTCCTCTCATCTTCTATTGGACTATTCACCCCTGATCTGTACTATTACCTGTCCCTTAACCAGTTCAATACATGAATTTCCCTAAATGCCTATTGCCTTTAATTTAAGAAGAACACTATCAAAAGCATCTTTAAAATCTAATCATATCATTTTGTACGTTCTGTGTGTTTACTGCTGTGACTTGTTTGAAGAATTTTAACAAGTTGGTAAAGGAAGAATGACCTTTTCTAAAACCATATTGCTAGGGTCTTATTTTCATATGAGCGATCCTGTTGTTTAGTTCTAAAGTGGTTTTCATAACTTTACTTGTAAAAGAAGTAAGACGTATTAGCTTATATCTTGTCATATAAGTCACATTTAGTCATATTTACTATACCGAGAGATACTGTAGAAGGGAATGAGGGAGGGCACTGAAAATGGAGAAAACAGAGTACTGTTGAAGAGGACTGCCAAAGATCGATGCACTGGACAATGGACTATTTAGAAGAAGAGAGATCAGGTAAGAGTAGAGCTGCACAGTTAACCACTTCATCAGAGTGGAGTTTAGAGTTCTGCCTCACCATTCCCATGGAGGTAGCAGTGTCAATAAAAAGTGATGTTTGCAGAAGACTAAGGCCAATTTGTGTAAAAATCAGTTTGTTTTTAAAGGATTCTAAATTTAGGATGAATTCCCCCATTCTACATAAATTCCATCCAATGTCTAATTCTGAACCACACTGGTCACTAATGTGCTACACAAAATAAAATCACAGTCACAAACTAAATACTCACCATCTGGAGTGTTCTGAGGCTTGTTCCTACTGAATCTGTCCAAACTAAAAACTTCTTTTTTGAAGAACTATGAGCACACAAAGAAAACAATTAAGGAATATTTCTTCCACAGGTATTATAATTGAACTGTTACGTACTGTATTGATCTTGATAAATTTGTAGTCATTATTCATACAGAATATTCAGCATTGGCCACCATAGCAGTTGCTATTCTTGTTGATTGCAATTAATAGAAATGTCTTAAGAATATTATTTGATGTACAAATGAGCATTCTATTCCAATAATTTCTGTAGTGCTAATATTAAAAATACAATAATGCCCAAATTAATTAATAATTAAAGTTTGGGTAACTAATCCATACCTTGTGTTTTTGAGGCTTGTTGTACTCATCAGGCACTTTAAAAGGTCCAAAGCTTTCACAGCTCCCGCGTCCACTGGATGTTCCCTGGGCTCTTAAGTTTTCCAAAGATGGATTTGTTTCATTCTGAATTCTGAAGTCTTTTGACCTATTACCCATGATCTTATGCTTTATCATGGAGCCAAACTTTTTCAAAGGATGTTTCTTGACTTTCTGGCTCACATTCACATCTTCATCTGGCTTATTAACTGCAAAGGGGATGTTGCTGAGCGAGAGAAGCCCTTCGCTCTCAGACGTTTTGGTCAGTTGCCTTGGGGTCATGTAATGTTTTGCTATGTCAATGCGCAGACCACTCTTGCTTTGGGCTGGACTGACATTTTTGTCCTTATTAAGGCTGGGATTGTACACATACCAAGATGAGTGTCCAGGCAACTCCTGTCACAAAAAAACAAAAAGTTACAGTTCAGTGATTGTTGTTTCAGTTTTAGAAGTAAATCAAAACAAGTAACACTTCTCTTACGGAAAAAAAGATAAGGATTATGGGGTGTGTATATGATTTTAGCACTGACGTTAACACTAGAATAAAGGCAAACAATGAAATATAAAATAATAAAGCAATGTGAATGTTTACAATTGCATGTATAGAAAATAATGCATCTCAATTTTTTTTATGATGCAGACATCAGTTTGGAAATGTAGACAATACTGTGAGCAAGTCTCTCTATAGTAGCAATAACTCACCTGATTGCTTTTGTACTAATTTAATAAGAAAGTGATGAAGCTGAAATCCACAGACAGGTGAGTTTGGTACTGTACGTACGCTATGGACTGACAATAGGGATATTTCTGAGATGTTATACAATATTAGGGAAAACAAATCTGGATTTGTAGTTTTATTGCATTGTAAAGGAAAATGCACAACATAACTATAATCATATTTACAAAATGAGTTCCATCTTCCAGTACTTTCTACACAAATGTCTGCTAATTAGGTACAGAACAGGTCCATCCTACTTTGATAAGAGAAATTTTTACAGGTTTGGAACTGTTGGTCATACCTCATCAACCACATCATGCGAAGAGGACTCCAGAAGTCGTGTTTTCATACTGTCTGGCCTCGAGGAGCTCTTCCTAGTCTTCTTAACTTTGTTCCCTGAAGCCTTACACTGCTGTACTACTTCTTGATCCTGGACTCTTTGAGCCAAATAATCTCCAGGCTTCTCTGGGGTCTCAGAAGCAGAGCAACCTTTTTTCTTATTAGAACAAGGTGTCACACCAACAGCTTCTCCTAGGGAACGCGATGAGCAGGGCTTATCCATAGTGTCTTCTGGCTGGAAACTGTTTTCAAAAACACTTTGGACTGTTGGAGAAAAGCCCTTTGGAGACTTTTTCATAGAAGACTGTACTTTTTTACTTCTGACTGTAGTTACATTTGTGTCCACAATTTTGTCCTGTGTGGACTCACTGGTTTTCTGAGAAATGAGAGATTGTGAAGATGGAATTGAACACCCGCTTCGTAAACCATGAATTGCAATAGTTTCTTTAGCCACACAACAGGCCATTTCCTTGATCATTTCTGGATTCTGTGAGGCAATTCCTACTTGTAATACTTTCTTGCTGCCAATGGATTCCATCAGTTTGCTGTAAACAGAGCTAACAGTTTTCTTGATGGCTTGTTGTAATGGAAGATGTTCTTCAGCCTTTGGTTCACTGATGGTTAGAGTGGAAACCTTTGACAATTCCTTCAGCGCATCTTTGGTGAGTTTCAGTGCCAGGTCCCTGACCTGAGACTCGGACAGCTCTTCCACTTCCCCTGAATAATTTTCTGGGTTGGGGAAACCAGGGCGAATTTTCAAAAGCAGTTTTGCCATGATATCTTTCACTGCATCTGTTCGACACATAACAGGTGAAGGTTCTAACTGGTCCGTTTTGGTACACATGAGCTGCTCAGTGCTCCGGGTTTCCATATCAATGGCACCTTGAGGAGTACTGGACTCAGGGCTGGAACAGTTTAGCTGAATTTCCTTTAGCAGATTATCTGTGACTCCATGTACTATTTCGGAAGAAACAAGAGAAACTTCAGAAGACTGAGCACTGGGTGTTGCCTCTTTGTTGTGCTCACTAGGGATTCTAATATCACTCATCAGCTCATCAACCTTCACATCATGCAAAGAGGACTCCAGAGGTTGTGTTTTCATACAGTCTGGCCTCGAGGAGCTCTTCTTAGTCTTCTTAACTGTCTTCCCTGAAGCCTTACACTGCTGTACTCCTTCTAGATCCTGGACTCTTTGAACCAGATAATCTCCAGGCTTCTCTGGGGTCTCAGAAGCTAAGCAATCTTTTTTCTTATTAGAAGAAGGTGTCACACCAACAGCTTTTCCTAGGGAACTTGATGAGCAGGGCTTATCCATAGTGTCTTCTGGCTGGAAACTGTTTTCAAAACCACTTGGGACTGTTGGAGAAGAGCCTTTTGGAGACTTTGTCATAGAAGACTGTAGTTTTTTACTTCTGACTGTAGTTACGTTTGTATCAACAATTTTGTCCTGTGTGGACTCACTGGTTTTCTGAGAAATGAGAGATTGTGAAGATGGAATTGAACGCCCACTTCTTAAACCTTGAATTGCAATTGTTTCTTTAGCCACACGACAGGCCATTTCCTTTATAATTTCTGGATTCTCTGAGGCAATTCCTACTTGTAACACTTTCTTGTTGCCATTGGATTCCATCAGTTTGCTGTAAACAGAGCTAACAGTTTTCTTGATGGCTTGCTGTGATGGAAAATGTCCTTCAGCCTTTGGTTCACTGATGGTTAGAGTGGAAACCTTTGACAATTCCTTCAGCGCATCTTTGGTGAGTTTCAGTGCCAGGTCCCTGACCTGAGACTCAGACAGCTCTTCCACTTCCCCTGAATAATCTTCTGGTTTGGGGAATCCAGGGCGAATTTTCAAAAGCAGTTTTGCAATGATATCTTTCAATACATCTATTCGACCAATAACAGGTGAAGGTTCTAACTGGTTCGTTTTGGTGCACATGAGCTGCTCAGTGCTCCGGGTTTCCATATCAATGGCAGCTTGAGGAGTACTGGACTCAGGGCTGGAACAGTTTAGTTGAATTTCCTTTAGCAGATTATCTGTGACTCCATGTACTATTTCAGAAGAAACAAGAGAAATTTCAGAAGACTGAGCACTGGGTGTTACCTCTTTGTTGTGCTCACTAGTGATTCTAATATCACTCATCACCTCATCAACCTTCACATCATGCGAAGAGGACTCCAGAGGTTGTGTTTTCATACAGTCTGGCCTCGAGGAGCTCTTCTTAGTCTTCTTAACTGTCTTCCCTGATGCCTTACACTGCTGTACTCCTTCTACATCCTGGACTCTTTGAACCAGATAATCTCCAGGCTTGTCTGGGGTCTCAGAAGCTAAGCAATCTTTTTTCTTATTAGAACAAGGTGTCACACCAACAGCTTCTCCTAGGGAACGTGATGAGCAGGGCTTATCCATAGTGTCTTCTGGCTGGAAACTGTTTTCAAAACCACTTGGGACTGTTGGAGAAAAGCCTTTTGGAGACTTTGTCATAGAAGACTGCAGTTTTTTACTTCTGACTGTTCGACCAATAACAGGTGAAGGTTCTAACTGGTCCGTTTTGGTACACATGAGCTGCTCAGTGCTCCGGGTTTCCATATCAATGGCAGCTTGAGGAGTACTGGACTCAGGGCTGGAACAGTTTAGCTGAATTTCCTTTAGCAGATTATTTGTGACTCCATGTACTATTTCAGAAGAAACAAGAGAAACTTCAGAAGACTGAGCACTGGGTGTTGCCTCTTTGTTGTGCTCACTAGTGATTCTAATATCACCCATCACCTCATCAACGATCTCACTTGCTTCTTTGCTAATACTGGTTTCTGGTGAAAGGGATGAACATTGGGAAGCTGAATGTGTCAGCTTGGAAATGTTGGTCACCATAGAGCTGATTATGGTTTTGACCACTGTCTCATTTCTGGAGGCTACAGCTTTCTGTAGAACTTCTTGGGATCCAGTTTGACACAGCAATTCATTGTGAACAGAGCTGGCAACCTGCTGAATCTTGTGTGGTTCATGAAACACATCATTATCCTGTTTCACAACTGTTATCTCCTGGTTTTCGGACAAGTCCTGCAACACACTGTCAAAGAGGTCCACAGCTATCTGACTCAGCAAAGACACAGACATCTTCCCTGGGATTTCTGTAGAAGTTTCCTCTTTTATCAAAGTAGGGTATATCTGCAATAGCAGCTGTGTTATGATGTTTTCCACAGTCTCAGTACACACTAAAGTCATATTAAGTGATTCTGTTGATTTAGCCATAGAACTTTCCTGGAGCCCAACTGAGGAAACCGGTTCAATATTCAACGGTTCTACAGGGACACTGAGTGGTTTGATTTCAGAACTGTTTTCAAGGTGGGAGTCTCTTTTCAGTTCCTCAGAAGAACTCTTCTCAATTTCTGATGTCACCCTGGCTGCTGGTATATTACCTATGGTAACAAAGAGCTTTTCATTTAATGATAGTAAAACAAAATATCAGAAAGTATGTAGAATTGAAACAAAAACTAAATTATATTGAGAAGTAACGAATGACAGGCATCACAAAATATTTGAGTATAAAGCTTCATGTTCCTGTAAAACTATTACATCTTGGAGCTCAGGTAACTACATACAAACAAGCAGCCATATTCACAGATACTGTATATATGGCTACTGAATATATGGCTATATTCACTCATTCTCTCATTCATAGTCATGGCCTACACTATCTTAGTCTAAATACATCAAAAACTTTTAAAAGATACAAGAGATAAAAAATCAAGGTACTGTATATTTACAATACAACACAAGAATTACCCCCAACTTATATTGTGTTAACATCTTACAATATACTGTAGCAATCAATACATTTGTATTTTTTTCTATCGTTCATAGTTTCAGTTCTGTTTTCACATCTTTCTATGAGAAATTGCTCAATATTACACATATCTTTGAAATAACACATATAAAATATTGGGAGCTATATTTTAATAATCTTATGTGTATAAACACAATTTTTAAGTGTCCATTTCTGTAATTGTTCCAATTTACAGTATAGAAACGCAGTATATTCAAGAAACAAGTTAAAGTGCAGTCACTACATTTTTTAACTTGTACTTCATAGCAACTAAAAGGTTAATACACTATTAAATGATTTGATTTGATTTCCTTCTTACCTTGATTTTCACTGTCTTCAGGCTTCATTGATAAATCACACACAGCAGACAAAACATCCATGACAGACTTTACAAGCAAGCTGGAAAGCTGATTAATTGCATCATGGTACATCTGTGAACTGGGCACTGATGGTTCAGTACTTTTCTGTGGTTTGTGATCCTTGGCAGTCAGAGACACTTTCTCTGAAATCCTTTGGGAAGACTTAAATTCCGGATTTGTATCACAATCTTGAAAAAGTGAAACATCTTTCTCATTTTCGTCAAAAGTTGGAGAATCGGGAAAACTGAGGCACTGCTTCAACAGCTTTTTCACTGATTTCTCAGTAAATGAATACAACAACTGCATAGAAAGCTCTGAGGACTTTGGATGGGATAAATCCTGAACAACTAGACGGCTCTTTAAAGTTGGATCTGAATTAGATTTGTGAGCTGTGCCCAATTGTACTGCAATTCCCGATTTCAAAATTAAATGGAAAACATTTTTGACAAGTTCTTCTGAAAATACACGCAGAGATCCACTCGAGACAAGTTGTTCCACTTTCCTTTCAATAGGACTCATTGTAGAACTCTCTGTGGAGGTTCTGACGTGGTCCTTAGGCTCTTCTGAAACCCTTGTCTGTAGTGGGGGGAGATTGTGCTTTGCTGTGGCTCCTGGTACTTGAGATGCACAGGATGCCTCTTCAGCTGAAAGCTTTTCAATGTTCAAGTTAACATTATTGGAGTGGGTTTGAAATGCTATATTCTCAGTGACGAGACCAGCAGCACACTCTGATTTCTTTTGGCTTGCTCTAGACTTGCTTTTTGTATCTGAGGCCTCCGTTACACCAAGTTCGCCCATAATAATGTCGACAATACTCATGGCAACAATTTCAATGTCAGACACTGCAGGCTCTGCACGGGCTATGTGTTCTGCTGAGAAGTCAAGCTTTGGTGAAATGAGAGGGCTTGGCTGGTCTCCTTCTTCAACATTGTCAAGTGTTGTTTTCTCTGAGCCTCTCTTTTGTTCTGCGGTATTTAAGCTGTTTTGATCTGTAAATGAATCTTCTATCACATTGCTTCTGCAAGGAAGTTCCATGAACTCTTGTTCACCCAGTCCCATGTCATTTGAAGTAGAGGGTTTCTTCCAAACCCGGGACCGGGGAACTCGATTGCTTTTACATGTCAATTCATTTTCTTGTTCTGCTGTAGGTGTAGGTTGATGCTGAAGCTTTGATGAAGCATCAGTCAGGGCTCTATAGGGACTGTCCCGACTCATGACTTCTGTGTCATCTGTATAAGAATCAATCACCATCCCAGGCACATTTACGGGTGGGAAACGTTGAGCAGAATATTCTCTACGGTTACTTTTAGTGTACTCTTTATGGACAGTGTCTTCTGCACTAGACATCCTGTCTTTCCCATATTGTTCACCAGAGAGGTGCATTGTTTCATAATCTGGCTTTAAGACCACATCTGAAACTTTAAGATTTTCAAATGTAGATAAAACAGAATCCACCAGTTCACTTGCTTGAAGGGTTTCTTCTGAGGGTTTTGCTCTTGCTCCTGAGCAACATCCTTTGTCATCACCCCTATTTATTTCACTCCTGATTGTTTGCAATATCTGACTGCCAACATCCTTGGCACAGATGATTAAATTTGCCTGATTTTCCTGATTAGTCCTGCTTTGCCTTGAGAAATCAACGTTCATTAACACACCTAAAGGTTCTGAATCTTCACTAAGATGCTTACGGGGTGCTGAGTTTGATACTGACATGCTTTTCTTAGTCAAGTGTGGTTCACTAAAGCTCAGGTGTGAAACTTGGACTGAAGAAGGAAACATCTCAAGTGAATCTGCTGATCTCTGCTCTTTAGCAGATAAAACTTTCCTTGCTTTGAACAAAGACAGGCTCTTCTGATTCCAAAAGTGTTTCAGTTTGTTCTTCACAGTTTTGAAGAGTTCCACAGTCATTGTCCTAAGGTGCTCAGCTGTTCTAGTCTCAGTTTTAATTCCTGATGTTCCTGGTAACAGGGCTGTATCACAACTTTCGAATTTATTTTTGTAGTCTGTTGAGAAAGAAATCTTCTCAAAGCATGTAGCGTAATGTAGTTTTTCTAAAACATCAACAACAATCTCCGAAGCCAGTTCAGTGGTTTGCATATGAGAAAAAGAGTCTGAGGACATTGCTTCTTGAGCATGTTTTGTTGCATCTGGTGTTTTACATACATCATCAGCTGTACTGTTTGGTTGCTCTGGGAGATGGGCAAGTCCAGAAGATATACATTTTGCAGCTGCTTTTTCAATAATTTCACTTATTATCCTTGTTGCTGTACTATGGAATACAGAGCTGGAGGTCCTCGGCATCTTCTCTGATCCTTCACTTTCTGCATCTGATATGATGCTCTCTCCAGAAGAGGAAACACTTAAATTGTCCTCAATCAAGTTCATGTCCATTTGCCCAATTTGCTGTTTTGAAGAAATGTTCTCAGATGACACCATCTTTGGAGGATATCTACAAATCTCCATTGTAATTTGATTAGGGACTTGTCCTGTTGCCTTATCAATATCAGATAATATGATTTCTTCAACAGGACATATCTGGGATTTTGATTGATCTGGATTACTCTCCTCTCTTATAAATGTAGAAGCATCTCTCTCCCAGTCTTTAGGATATGGTGAAGGGCTTTTAATGGTGTCAAAAATATATTGCTCTTCAAGGTACTCCAAAACTGAAGTAACAACCTCTCTAGCCAGAAGGCTTTCATCTGAAGCCTTCTTTGCCACTGTTGTGCAATAAATCTCCTGGTCTAACTCTTTTTTCATTGCTTCACAAATGGCTCCAGCAGTTTCTACTGTATAGGTGCACAAATCTGAAATATCTGACACAGAATCAGAAAACACTGAATTTTTTGGTGAAGAGCTGACACTTGAGCTCTTTGCATTGCTTTGAGCAGGAGAACTGGAACTAGATACATCTTCTTCAGTCTGGGTGAGTAAAGATTTGAGCTTTCCAAATATAGTCCTTACAATGCCTTTTGCAACTGAACTAAAGTCAAAAGTATCATCAATGGATCCTGTTTCTGTGCTGCCTCTAGAAGTTTGCGGAGCAGCAGCAACATTTTTATTGGATTCTTGCAGATATGTATTTGTTTCAATATAATTCAGTGCAAACGAAACATTTTCAAAAACAGAATTTACAATGTCCTTGGCAATAACAGTGACCCTATTGTTGGGAATCTGAGATTTTGGACTTATTTTTTCCAAAATGGAGATTTCTGCAGCTTCTGGGAGCAATAATGACTCTTTTGAGTTACTCTCATGTAAATTGTTACCCACAGGGGTGAAATCCCGCTTTGTTTTTTCAATGATCTGAGATACTATCTGATCAGCAATTTCAATGATTTTGGCTTTAGAGATCCCAAAAGCAATATCACTGTTTGCTCTTTTCATTCCCACACTTGATTCCGAGGCGTGAGACTTTAATTTGACAGATGGGGGCCTACTGCCATTTGTTCTTTTCTTAGTCACTTTTTCCTCATCTCTCTCATTCTGCTGGGCATCAGGACTCTGAAGAAGGTAGTTCTTCTCCACAGATAAGCTGGAGGAGGGTGAAATCGTTTCTAAATTTTTCAGAATTGCTGACACAAAGTCACTCATTGACTGGTTATCGCCTGAATATGTTTCCTTCACGTCACTCATCTCATTTTCAGTATTTGCTTTGCAGAATTCACTCTTGACTTCTTGTAAGACAGTACTGATTATTTCTGTTGCCGTAACCGCTAACTCCGCCTCATCATATTCTTCTGAGTGGAGTCTCTGGGATTGTCCTAAGGCATGTAGGTCACCACCATGGCCACCCAGGAGTCTACAGGTTGACCCTGACTCAACAGCGCTCGTGAAAAAAGGCTGGAGTCTTCCAGAGACAACTTGTATAATCTCACTGGCAACCTCTGAGGCTACAGATTCTGTCTGTGCTTCTAGATTAACACGCACAGTCTTTGGGGTGGGAATTCTTTGCTTATTTTCTGACAAGGCAGACTTGACACGTCCAATAACACCATCCACAAGTTCAGTGGCAAGGTTATTGGATCTGTAGTGGGTAATCAAGACACCTAACGCACAACACTGGGGTTCCATCAGCTGAGCAGGAAGCTGTGCTTCAATGAAGGCTCTGCTAAGGACATCCTGTACTATACGTTCTGCTTTTGTAATTATACTAGACTTAGTGATTCCAAAAAGGTCCTTCAAAGGTTCCGAGAGGGGCTTTCCAGCATCTTCTCCTCCATCAGCAACCACAATCTCCTTCGAGGGTGTTCTGGATTTTAATCTGCAGGGTGTATTTTTCCCCGTTTCTTCTCCTGAACTACCCGAGGACGAGAGGGGTGAAGGGAAGGGAGTGGAGATCCTGCATCTCGTTGACATGAAGCTACTGCTCCTACTCTGGGACTGCCACGTGGACCCCGACTCAGTACCAAGCAGAGAATGAGAACTCAGGGTGGCCTGTAGTGTCTCCTCACTACTGCTGAAGTAAACCGGGGACTCAAAGGAGCAGTGAGACACGCTCCTGCTCCTCTCTTCGTTGTAAAGGGAGATGGCGGGGAGCAGCACTCTGATAATGGATGCTGCCACCCACACCACTATATTCTCCGCCATGCCATTAAGTTCTTCTGTTGTTATCTGTTTTAAAGCAATAGTACAAAAGTAACCACAGAGCACTAAAATGTTCAATATACAGTACACCTATCAATATAAGACCTACTTTTACTTACTTGTCAGGGTTCATTGTTTCCCATGTTAACATTTAGAAATTTGCAACCAAATTTTGAATGCCAGCACAGATGCAACTAATACAAATATACTGTTGTCTATACAGTATAGTAAAAATCTATTATAGATATACTGTTGTATGTATAGAAAAATATATACAGTACAGTATTTCTAATATATAAATGAAGCAAGAACAACAGAATACCAGTCTAACCAAAGAAATAGAATGGTCAGTATTGCATATTTTAAGTGGATTCCTTAATTTATAAATAATTAAATGTGCAGACCCCTGTTTCATTCCAGAGGAGGCAGTGTCAAAGGGTTCTTTTGGCATCGAGTCTATGGTAGAAAGTGAAGTCACCCCCTTGGAACCTGGACAGCTTAATATTCTCTGGCAAAGAGGCGCAGACCTTTGGCATAGTGGAATATCTCTGCTCTGGGGAGTGGCTATGTGGCTCTGACGCCAGGGCAGCCACAATCAAAACCTAGTGGGAGCTGAGCTGAACATGTCAGGGAAGGAACCACTAAGCAACAGCTAGGTGGACTAAATTTCAGGATTTACTGTACTGAAGGAACACATTAACATATTTCTTTACATTTCTTCTTTAGTTATGACACTGTGCATTTTAACCTCAAGGAGCTATCTGGAAAAATAAAATGCATCCATTACATTCAGACAAGCAGTGTACCTTACCTGTCCATATAAACTGTTCTCAATCACCTTTCTTTCACTAAAAAACATTATCATAAAAATTAATTAGTGTGACATTGCTACTACATGGACAAAATGCTAACTATATTTTGCAATCTTAAAAAATGGTGACTAATTAACAATATATAGGCATCTTTTCTAGTGGCAGAACAATTAATCTATTTTAAAGCACATTTCTGTGTAAAAAAGATGGCCTCCTAACCATGATTATGTTCGTACTTTTTCAATTTACCTACTGAATGTCTAAAACTTGCTTAGGTTTTTCACTTTAATATGAGAGGCTTATAAAATAAAAATCACCACAACAAAATAGCACATTGGAAATGATAAATCTTAAACTTCAAACTGCAACTGTTCCATAACACTTTAGCAAGTATGGTACAATTGTGTTCCTATGTGAAGCAAGATCACTGCTAATTTACATCATTGTGTTTTCAACAACAACTACTTGGTCAGGCGCAATGTATCTAACCAGTTTCATACTGGGTACTTCATAATTGACACATGACAAATACAGTTAAATTCAGAAAATAAATAGTAATTCTGCATTGAAATGTGCAGAAATATGTCATGTTTATGTTTGTACCCTGCAGACATTGTGTTAACTTCGTAGAGATTAGACCTTAGAGAATTTAGAGATTCTGTGAAACATGCAGTTTGACCAGAGGTGCCCAAACTTTTGCATACAACTGTATGTTGCTGCTGCATCATTCAGGACAAAGCCCAAAATGCGTTTTCAACACATTTCATGACTTAGTGTTACTTAGTTGTTACTGCCCTCTGGTGGTTGTTGATTGAAACATAACATCCATTCAAACACGACCAGACATTTCTCCCACTGTCAATACTTCAGCAAAACTTCACATTTTATACCGGTGCCACAACATATTGTTAGTTATTATGATAGAAATTTGTTTTAATATGACTAATATATTATTGTTGTAATGCAGTATGATCAGAGTTATACATAAGTACAATACAACAGTTTATTTTTGCGAAGGTTCAGTTAGTGTATTTTGACTGCTGCTCTAGTCATCGTCAATATCAATATTCAATGTCAATGTTCTAGTCATTACTACAAAGCCAGTTTATGGTAAACTATATCTAGGATTTGGAAAAAATGCACATGAGCTAACACAAAGATGTGCACATGTACTGTACTGTTAACAGACTGATTCACGCATTCGCAAAGAGAGAAAAAGCAATTTCACAAACTCAGCTGGAGAAGTGAGCTCAAAACAGAAAACAGTTGCTCTTTAAACATTTACATATCACCATACTAAAATGATTAAAATAAAAACTTTATGTACGCACTGATGCTTAACATACCACAACTGCAGAATGTAGGACTTACCCATCAGACAGCTGACTGATCAGAGGGACTTCATGAAACCATTTGGAATCAGTAGTCACCTCTTCAGTGGAGTCAGGTGAAATATGAACTGACCCAAGAGAAAAGAATTATTGTCGCATTAGAATTCTCATGACATGCATAAAAAAGTGATCAATCCAATTAACATCCAAAAAAGGCAGAAAACATGGATTTATTCATAGAAAAAATAGGATGCCGATTAGGATTTATTTCTCTGTTTACCCATATAATTTCAATCATTTTCACACCTTAGCTCACAACAATTTTACTGCACCAGACTGTGGCACAATGGCTGCCCAGAGATCCCCAGACTTAATTGGAACCTTCTTCAACCTTAACAGTAGATGTTACCAAGCTTTCAAAACCCAACACTTGTGCATTAATCATTTAATATTGATTAAATGACACAAAACAATTGACATGTTTTTATCTGAATAAGCTATACAAATAAAACTGAATTGAATTAAACGGATTTTTGGGATTATATGTTCCATTGTCTTTCACAATATCTTTCAGTATATCAGCACCCACTGAATTTCTCTGCAGCTGCATTGGAAAATTTGTCAAAACATAACTTTTTTCAAAACCTTTATTTTTTCTAGAAACAAATTAAAATACTGACCTTTGGTGATTTTAGAACTCTTCTCATTAGCAATGGTAACATCTCTATTCTCCTTGCTAATGATCTCAGTTGAAGCTGTGCCACAAAGAAAACATCATTTTAGTTGAACAGTCCTTTCAGATAGTTTAGATCAATAGATACTGTAAATGTTTTTATCACAAAATACAAAATATGGATTACAGAAATGTTGAATATAATGTATTTACATGTTGTGGCTGGAAATTAAACAATCTGAAGATAATGAAGGATTCCTTCTTAATGTATTATTTTATGATGCCTGCAACTTATTGCGCGTTTCCCTTTAAAACGTTTTGATCTCAGTACATACATATTATTCTTTTCAAACAGCCATATGATTGAAAAGCTTTGGAATTTTGTAATTGTAGGTGTTTATTAAACAAATTCTACAGTTCTGTAATCAGTAGTAAACCTGAAGATGTTGTCAACCTGCATCATTCCTTCTGGCCAACAAACTAAAACACATTAAATTGTGAACTCAATCACAGTTGTACCACTGCAAATTATTGGATCTAGAAGCTTACCCTGTTTTCCAGACTGAAGTATTTCATTAAAATATTGCCTTTTAATACTGTCTTGCATTTCTCTCTCAAAATCCTTCCTTTCCTGTAAACTCTCATTTAGCTTTTGCTGCTGGAGAGCAACCTTCCTTTCATAGAGTTCAAATGCCTGGGAATGACAGAAAACCTTTCACAAGTGGCTATTCTTTAAAGAAAAAGGAAAGCTTCTCAACAAAAGATGAAAAGGTCCATCTCATTGTTGAACATCTTGTATTAAAAAGCACATGTTTTTCCATTACTCTAGTATTTAATGACAAATGAACTAGCTTGCAACCCAACATGTTGCTAGTAGAAAACTTCCCGTCCATAAGGTCACATTTTAATTTAGTATCAGACAGAAGCTGTTGGGCACCACTGAAATTCCAGCTCAAGTAAAAACTACAGGAGACTCCAATCTCATCTCAATCTACAGCACCCTGAAGCTGGGAAGCTGGGTCTGGTCAGAGCTCAGAAGAAGAAAGGCTGGGTCCGACATTACTTGGATGAAAGACTCTGTGTGTAGTTCAGAACCTTGCAGGCTGGGTATAAGAGGCTGAAGCAGCAACATCTCTCCTCTAATGCTTAGGTAATGAAGAGGAGAGATCATCAACCACCCTCTTGGAGATACCCCTGAGGGATACGTTAGAACAGCCAATTATGCAAAGCAGCATGTCTCTGGGATGGTACTTGGAATTAAAACCCACTACACGCAGAATAAATGCCACACAGGCAGGTGCCCAAGGCTGGAGATAAACCATGGGCTTTGGAGATGCAGTGCTATAACCATGAATTGGAGGCACCAAACACTACCAGAATATGGTGCTTTGGCACCTCTGTAGCATATCTTGGCATGACCACCCTAGAGAAGATGCACAATATAAGAGGTGCCAACATACCACGCTCATTGTGGACACTGAGGATCCAAAAAGTATTAGTTTAGGTTATTAATTTCAACCTATAGGTGGTCATCTTGGAAATACAACAAAATATAGCTGCAAGCTCAGTGTCAAGTCCGGAATTTGCATAAAGAAAAGTACACCTTAAGAGGATGAATCCAAACATCCATTACTCCAGTACCTTTTTGTGCCTTCTAGCTCTGATCTCTTTCTTCTGCTGGGCCTGTCGCACCTCCCTCCGGGCATCTTCCTCTATCCTCATCTGAAAAGCTCTCTCTCTGATTTTCCACATCTGTAGAGCCGTCAGTGAAAAGGCAAAGCCGATGAGAAACAGCAGAAAGCTAGATTGTGTTAAGCACAAAACAGCTACGCTACCAGACTTTTATATTTATATATGTCACCTGCTTATAGGTGGTACATTAAATATTGAGGATTCTGTTAGATCATGTGGAGCTGAATCTCTCCCCTTTTTACAATCTAGCAAATGAGGCCTTTGGGTATTTGTCAACATATTAGGAGCATTCAGCAGCTGAATGTGGTCTGGGAAGCCCAAAGACAAAATAACTGGGAAAATAACATACCATACAGTAATGTACAGTGAGAATGTGAAAAAAAAACAAGAAACATGATTAAGCTGATGTAGAAAACCGATGAGGCTAAATACTGTATATAGATAATGCTGGTGATTTGAAAGCTGATAAATCAATGAAAGGGGTGAATAAACTATGTGTTTTAAAAGTGAGTTAAGCTACAGGTGAAATGTAAGATTCATAAAAGCATATGAAAAGTGTCTGAAGTCTAAGTGTGACAATAAAGTAACATGATTTACTAAGGGTATCTACTCTGCAGAAATCTGTTCGGCTGGAAGAGGCATATACAGAATAAGGTGAGAGAATTTTTTTAATTAGCATTTTGCAACATTAATGCTTAATTACTTGTCAGAAAGACAACATCTTTTAAAATAGTTATGCTAGAGATCCTGTTTTCTTTTGCTTGCTCCCCAATCAAGCTGTATTTACAGAGGTGTCACAAGGTCACTTGCCAGAGTGGATATAAATGTGTCTAATCAGTTTAAGATGCAGAAGGAAACCAGCTATTAAAGATCTCCCATCCAGGTGATGACCAGGAGCAGCCCTTGGTCAAAATAAATCAAACTGTATTCTCATACCTCATCCTGTCCGGTGTACTGCAGACCTTTCATACGCTGTATTTCACCACTGCATATCTCCTCGGTTTTCGGAGCTCCTGCCTGGTGCCTTCATAAACAACAACAGCAAAGAAAGCTTAATCCACAAGGCAAGGTCAAAATGTCAGACAGCAGCAGAGGAATTTGTGAATGTGGTATTTCCGTAGAGCAAATGTTCATCTTTTGGAAAACTTTGACTCAGTCAAGACTTCCACTTGCTTGCACAATTAATTCACTTAAGGCAAACCTTAACTTACAGTTGTATTCTTGACATCCAATGTTTCCACATAACAGTAATATTTACAGCGAAACAAAAAAAAAAGTGATACAAATATAAGAAATCAGGGAATCTAAAAGGCAGGAACTTGCTGTTAAAGAGTGAGGAGCTTCCGTATGTTATTACCTGTCTCTGTTAGCCATAA
Source organism: Atractosteus spatula (assembly GCF_055471065.1). Taxonomy (NCBI): domain Eukaryota; kingdom Metazoa; phylum Chordata; class Actinopteri; order Semionotiformes; family Lepisosteidae; genus Atractosteus; species Atractosteus spatula. Next base: position 28,235,657 of record NC_142716.1, read on the forward strand.
TCTGGTCTGAAATATTCTTGGATCCTTCCTCCAGGAGCCATTCCCTCACATCGGTGAAGCTGATATCCCTGGGAATCTTGTTCTGCTCCTGGAGCTCCAAGAACTTCTTCACTATTGTTTTCTGAAAGCCAGCACAGCCTTTTACTAGAGCGCCACACTCCCTTCATTGCAAAGTTCTCCTAAGCACTATTATAGCCGAGTGTGCACTTCAAAACCAACACTGACTTTTTCCATTAGATTTTTCATTTGAACTCACACCGATAGAATGTGTTTGTATATGTATAAGAGTGAAGGCTGAGCTACTGTAGTTTGTTGATCTAAACATTTCGATTTAAGATGTACATCTTGGATACAGTGGTTAACCTTGTTATCTCGCAACACTGGGGCCAGGGGCTCTATTCTGGGCCTGAGGTGTTGTTATCTGTGTGGAGTTTGTATGGTCTCCCCATATTCACATGGGTTTTTCACGGTTTGCTCTGGTTTGCTCCCACAGTCCAAAGCCATAGTATACTGGTAGAAAAAAAGGTTTCTAGGAAAATTGCTTCTAGTGTGAATTTGTGTCTGTGTGTGCCGTGCAATGGACTAAATTCTGCTCAAGGGTGTATATCGCCTTAAGCCCGTTGCTTTCTGGGATAGGCCCCGGCTCCCTGCAGCCCTTAGATGAGGCAGTTAGATTAGATGACGTGGATGGAAAGGGATGGATGGAAGTTCAAGTCGTTTTTCAGCCTTGTCTGGCAAAGAAGACTTATAAATTCTGTTTTGGACTACACACAAAAGCTGCCTGTATTAACATGTTTGGAAAAATACGTTTGTTTGCACTGAAAATGGATTAAACTCTACAGAGCAGTACAGATAAGCATTGAATGCTCCGATTGGGGTGGTACAATTAGTGGTTTACCACAAAGAAAGACATCCAGATATATTGCCCAGCCTCAATGAATAAAAAAAACTCTCTTTTTTTTAACTCTGTTATTTTGAACATAGAAGACTACAAGGAGACCTGTTTCAAATATTCAAAATCCTCACAGACAAGTCTGCTTGTTGAACGCTGACTTCTTTCAAGAAACAGCTGGATGAGACTCACAGACCAATTAGCAAGTAATTACCAAACAGGCTAAAGAGCTTCCTCTCATTCGTAACTATTCTTATGATATGAAACCCATATCCTGCATGCAGAAAGGACTATATGGGCTATAAACAACACAAAGTAGCATGAAAAGATGTACAGTATGGTTGAACTAACAAGAAGAAGCTAAAATAGGCTAGAGCAGTGACAGACATAAGCAACAACATCATCAGCGTCAAAACACTAAAACAGAAATGAGCTTTATAGCAATTAGAGAAGAAACTGAAGGAAAAAACTTAAATTGATCCTTAGAATACAAACACAGTCAAGGTAGAGACTTCCTTGAAGAAGACATGATGACAGCAGTATATTCAAAGGTGCATAATGGAGAGATCTTATGGAAGCCTTCATCCAGAAACGTTACTGATTGAGGGCTGGATAAAGGCAGAAGTCTATGATGAAGAGTCAGAATCAGATGGACGGTTGTTTAAAAACATCACACTTACCTGTTTAGTCACATAATTTTTGTCATACTGCAACTTCACATTGCTTAGGTAGTTATGATATTGATTGTATTCTTTCAAAGAGCAGAGGACCTGAAAACAGACAAAACATGTTTCAAGTACTGTCTAGGAGGTTAAAGAAAATGTTTTTATTTTTATTTTACAAATCTAGAGCACAGTCAAGTACTCTGTGTTTGAATATATATTGAGCATAAGGACTTTAGCACAAACCATAGGCCTGCTTTGATTACATCTACTATTACATGCTTTGATTACAACCATAGGCCTGCACACCGAATACATCTATGCTGTAGTGCAGACATGAGTTAAATCACACTACTGGAAACTATTACAGCTAAATGAGCTAGAAAATGGTCTATGTTTTTTTTTTTGACAACACCTCACTCCTTCACCATACCAAAAAAGCCTCATTCTTTGCACAAACTCCAAACAGCCTTACTTTCTTCTGCTCATTGATTAAGCCTCTGTTCTGCAGAGACTCCTGCATGCCCTTGCGATGGTAATAGGTGCGCAGGTGGGGGTCATGGAGGCTGTTGTACTTCGAATCCAAAAGGAAACCGCGGGGATCAGTCAGAGTGAAGTCAGGAGATGGCTGGTGCAGCTGAAATAGAAGGTAAGTATTTTATTAAAACATGATAAATAGGTAAACACAGATATGTATCCCCCTATGTTTCTGAACATAAAAATGAGAATGTTTTTTTTCTCCCCCCTCCGAAGGCTGTCGCCAGTTTCTTGGAAGACTACTCCAGAATCACTGTTACCATTTTTCCTACGTTCTTGAACATCAAATTCCAATTTCTCAGTCATTGTAGCCAACTAAAAATGACTAAATTGCAAAAAGACAGTAAGCACAATAAGCTTTAAGGCATACAGTACAGCTGAATTTCAATAATGTGATCAATATACTGCGTCTAGAAAAATATATAACCTTACTCCTGATGTTATATGCACAAATATGCCAAGGGAGGACAGTTTGCTTACAGTTTAATCATTACAGCAACCACATTATACTAACACACACAGAAATGTGTTAATGTGTCCCAGGTATCATTTCATATTATAACATTTTACATGTTGGTTTACCCCTAAAAAGAAAGAAAACCATGAATAAACATGTCATTTTTTACAATTTAAATGTTTAGAATTAAATGAGAATAAATGTATTCATGCTTTTCATTTTAGGTTACACTTACTTTCTCCGAAAGAGCAGTCCTGCAAAATTGAGGTTTAGACCCTGGGATTAATGGCAGTTTAGTGCCGACGGGTCTCTCCGACAGCTGCTGCTCTCCCCGCAGTGCATACAGCATGGTGTAGCAGCCCTGAAACACAGAACATAGCTATCGTACCTCACAGAACCACAGCCAAAACGCCAGAAAAAACAAGCAGAGCTGATGGCAGAAATTATTTCATCTGTCACAGAGTGAAATAAAATGGCTGTGGGGGCAACAGCAGGTATCAAGGACAATGTTGACTTGAAGTTTGCATAGAATGACCAGTGACTTCGATGAGGGTGGTAATATGTGTCTTTCTTTGTTCTGGGGCTTCCTACTGATCAAAGATGCTTGTTAATTACCACACAGTTCAGAGAAGACACATGGAATGTCAAAACTGGCCTAGCTGAGCCTCAGACTGAGGAGGTGGGTCTAGAACATAACAATTCTAGAAAATCTAGAATGTTCTAGAGCAATGTTACACCTGGCCATCTGTATATAGCCATTTGATCAATGAGCCCCAAGAAGTTAGCTCTGCTTACACCCAAAACTATCAACCCCCACCTCCCCCAAGAAAGGTAGGGGGGCTTTAATAACCCCAGTGACAGAGCACACAGAAACAGAAGAAACAGGAATAACCAATTTGTACCACAGCACCCAGGAGAGGGTTTGGACACCAGGGACTCTCTACAGTGAGCAAGGGAGGAAGGCTTTAGCATTGTCTTCCTCCCCTCTCTACTCAAAAAATTGACTCAGAGACAAATGGGGGGGGCATATTAAAAACCAGACTCAGCCAGGACTGAGGAGGATCCCTAAGACTACACAGAGTGTCTTTGCTATGACAGAAGCAGGCACACCAGGTCTCCAACTGGGACTGGGTTTGGGAGAATATTTGCAGCTGGACTTTTCCTTTGGAACTCTGGTTTTGGTAACTGGGCTCAAATGGGGCTCTTGAGCTGGTCTGCAATGTGTTCTGTGAGTAAGTAAGTACCTCTAGTGGATAAGTTGTCATATGTGTTCTGTGGATTAGGCTATAATAGATACTGGAATTGCAAAGTACTGTACTAAAAATGGAAATTATGTAGGATGACTGTCTTGTCTGGTCTGTGGATGCACTGGTGGTTCTGGAAGATAAAAAGAACTTGTTGCTGGGGGAAAAGCTCTTTAGAATTGCTAGGTGGCATAATCAGCTACAAAACTAACTTTTAAAAGCAGTCCCTGCATTAAAGGGTCACGGTTCCTGACATAGCTTTTTATAGATAGGTAAGAAGAGTTACCCTAGGGTGTTTAGAGGGCTAAATCAGTTCATAACATTCTTTTTTTTTTCTTCTGCACAAACGAGTTGATTCTCTGCATCTGGGCTAAGGATCTAAGTCTGTTTAGAGGTTTAGATTGGGAAGGCATATTCTCACGCAAGACATTTTAAGACAACAAAAGAAAAGTACAGTACGTATATTCCCATAAAATACAGAAAGGGTTCACAATAAATTGTTAACCCACGATTTCAGAAATAGAACACATAGCTGGAATTTTAAAATCACGTTCCATTTATTTTACCTTCTAGAGCTTTTAAAACAGTATTAGAAATATTACTACGTTTTTACTGTTTTACTAAACCTTACATTTTAAAGCTAAACTAATGCTGATTTTTTTTTACAATTTACCTAAAAGTTCAAATATATAAACGTATGGATAGTACACTCACAGCTCCAGATCCCGGTTTCTTTCTCTCCATTTTTATCCCTGATCTCGTTCCATTAATCCATTAATCAATTAATCTATTTTGAGAAAACAATTCCGTCGTGTTCGTGAGCGTTTAAACTTTATTTTGTATAATACGGACTTGAGCATAAACCACTGTATAACCAAAATGTTGTCTATTATTACGTCAGATCTGCAAAGCAGTTACCTTATCTGACGTATCCAGCGTGTACAAGTTAAGTAAAGACGTCATTAAAAGCTGCAGCAGGGAAGCTACAGTATTCGTCCCTGTACGGACTTGTTTTTTTATATATATATTTATAATTAGGTTTTCATTAGAAAATCCAGACAAAAGGGCGATGTCCGATTTAATGTTTAATTTGAATGTCGCCATTCTAACTCAAAGCCTTCACGGTATCAAACCTGTGTGGTCGCACGTCCCAAACAGTCTGGCTCTGCCAGTGGAGCCTGGAGACCCCAAAAATATGACACACGTTTTGCCTTTTAATAATTTACATCTCTAATAATAATAATAATAATAATAATAATAATAATAATAATACAAAGTAATAAACACCTTGTTTGAAAAGCGCGGACTGATTTGTAATTTGCATCCTAATAACCCCCATCTCTGAATTGGCTAAATTGCTCTCCTCCCCACTGATAGCTGGTGTGTGGTGAGCGTTCTGGCGCACTATGGCTGCTGTCGCATCATCCAGGTGGGGCTGCACATTGGTGGTGCTGGAGGGGAGTCCCCATTACCTGTAAAGTGCTTTGAGTGGAGTGTCCAGAAGAGCGCTATATAAGTGTAAGCAATTATTATTATTATTTTAATATCCTGAATGTATGAAATGAGCACATGCTTGTTTTTAGCCTAGTCTTACTGACAATCACATTGCTGGTCTGATCACCTGCAGGATACGAGAACTCCGTTTCTATAATATTTTGTCTTTGAAGAACTGGCATCTGATTCATTTCCAGTAGTCTCTCTCATTACTTGACTGTCTGTTGGGAACTGTTAGTCCTGCTTGTGTTTATTCTGCAGTCTGGTGAACAACAGGACGTGAAATTAAGATCTATTTGATTAATTGTCTTTTATCCACCCTTTATCAGAAGGCTACTTATTCCTGTTTAAGGGTTTGCCGACCAGGAGTCTATCCCAGAATCCCAGAGGTGTAACTCGGCATTAGTAGTATACTTGTCCCCTTGTAGGGTACATACACAAACACACAGGGCGATGTAGACATTCCAGTGAACCGAACAAGCATGTGTTGAAGATGGAAGATGGAGGGAATCACCCAAAGGAAGATTATGTGAAAGCAGGGAGAAGACGCAAACCCCCTACATAAGGTGCACACGTCTGGAATCAAATTCAATGACCCCCAAACACGTTCACCAATTTTATTTCTAAAAAGATAACTTTCTGCATTATGATAAATGATGAATGCACCCTCGTGTTTATTAAAATATAATTCTAAATGATTTTAAAAAATTGTGTTATTTTATGTAAGAACTATTTCAATCAAACGCACTAGAAAAAGAAAAACAATATTTTAGGAAATGCAAGATGGTTGAAAAGCCTGGAATGCAAGTGTAATCCTCACTTAAGGGGAGCCGGGTTTTAGAACTGGCTATAGTTGCTCACGGACATCGCGTTGGCTTTATGAACTACAACTCCCATAACGCACTGCTCAAGTGTACGTCACAGTCCCTATTCTGCCTGGCTGTGGTGACCTCTAGCGGGGCCCTCTCAGTTCTGGCAGCTTTACCGTTGATCGTGTGCACTCACCGGCGCGCGCAAGAGGAACTCACACACGGCTCCCTTTTTTAAAGTTTATTTTCTACAAAAATAGAAAAAAACATGGGAGGGTTTCCAGAGATATGTACAAGTCAGGTTTACAGCAGGCTGGTAGCGAGAGTCTGACTCCTACCCTCGTACATGTTGTTTTCCCCTGTTTAAGACGTTTACTATAACACCATTTAAACGCGACACAACATAACAACTCAAGTCACTAAGAACTTAACTCACAACACACAGACAGTTTTCATCTAGCGACTTAACACAGTTAGCTAACGAAGTTCAATTTCGTCTCTGATAACCCGCAGACCCCGAATACACTTTTGATACTCTTAAAACAAATATGAACGCGTAAACCTTAAACCGAAACTATGACATCAGTAAACATAAATTTACAGACCTTTTAAAAAAGCCTTATTACTTCAGATCTTACCTAAAAGATTAGAAAGAACCATGGGAGAGTTTCCAGAGATACGTACAAGTCAGGCGTACAGCAGGCTGGTAGCGAGGGTCTACCAGCCTGCACGAGGCGCTGTTCCCGATTCCCGGGCCCAGCTGCTCATCACCTGGTTGCACAAGCTTTGACTTTTCATTTTCATTACTATATTTTCAGGTTGTGTTTTTCATTCCACTACCGAAAAAAAACATATTTTAGAGGAAGATGTCAGCTTGATTAAACAAATATTGCTCCTTAAGCCTAGTTCCTTACTGTGCTAATTCTGCCACCTACTGGACAAGGTAATAAATAAAATAAGGAGAAAATCATAGAATATAACACCCACATTACAGGCCAGCCAAGTAAAGGGTGTAAAATGACCTGGGGAAGGGTCATTCATAACAGGTATTTTCGGAATGACCTACTTAAAATACTAGATATGGACCTCAGTAAAATGGCTGCCAAAAAGAACCAGCTGACCCGTATATGGAAAGGGTCTACCCTGAGAAACAATGAGACACAGCTGAGCCGCATCAGGAACCGAAATCTAAGTGCCCCGGAGGCATTGAACAGGGCGGTAGCAGATCAAGTGAATGCGGTTGGGAGGAGAGAGGAGAGAGGAGAGAGGAGAGAGGAGAGAGGTTTATGTTAAAGATCGGACTACTGAAAGGAGAAAAGGTTTATGGTTTTTGGATTGCGGATAGTGGATAAGGATACATCGCGGATTGGCTTTATTACGGATTTTTGTAACTCGGATCGGAACAGGATTAAGAGAGCGGATTACGGACTGGATTTGGAAGATAATTGGAGGAAGAAACGCCACGAAACTCAGGAAAGAAAAGTGTGGTGTGAGTACTTCTCTCATTTACATAAACTTTCCCCCGGAGGCACCACAAGGGATATCTGAAGGACTGAAAAGAAGTGCACTGATTGTCACATTACCTAAGGTTGCCTTTTAAAATGTACTTGTATTCCATTAACAGCATCTATTGCATTGCCTGAGAAAATCAGAAATTACTGTATGTAATTTGTTCGAATTGGGTTTCTATGAAAAAGACTTGTGAAGAAACCCAGCTGGGACTCAAAACCCTTGCTATCTTGTCAGAAGAAGAGAATGCAATGTGCCCCAAAGCAGTATGATTTTCAAAACACAGAGAGAGGTAAGAAGGGAAAGCAAATGAAAGAAAAGTCCAGAATAGGCTGTAGGCTGTAGAAAAAATGAGAATAGAATATGACATATTCCAAGGAGAAGTCGAAACAAAATAAGACCTTAAAAAGAAATCAGCCTATCACTGTTTGCTGGGAGAATGGATGAATCCTGTCTAATGCTCAGCTGACACCCTGTTAAAAGCAATAAAAGACAATGTTAGTCCTCCGTGGTTAACCTACATTCATGCTGTTGCTTTAAAACAGATAACAATGGAAGAACTGAATGACATGGCGGAGAATATAGTGGCGTGGGTGGCAGTGTCCATTATCAAGAGTGCTGCTCCCAGCCATCTCCCTGTACAATGAAAAGAGGAGCCGGAGAAGAGTCTCTTAATCACCTGCTGCAGATCTAATAACCTTGCCGCTGAATTGTGGATGGTGTTCTTGAATGTGTCAACTCTCCCTTGTCAGCAAATACGAAAGAATTCCCACCCCAAAGACTGTGCGTCTTAATCAATCTGCAGACTCGGAGACTGACAGTGAGATTTTACAGGTTGTCTCTAAAAGCTTGAACCACTTTCACTGTATGTATTGAGTCAGTGTCAGTCTACGGTCTCCATATTAAATGAGATGTAAAGTCTCAAATTGCACTTAATGAGCATGTTTTCTTTAGTGTTTCAATGAGACTTTTGGGCAGCAGAATGTACTGTATGTGGTGTTTTTTGCAATGGAATGCACAGCAGCACTGTTTCAGAAGGATATACAGTACAAAAGGTAAAATGTAATATTGTGGTAAAATAGTTGATAGCTGAATGGATATGATTTAAAATTACAGTGGTTTCCAGTAGTAAAATTAGTGTTAAAAGGAAAGAATTCTCTAAAGGTTATGAAGGTTTTAATCCATCCATTTTCTAACTGCTTTATCCAACACAGTGGAGCCAGAAGCAGGATTCACTCACACCAGGGACAATTTTCACAAAAGCCAATTAGCTGAAGACAACCCAAGCAAACACATGTAGAACATACAAACCCCAGGTCTGAGGACGAACTCATGGCCCCAGTGCTCTGAGCCATACACATACCAATAGAAAGTCTTATACTACTGTTTGTGCAACAGTACATGAGTATAGTTATTAATTTATTTAGATACGTGAATCCATATTATATTCCCTATTAATCAAATTCTGAAAGTATGCTTTTGTTTACTCCGATAGCGAGCGTATTCGCAGAAAAGGTTAAAATATCACTTTTCTCACAAAGTATATAAACAATATGGTCAGAAGGAGCACGTAAAAACGTTTCCGAAATAACCACATGTAAGACTTTGATGCTTAAAATGTTTAGGGAGAAATGGAATACTGGTGTGTATTTTTTCTTTAAACTACCAATACCAGCAATATACACTTTACATAATGTTTATGTTACTAAATTAATATCGTTTATGACCTATAACCAGATGCATTATGCTCCTATTTTTTTTTATGCTCAGCTACTAAAATTTCCCTTTAGTGGTAAAATTCCATGTAAATATTCAATACTAAGCGGATTAAAACGTGCACAGTAAAGAGATGAAATGATTAAATCTTTTCACTACCGACCAATGCCCCACGAGTGCCCCTGTCAGTCATTTTGGCCAGCCAATCACGTACCGCGGTACGGCGCGGGGGCTTGTGCATAGTTGCGTGCGGTATGGGGTTTGTACCGCGAACTTTGAATGGCTGCATCTGTATTCAATTAGTTTTTCATTTTGAAATGTAAAATTGTTACTTTGAAATTAAGACTATGTCTCCGATTGATTTATTCCGATTTTCCAGCCTCACGATGACCCACTTTAATGGCATTAACACTTCTTTGGTCCTCATGTTGAGAGACAGCAGGAACAGACTCGATGCAAATGCTACATCTAGAACCAGCTCTAGACCTTTTGTTAGCTCTCTTGCGCATGAACTAATGATGCAAATACACACAGCTGGCCAAGAAACAGAGCAGCCAAATGTCCAAATACTTTTGGTCCCCTAAAATGGGAGGACTATGTATAAAAAGGGCTGTGATTCCTATATGGTTCACCCAATATAGACGTAAATATCCTCGAATTAAAGCTGACATCCTGCACTTTAACCTCATATCCATTGTTTCATTTCAAACCCAATGTGCTGGAGTACAGAGCCAAAACAAGAAAAATTGTCACTGTCCAAATACGTACGGACTGTATTATATATAAAATAAATGTACAGTGAGTTATCTAAATTAAGCAGGTAGATAACTGTGTGAATAAAAGATGACTTAGTTCTATTGGTCTAGAATCTGGGCCATCTAAATCAACATCCAGATGGAAGGAAGTGAAATTCACTGTTCAAGGGGTGGTCATGACAATCAATGATTATATTGGCCTTTAGCGCTATTTGCTTGATGTAGTTGTCTGGAAGCTGTAGTTGTACACCAATAATTTTGTTAGCTAGCTTCACAATCCTGCTCAGTTTGGTTTTATTACACCTGTATGAATGAATGTTAAGACGGATTCAAAGAAAGTTCTAAAGAACAAAGTCATTGTTGTAGTACACGCATTAAAAGAGCAGATTTTTCTTAGGAGGAACTATCACTGTTATTTCTTTTTACATATGGAATCTGTGTTTTCCTCAAAGGTTAGTTTGTAATTAACAACAGTGCCAAGATATTTGTAACTGTTGACAACTTCAATTTCTTGCTCTTCAATAACTGTTGGTTTTGCAGCTGGTGGTTGCTTTCTCTAATCGATGATCATGTCTTTGGTTTTTGACACACTATGCTGAAGGAAGGAGCTGTTACATCAATCAACAAAATAACCCACGACAGGCCAATGATCAGTGTCTGTGTCTTGGAGGAGACTGAAATTGACAAGTCATCAGCAAACCTAATGATGTGCCTGTCTACTAAAGGGCTTCTACAGCTATCTGTATACAGAAAGTATACAGACTACAATATTAAAGTCCAGATTAAAATTTGAGAGTAATCGCTCCACTAACAAGCATGGTTGAATGGTGCTAAAGGCTGATCCGAAATCTACTGTATAAATCAAGCTCTGGCATGTGTCTTGGGACCTTTCAGATGTGATTTAATTAATAAGAGATTCAGTAATGTTAGGGTAGCATCTTTGACCAGCAGGTGCTCTAAGTGGTGGAGAACATGCCTTTTAAAAATTTACTCAAATCATTTTATAAGGACAATGCCACTGCTCTGAAATCATTTAATCTTGGGGCATTTGTGTTTTGCAAGTGGCATGACTGTTGCCTGTTTCCCCAATTCTGGGTAATTTCTGCTGATTCATACACATATTGAAAACATAATGAAATACAGTACAGAACTGCTCAGCACATAACCTCAGTACCTCAAGTTCACGTTTATTGTCATTATACTCATATACAGGTATATAGTATAACGAAATGCTATTTAGCTAGCTCTCAGACATAAGTAGTACAAAGAAAAAACAACAACAACAACAATACAATTGTATAACAAAAGAAAGACAGAGACAACAGGCAGTGTGCAAAAAACAACAACAGGCAACGTGCAAAACAGCAAAAAGGTAACCGGTTATGTGCAAAAACATGCATCAACAGAATGAAATAAAGGGATAGAAATTATGGGGAGTGAGCTTTTGAGATGTATGGTAGAGGTAGATTTTCAATGTGTGTTTGGGGTTTTGGTAAGAAAGAAAGAAAGAAAGAAAGAAGGCACTATGAGGTTCAGATCATAGGTGAGGTGAGAGTATGAGAGGCTGGGAGTTTAATAGTTTGATAGTGCGGGAGTAAAAACTGTCTCTGTCTGGTAGTCCGGGCCCGAATGCTCCGGTACTGTTTTCCAGATGGTAGTAGATCATAAAGTCTGTAGCTGGGGTGTGTGGGGTCTTTGATGATGCTTAGAGCTTTCCTCAAGCACGGTCTGTCATAAATGTCCTGTATAGATGGGAGGGCAACCCCAGTGATGGACTGGGCAGTTTTCACCACCCGCTGTAGGGCTTTGCGGTCAGCAGCACTGCAGTTGCCATACCACACTGTGATGCAGCCTGTCAGTGTGCTTTCTGTAGTGCATCTGTAAAAGTTAGTGAGGATCTGGGGACATATCTTAGCCTTCTTCAACCGTCTTAGGAAGTACAGGCGCTGTTGCGCTTTCTTGATCAGACAGGTGGCATTGAGAGACCATGTGAGGTCCTCGGTGATATGGACGCCAAGGAATTTCAAGTTACTGACCCTTTCCACTTCAGTCCCGTTGATGTGGATACATGTGTGGATACATGTGGATGATGTGGGGCATGTCCGGTTTGCATTTTCCTGAAATCAACAATCAGCTCCTTGGTTTTGCTGACGTTGAGGGTGAGGTTGTTGTCATCACACCACGTTGTAAGGAGATTGACCTCCTCCCTGTAGGCCCTCTCATCATTGTCTGTGATCAGACCTACAACTGTGGCGTCATCGGCAAACTTGATGATGGAGTTGGTGTTGTGTTTGGCCTTACAGTCGTGGGTATAGAGGGAGCAGAGCAATGGACTAAGCACACACCCCTGGGGGACCCCAGTGTTCAGAGTTAGTGTGCCGGAGGTGTGGTTTCCAAGCCTGACAGCCTGAGGTCTGCCTGTCAGAAAGTCCCGAATCCAGTTGCAGAGGGTGGTGTTGAGACCCAGTGCACTGAGTTTCTTGACTAGTTTCTCTGGGATGATAGTGTTAAAAGCTGAGCTGAAGTCGATGAATAGTAGTCTTGTGTATGTGTTCTTTTTGTCCAGATGGGATAGGGCACCTGCTCACTGAGGTTATGAGGTCTGAGACTTTTCCTGACTTTTCTTGAAAATGTCTCGTTGAGTATCACCTTGAGTTACATTGAGTATCAAATTCAACCTTGGTGTTGGCAGCGAGCTTCTCTTTAAAACTAAAGCAATGTTTGTCAAATGTATGTTAAAAATGCAAGAGGCAGAACAGACAAATTTTAAGAGCATAGAACTTAAAAGTCACCACTACATTTGTTTCACATTATATGCATTAAAAGATGCTACCATGGGACATGTAAAAGTCAAACTGAAGAGACAATGGCAATAAAGCTCTAGCAAGTAAACATACAGTATAGTAATTACCTTCTGGAGAAGGATCAAGTCACCCTTGATAAGAGTATCTCCTAAGCTTCAAATTACAGTGTTCTGGAGAAGTTATAATACAGAGAACGTCATAACAATATCAGCTCTAATATCCATATGGCTGTCACTTAATCTTTTCTTGCTCTGCATTAATTAATTACTATTACTGCAATTATTACTTGATAAATAATGTCTTTGTTAGTGCTTTTCATCCAAGAGATCCCAAAATGGTTTACATACAGAAAGGGCTGCTCTTCATCTGCCACCTAGGTCCCCCCTAGGTTTTAAAATAAAATAAAGGTTTTATTTACTTATAGGAATGTTACTTAGAAACGTGGACGTTTCTTTTTCCACGGTGGGTCTAATGTGAGACATATTTGGTTTAACATGTTCAGTGTTCAGTGTGTGGTAATTTGTTTGGTGCGAGTGAAGTCTTATTTAATCTCTGACCCAGGGAAAAGTGTGGTGTGGACGGCTGAGGACAGAATGCAGGCTCGCGCTGTGTCCGTTATTTTGATTCTCTTTGTCTTCTTCTTGCTTGATCGGCTAGTTTACTTTTTTTGTTTTACCAATAAAGTTTGATAATCGGCCAGTAAAAGCTCTGTTGTCTTTCACCTGAATGCCTGAAACATTTTACCGAACCCAGGATTTTACATATTTGGTGGCAGCGGCGGTTTTTTTTTTATTTTTGTGTGTGTGGTCTTCACGGACAAAAACTTCAGCACCGTGCCTTGCCGTTTGGACATTTCTTTTGGATGATTCGCTGTTCGCAAAAGGACTACACGTGAGTTTACTACACTGCTTTGGCATTTCATGGATTCAGTAGGATGAGCATCATTATCTGACTGAGTATTTTAATGACTTTAGGATATATGTTTTTATCAATATTACCTTGAAACGAAACGTACTGCAATTCGTTACTTGTTCGCCTCAAGTAAAATCTTCAAGTTAAGAACTTTTAACTTTAATACTGCCATCTCCGATCGCATTTTGGATATTTTTTTTTGGCTTTGTGTTATTCTGTACTTTGCATACGGATTTGTTGGGTTTTTTTTTTTTCGTCCGGCCAAAATTACTATAATATTTCTGAAGATTCTTGGAGTGAATCCGTTAGGAGAAAGTCACAGTTTTGAAACTGAGGATGTCTACAGACATGTCTGACGATGACACATTCACTGCTGTGGTGCACTTCAAAGCCGTTTTGCCGGCGGATTTCACTGGTGAAGGAACCGAAAGTTTCTCACAGTGGGTTAGACGTTTTCAAGTGTGCTGTGAGACTTCAGGTATGGATAAAACACAAATAGCTAAAATTCTTCCATCGAGATTGGCGGGTGCTGCATTTAGTTATTGGGACAGTCTCCCAGATACAGTGAAATGTGATTATGATAACACTTGCAAGCACATGCAATCCGTTTTCGGACAAAAACAGGAACTCAGGACATTTCAAACATATCTGAATGCACGGCCGCGTCAGCCTAATGAACCTTTGGAGGTGTATGCAGCAGAGTTGTGTCGCCTTGTACTGCAAGCTTTCCCAGATTATGGGCAAACTGCCATTACATGAGAAATCCTGAGGCGTTTCATTGCTGGACTTGACCTTGAGTTACAAGCAAAATTGTACTCAAGTTTGGCGTTACCACTCTTGATGAAGCTCTTAAGGTAGCTGGCCAGTGTGAGAGAGCGCGTTCCACATTCCATGGCATCTTCCCAGCAGCAGTGTCAATGACTACTCCACCGCCTGCTCTCTCCACCCCAGTCCATAGCTTGACTAATACCAGTGTTGACAAGCTAGCAGCCCAGCTAGACAAACTTACACTTCAAGTGGACAGATTGCAGTCAGCTGTAACATCACTGACTCGCACCCAGGCATGTACCCATTCTCATTCCCCGGAGGTCCAGTCTTCATCTGCTGCACGTAGGAGACCACAGTCCCCAGACCACAGCAGAGGCAGATCTCCTTCACGCAGCTGCATCAGTCAAAGCCGACCTTTTCGCAAGCCCCAGTCCTGGTGCCAGGTCATACCAACAACACCACGGTTATCATGAACCTTTACGCTGGGACCGGCAGGTGTCAGGCCATCATCAGACACATGAAGCTTGGGACACGTTGCTGAGATCCATTCAGTTTGCCTACAATACAAGTGTACATGCTAGCACTGGGTATACACCATTCTATCTGGTGCATGGTCGTGAGGCTCGGTTGCCAGTTCATCTATTATTTTTGCCTAAGGCTGAACTATCATCTGCATCTCCAGGAACACCAGCTGAATATGCTGCATTTGTTTGTCGTAAACTCCAGCATGCTTATCAGTCCAGCCAGGAACATTGTGAAGCTGCACATCTACAACAAAAGACCCAGTATGACAAAAAAGTAAAGTACTCACCTTACCACAAGGGAGACTTAGTTTGGTTGAACGATCCAGCTCATTTACGGTGTAAACTGGCGCCACGTTGGAAAGGGCCATACTGTATCATACAGTTAATACGTCCTGCTGATGGAGATGGGGTGCTGTATGTCATTAGACAGAAAGACTCCCCTGATGGACCTACCCAAGTTGTTCATCACAACCGTCTGAAAGCTTATTTGACACCTGGTTTTCCACAGACAGAATGTCTCCCTCCAACTGCACCTGTCGAGCTTCAGCAGACTCAAAGGGTGCAACCCCAGGACAACCCAGATGTACAGGTACCTAGTGCTACCCCTGAGTTGCTTTCTATCATTTTCTCTGGTGTGAAGCAGTGCCACCATCCTGCCAGACATACAATTAATGAACACTCAACTGCACAATGCGTCCAACACCTGAGGCTGAAGACTCAGCTGTTGAAAAGTAGAGCTTTGAGAGCTCTTTAACCAAAGATACAATAATGGCATTGGACACTTCATGATTTTTGGACATTACTGCTTTGTATAATGCAATAAGGGAGCCATTTTCTTGCAGCAAGTCATTGTACACTTTTTCAATCATTTGGTCTGCATCCGAAGGCTGAAGAAAGATGCATCTGTCATGCTCAGCTGTGCCTATAGTAATTCCTGGAACAGCTGATAACTGCATGATCACAGATTCAGTAATACTTATAACCATTTCACTCAAGGTTTGCAGAGGTCTCTTCAGATCTTCAGTACTGGACTCAGGGCTGGAACGGTTTAGCTGAATTTTCTTTAGCAGATTATCTGTGACTCCATGTACTATTTCAGAAGAAACAAGAGAAACTTCAGAAGACTGAGCACTGGGTGTTGCCTCTTTATTGTGCTTACTAGTGATTCTAATATCACTCATCAGCTCATCAACCTTCACATCATGCGAAGAGGACTCCAGAGGTTGTGTTTTCATACAGTCTGGCCTCAAGGAGCTCTTCTTAGTCTTCTTAACTGTCTTCCCTGAAGCCTTACACTGCTGTACTCCTTCTAGATCCTGGACTCTTTGAACCAGATAATCTCCAGGCTTGTCTGGGGTCTCAGAAGCTAAGCAATCTTTTTTCTTATTAGAACAAGGTGTCACACCAACAGCTTCTCCTAGGGGACGTGATGAGCAGGGCTTATCCATAGTGTCTTCTGGCTGGAAACTGTTTTCAAAACCACTTGGGACTGTTGGAGAAAAGCCTTTTGGAGACTTTGTCATAGAAGACTGCAGTTTTTTACTTCTGACTGTTCGACCAATAACAGGTGAAGGTTCTAACTGGTCCATTTTGGTGCACATGAGCTGCTCAGTGCTCCGGGTTTCCATATCAATGGCAGCTTGAGGAGTACTGGACTCAGGGCTGGAACAGTTTAGCTGAATTTTCTTTAGCAGATTATCTGTGACTCCATGTACTATTTCAGAAGAAACAAGAGAAACTTCAGAAGATTGAGCACTGGGTGTTGCCTCTTTGTTGTGCTCACTAGTTATTTTAATATCACCCATCACCTCATCAACGATCTCACTTGCTTCTCTGCTAATACTGGTCTCTGGTGAAAGGGATGAACATTGGGAAGCTGAATGTGTCAGCTTGGAAATGTTGGTCACCATAGAACTGATTATGGTTTTGACCACTGTCTCATTTCTGGAGGCTGCAGCTTTCTGTAGAACCTGTTGGGATCCAGTTTGACACAGCAATTCATTGTGAACAGAGCTGGCAACCTGCTGAATCTTGTGTGGTTCATGAAACACATCATTATCCTGTTTCACAACTGTTATCTCCTGGTTTTCGGACAAGTCCTGCAACACACTGTCAAAGAGGTCCACAGCTAGCTGACTCAGCAAAGACACAGACATCTTCCCTGGGATTTCTGTAGAAGTTTCCTCTTTTATCAAAGTAGGGTATATCTGCAATAGCAGCTGTGTTATGATGTTTTCCACAGTCTCAGTACATACTAAAGTCATATTAAGTGATTCTGTTGATTTAGCCATAGAAATTTCCTGGAGCCCAACTGAGGAAACCGGTTCAATATTCAACGGTTCTACAGGGACACTGAGTGGTTTGATTTCAGAACTGTTTTCAAGGTGGGAGTCTCTTTTCAGTTCCTCAGAAGAACTCTTCTCAATTTCTGATGTCATCCTGGCTGCTGGTATATTACCTATGATAACAAAGAGCTTTTCATTTAATGATAGTAAAACAAAATATCAGAAAGTATGTACAATTGAAACAAAAACTAAATTATATTGAGAAGTAACGAATGACAGGCATCACAAAACATTTGAGTATAAAGCTTCATGTTCCTGTAAAACTATTACATCTTGGAGCTCAGGTAACTACATACAAAGAAGCAGCCATATTCACAGGTACTGTATATATGGCTACTGAATATATGGCTATATTCACTCATTCTCTCATTCATAGTCATGGCCTACACTATCTTGTCTAAATACATCAAAAACATTTAAAAGATACAACAGATAGAAAATCAAGGTACTGTATATTTATATACAGTCACTACATTTTTTAAATTGTACTTCATAACAACTAAAATGTTAATACACTATTAAATGATTTGATTTGATTTCCTTCTTACCTTGATTTTCACTGTCTTCAGGCTCCATTGATAAATCACACGCAGAAGACAAAACATCCATGACAGACTTTACAAGCAAGCTGGAAAGCTGATTAATTGCATCATGGTAGATCTGTGAACTGGGCACTGATGGTTCAGTACTTTTCTGTGGTCTGTGATCCTTGGCAGTCACAGACACTTTCTCTGAAATCCTTTGGGAAGACTTAAATTCCGTATTTGTATCACAATCTTGAAAAAGTGAAACATCTTTCTCATTTGTGGCAAAAATTGGAGAATCAGGAAAACTGAGGCACTGCTTCAACAGCTTTTTCACTGATTTCTCAGTACATGAATACAACAACTGCATAGAGAGCTCTGAGGACTTTGGATGGGATAAATCCTGAACTACTAGAGGGCTCTTTAAAGTTGGATCTGAATCAGATTTGTGAGCTGTGCCCAATTGTACTGCAATTCCCGATTTCAAAATTAAATGGAAAACATTTTTGACAAGTTCTTCTGAAAATACACGCAGAGAACCACTCGAGACAAGTTGTTCCACTTTCCTTTCAATAGGACTCATTGTAGAACTCTCTGTGGAGGTCCTGACTTGGTCCTTAGGCTCTTCTGAAACCCTTGTCTGCAGTGGGGGGAGATTGTGCTTTGCTGTGGCTCCTGGTACTTGAGATGCACAGGACACCTCTTCAGCTGAAAGCTTTTCAATGTTCAAGTTAACGTTATTGGAGTGGGTTTGAAATGCTTTATTCTCAGTGACGAGACCAGCAGCACACTCTGATTTCTTTTGGCTTACTCTAGACTTGCTTTTTGTATCTGAGGCCTCCGTTACATCAAGTTCGCCCATAATAATGTCAACAATACCCATGGCAACAATTTCAATGTCAGACACTGCAGACTCTGATATGCTATGTGTTCTGCTGAGAAGTCAAGCTTTGGTGAAATGAGAGGGCTTGGCTGGTCTCCTTCCTCAACATTGTCAAGTGTTGTTTTCTCTGAGCCTCTCTTTTGTTCTGCAGCATTTAAGCTGTTTTGATCTGTAAATGAATCTTCTATCTCATTGCTTCTGCAAGGAAGTTCCATGAACTCTTGTTCACCCAGTCCCATGTCATTTGAAGTAGAGGGTTTCTTCCAAACCCAGGACCGGGGAACTCGATTGCTTTTACATGTCAATTCATTTTCTTGTTCTGCTGTAGGAGTAGGTTGATCCTGAAGTTTTGATGAAGCATCAGTCAGGGCTCTATAGGGAGTGTCCCGATTCATGACTTCTGTGTCATCTGTATAAGAATCAATCACCATCCCAGGCACATTTATGGGTGGGAAACGTTGAACAGAATATTCTCTGCGGTTACTTTTAGTGTACTCTTTAGTGTACTCGTCTTGGTGGCCATGGAGTATTTTACGAAGTGGCCGGAGGCCTACGCCCTCCCGGACCAGAGTGCCCCCACGGTGGCCGATGCACTTCTGGAGGGGATGTTTGCCAGGCTGGGGGTGCCGAAGGAGTTACACAGTGACCAGGGGTGTAAGTTCGAGTCCCAGGTCTTCGCAAGAGTGTGCCAGCGCCTGGGGATCACTAAGACGCGGACCACCCCGCTGCATCCCCAGAGCGACGGGTTGGTGGAGCGGTTTAATCGGACGCTCGCCACCCAGCTGGCCACCCTGGTGTCCCGGAACCAACGGGACTGGGACCGCCACCTCCCCCTTGCGCTCTGGGCGTATCGGACCGCGGTCCAGGAATACACCGGGTGCACCCCGGCCTCGCTCATGCTGGGCCGGGAAATGCGAACCCCGGTGGACCTGGTCTTCGGCCCGCCGCCCGGAGACGGGTCGGCACCGCCGGCTGGACCGGACTACGAGTGGGACCTGCGGCAGCGGATGCGGCGGGTGCACAGCTTTGCACGGACCCACCTGACTCAGATGGGGGTCCGGCAGAAGCGGCACTACCACCTGCGCTGCAGGGGGCCTGCCTTCCAGCCCGGGGACTCAGCCCTAAGCTGGCGCCATCGTGGGAGGAACCCACTGAGGTACTCGGGGTGGTGGGCGAGGTCTGCTACCGTGTCTGGTTGCGAAGAGTGGTGGGAGAGTGGTGGTCCTGCACCGAGGCCACCTGGCCCCCTACCGGGCCCGGGAGGAGGAGCCGTGTGGGGAGGCTCCAGACTTATAAGTGTATAGCGTGTTGTTAAGTAATTACCACCCTAAAGATGTGTACGTGTTCCATCAGTCTCCTCATGTGCATGTATATCCTGTGTTTGGTTTTGTGGTTGTTAATGAATAAAGCTATCCCTTGGTTTGTTAATCGCGTCTCCACTGGTCCTTTGTTCTGAAAAGAACCTGTAAACGCTACAGTATATTGTATATACAGTACAGTAGGTTTTATAGTCTTATAAAACATTTTTTTCGAAGCGTTTTATAATGCTAATCTTGCACTCTGCTGTGTCCTAGTTCCTTTCAGTTGGGCTTCACTGGTGAAATAAGGATGAAAACATCCTCTCTCTGCCCAGTCTTGCTTTTTGGCGGTTGATGTGTCTGTATGTGTCTTTTCTAGATATGTCTAAAACGGCACCTAATCTGTAGGAAGAAGCTGTTAAATTGGTAAACTGGTATCTGTAGCTGGGTAGCTGCAGAAAGGGATTGAAAACGCACCGACAGAAACTTTTTAAAAACAAATCTGGGCGCGATGGTAGGATGACGTCACAACGGAACGGCCATTTCACGAGGTTCCTAATTCCTCAGCCTCGAGATGTGTTCTGGTTGTTTTCGGTTTGGTTGAAGGTATTTGTACCGTAGCAATGCCGTGCTTTAAATTTCATACTTGGTTATTTAAGATCCCTGTTTATAAGAATAGGTGTGTTAACCCCTCTGTATTCTGGCTAGATTTCACTCTGGAATTCTTAATCTGGCCTTCCTAAAGTTTTTCCTTAAAACAATTGGTGAAGAAATTTCTCACTTTTCAACCACTTTTCATCTGTAGCTCTGTAGATCTGGGATGGAAAAGAAGTGTAGAAATGCAATTTTAATTATGGTCAGTTATGGTATTGCAGCCATTTATAGTTATACAGGTCTTGTCCTCAATATTCTCAGTCACAGCAGCATGACACATGGAATATTATCCATCCATTGTCTAATCACTTGATCCAATCCAATGCTGTGGAGAAGGGCTCTGCAATTACCAGAGATCAGTTTCTTCATTTCTGTTGCAGTGTGAGAGCAAAGAAAATTACAGTCATCAACAATTATACTGCTTATCTGTTTAGTTGGAAGAGAATTATCCTTTCTTTTGGACAGAATCTGCATTTGGATTTGTGACCAAGATTACATAATACAAATACCAAAGCTTGGAACGTCTGAAAAAGACTCAGTGGATGACAGAGGGATCAAATTTCCTGACAAAATGTGTGTTCACTGATTGATCTGCAGAGCCACACGGTCAGGCTGGGTGCAATAA
This sequence comes from Atractosteus spatula, assembly GCF_055471065.1. Classification (NCBI taxonomy): domain Eukaryota; kingdom Metazoa; phylum Chordata; class Actinopteri; order Semionotiformes; family Lepisosteidae; genus Atractosteus; species Atractosteus spatula. The sequence continues at coordinate 28,257,069 of NC_142716.1, forward strand.
GATGTGGAAACAGTCCTTCAAATTTAAATCCCTAGTAAAAAAAGAGAATACAATCCATTTTATCCAGCAGCCATATCACTCTGCAACTCACAACTGGCAACCCACTGAAGCTCAGCAGGTGTGAGCCTGGTCAGTACCTGGTTGTGAGACCTCCTGGCAAAAACTAAGGTTGCTGCTGGAAGAGGTGTTAGTGGGGCCAGCAGGGGGCGCTCACCCTGCGGTCCATGTGGGCCCTAATGCCCCAGTATAGTGACGGGGACACTATACTGTAAACAGGCGCCGTCCTTCGGATGAGACATAAAACCGAGGTCCTGACTCTCTGTGGTCATTAAAAATCCCAGGGCGTTTCTTGAAAAGAGTAGGGGTATAGGATTTCCCATTGGCCTTTACCAGTCATGGCCTCCTAGTAATCCCCATCTATGAATTGGCTTCATTACTCTGCTCTCCTCCCCACTAATAGCTGATGTGTGGTGAGTGTTCTGGCGCACTATGGCTGCCGTCGCATCATCCAGGTGGATGCTGCACATTGGTGGTGGTGGAGGGGAGTCCCCATTACCTGTAAAGCGCTTTGAATGGAGTGTCCAGAAAAGCGCTATATAAGTGTAAGCAATTATTATTATTATTATTATTTTAATACCCTGAATGTATGAAATGAGCACATGCTTGTTTTTAGCCTAGTCTTACTGACAATCACATTGCTGGTCTGATCACCTGCAGGATACGAGAACTCCATTTCTATAATATTTTGTCTTTGAAGAACTGGCATCTGATTCATTTCCAGTAGTCTCTCTCATTACTTGACTGTCTGTTGGGAACTGTTAGTCCTGCTTGTGTTTATTCTGTAGTCTGGTGAACAACAGGTCGTGAAATTAAGATCTATTTGATTAATTGTCTTTTATCCACCCTTTATCAGAAGGCTACTTATTCCTGTTTAAGGGTTTGCTGACCAGGAGTCTATCCCAGAATCCCAGAGGTGTAACTCGGCATTAGTAGTATATTTGTCCCCTTGTAGGGTACATACACAAACACACAGGGCGATGTAGAAATTCCAGTGAACCAAACAAGCATGTGTTGAAGATGGAAGATGGAGCGAATAACCCAAAGGAAGATTATGTGAAAGCAGGGAGAAGACGCAAACCCCCTACATAAGGTGCACACGTCTGGAATCAAATTAAATGACCCCCAAACACGTTCACCAATTTTGTTTCTAAAAAGATAACTTTCTGCATTATGCTAAATGATGAATGCACCTTCGTGTTTATTAAAATATTATTCTAAATGATTTTTAAAAATTGTGTTATTTTTATGTAAGAACTGTTTCAATCAAACGTACAAGAAAAAATCAATATTTTAGGAAATGTTGGAAAAGGAAAAGATAGTTGAAAAGTATGGAAGCCCGTTTCTGCCAGGGAGAAAAAAAAAAACGCGCTATGGTATCTCAGAATTCCGATTTAGTATCTCAGAATTGCAACTTAGTAACTCAGAATTCCGACTTAGTAACTCAGAATTGCGACTTAGTATCTCAGAATTGCGACTTAGTATCTCAGAATTCCGACTTAGTAACTCAGAATTCCGACTTAGTATCTCAGAATTGCGACTTAGTAACTCAGAATTGCGACTTAGTAACTCAGAATTCCGACTTTATATCTCACATTTGCGACTTCGAAATAGCCCATATTTCATTGTCTGTCCTTTTGTTATTGTAACGGATTCGGGTTCTAGGGCTTGTGCCCTCGCTGCTCCCACCCTAGTTTGTGCCTCACTGCATTGGCTCAAACCCAGGTCCTGCCAACTGAGGTACTTTCTGAGATACTAAGTCGCAATTCTGAGTTGCTAAGTCGCAATTCTGAGTTGCTAAGTCGGAATTCTGAGATACCATAGCGCGATTTTTTTACTCCCTGGCGGAAACGGGCTTCTATAGAAAAGCCTGGAATGGAAGTGTAATCCTCACTTAAGGGGAGCCGGGTTTTAGAACTGGCTATAGTTGCTCACGGACATAGCGTTGGCTTTATGAACTACAACTCCCATAACGCACTGCTCAAGTTTACGTCACAGTCCCTATTCTGCCTGGCTGTGGTGACCTCTAGCGGGGCCCTCTCAGTTCTGGCAGCTTTACCGTTGATCGTGTGCACTCACCGATGCGCGCAATAGGAACTCACACACGGTTTCCTTTTTTAAAGTTTATTTTCTACAAAAATAGAAAAAAACATGGGAAGGTTTCCAGAGATATGTACAAGTCAGGTTTACAGCAGGCTGGTAGCGAGAGTCTGACTCCTACCCTCATACATGTTGTTTTCCCCTGTTTAAGACGTTTACTATAACACCATTTAAACGCGACAACATAACAACTCAACTCACTAAGAACTTAACTCACAACACACAGACAGTTTTCATCTAGCGACTTCACACAGTTAGCTAACGAAGTTCAATTTCGTCTCTGATAATCCGCAGAGCCCGAATACACTTTTGATACTCTTAAAACATATAAACGTGTAAACCTTAAACCGAAACTATGACATCAGTAAACATAAACTTACAGGCCTTTTAAAAAAGCCTTATTACTTCAGATCTTACCTAAAAGATTAGAAAGAACCATGGGAGAGTTTCCAGAGATACGTACAAGTCAGGCGTACAGCAGGCTGGTAGCGAGGGTCTACCAGCCTGCACGAGGCGCTGTTCCCGATTCCCGGGCCCAGCTGCTCATCACCTGGTTGCAC